>NW_026000224.1:2263907-2547225 GCF_001458135.2 Marmota marmota marmota | reverse complement strand
AGATGTGTATAAGAGACAGTATATATATATATATATAAAATCTTGATTTCTGTGGAATGCTCTTGTTTAAGCTATTAAGACTGCCCGGACACGCAGGCTCATCAAGCACATTACTGAGTGCTCTATTGAATGACTAGTAAGCTAAATTTTAATTTGATAATGTCTATATACTGTCTGGATCTAGTAAAATATTTTTAATAATTGAAAACAATTTAAAATGCAAGAGCATTTATTTTATTGTGGGTCTAAGTGTTCCTTTCAAAATATTTTTATAAAAGTAGATCTACATAGGTAATGATATGAACTTAATATTTCAGAATACAGGATATCAGGGAGATCTGCTATAGGCAATTGTGCAAGTTCAGCCCTTTTCCTGGAGCTCAGACGTGATCAGATTCATGCTGACTCTCATACCTTGTCTGCTAGGACTCTGTCTCTTCAGTGCAGTGAAGGCTGTGTTGGTTTGACGTATCATGCTGCTTGAGATTTGGTTATTTATAGATCTGCTGGTCATAAGACAGCTCCAATGATAAAAGCATATGGCATTTTTAACCCAAGAGGGAGAGAGAGGAGCCACCGGACACTGAGTACCCACAATTGGCCAGCCTGTTTACCTAAGTCAGGGTCAGATCTCCAGCCTATTTCAGCAGTCCTGCTCCGACCTGTTCTGAAGGCAGAGCTGCCTCACAGAGCCAGGGCTCATCAGCACAGTTGTGGTTAAGGAGCCTCCAGGAACCAGAGCAAACTGGGAGATTGAGCAGGCGGCAGGGGCTGCCTCTGCACCTTGATGTGTTCCAGGAATTGTCAAGGAAACACATGCTCTTCCAGGTGGGGAGTTCCTGAGGGTGCAAGTGAAAGTTAGTCTCGCCCATCAGGAAGCCATGTGGGTTAAGCTCCTCCTTCCTAAAACATGGTCCCTGGGACACAGTTCACAGAGAGTGGAAACTTGGCCCAAAGAAAGAATGTCAATCTCTGAACAACTCAGAGTAGGGCACCCTATAAAGAAACCCCTCTGCTAAGCCCTAGCTTTCCAGAGACCCACACTGTGGCTGGCGCCAGAGATAACGATCCAGAGGCCTGCCACTAAGCTGTGGGTGCTGAGATTTCAGCCAGAGACAGAAATTTTTCTGTATTTAATTATCAAAAGCCTAGATGCATGGATAATGGCAATGAGATGGGAACACAGGAAAGTGATCTATCAGTACACAGTGAGAGATGACAAAAGGATAGTCAATAAGCAGAGGTTGGTTACTTCCCTCCCTTGCTACAGGCAGGAAGACTGGAGAGCTTCTGGTGGGCTTAAAGTCAGTCACAGGGGCGCGTCTGCTTTCAGAGGGCCTTAGTTAACAGGTGTTTTGCAAATACCAATACAGATTAATACCCAGCATGGATGTTTCCCATTTAATAGACTCAGCGAAGTTTTGGTGCAAAAAAGAAAAAGAATGAAAAAAAAAAAAAAAAGGACACGGGAGCTTCCCCAGGCCACACCTCCTCCATAGTTCATCCTTATTAGCTGCGCCACCTATTTCAAGGTACTTTGAATGTATTTTTCTTTAATACTTAAAAACAATACATTGTATAAATAGGTGTGATTAAATCGTTTTATAAGAGCCTACACATTGTTTTCTTTGATGCTTAACATTGGATACATAAGCTTGTAAATGGAGAGAATCTTTTCTTTCTTTCTTTCTTTCTTTCTTTCTTTCTTTCTTTCTTTCTTTCTTTCTTTCTTTCTTTCTTTGTAAATTACAGTGGAATGCATTATGATTCTTATTACACACATAGAGCACAATTTTTCATATTTCTGGTTGTATACAAAGTATATTCACACCAATTTGTGTCTTCATACATGTACTTTGGATAATAATGTCCATCACATTCCACCATCATTTCTAACCCCATACCCCCTCCCTTCTCTTCCCACCCCTCTGCCTTATCTAGAGTTTGTCTATTCCTCCCATGCTCCCTCTCTCTACCCCACTATGAATCAGCCTCCTTATATCATAGAAAACATTAAGCATATGTTTTGGGGGGATTGGCTAACTTCACTTAGCATTATCTTTTGTAACTCCATCCATTTACTGCAAATGCCATGATTTTATTTTCTTTTATTGTTGAGTAATATTCCATTGTGTATATATGCCACATTTTTAATCCATTCATCTATTGAAGGGCATCTAGGTTGGTGCCACAGTTTAGCTATTGTGAATTGTGCTGCTATAAACATTGATGTGGCTGTGTCCTTGTAGTATTCTGTTTTTAAGTCCTTTGGGTATAGACCAAGGAGAGGGATAGCTGGGTCAAATGGTGGTTCCATTCCTAATTTTCCAAAAAATCTCCATACTGCTTTCCATATTGGCTGCACCAATTTGCAGTCCCACCAGCAGTGTATGAGTGTGCCTTTTTCCCCACATCCTCACCAACACTTATTGTTGCTTGTATTCATAATAGCTGCCATTCTATAGTTTAGTTATACTTGAAATAATTCACATTGTTGATCTTTAGCATTGAATGTGTATGCTGCACTATTCTGTATTTACTGAGAACATATAAGGAACAGAAAAAATAACTTGGAAATTATGCTTCAAGTGAGAAGCTGCAAAGTATCATCAATATATTTAACTTTCAGAGAAATGCACTTAAGAAGATTATGTGTGAATCCTGAAAATATGGCTTTATTAATCTCTTAAAGTTTCTTGTCTATTATACCCCATAAAGCTGCAAAAAGACAGATATTTATGATTCACAGAAAAAAATAAAGTATCATTGGATCTCCTGACATTTTTGTGTACATCATGGGGCAGAAGGAGATGCACAACTTACACTCCCCTGACACACAGAAGGGAGGGAGGAAGGGGCATTTTCAGGACAGGAGGGGAATGTTGTTCTAAAATAGCCTGTGGAGAGAGAGCGGTCCTCATGCAGGGAGGAGCCCCCAGGCCAGGTGAGGGCCCCTCTTCCATGGTAAAAGTTCTAAGGCCACAGAGTCATCCATTCAGCTAGACTCAAAGTGAGGAATCTCTTTATTCTAATATGGATACATAATGTTCCCCCGTTAAAAAAAAGTGGGGATTAGGCTTTATTTTTTTTCTCATGGTGTAGAAGAGGGGAGACTCAGACCTCTCTCTGCTGTCCAGTGTGGATGCATTTGCATGGACGAAGGCAGAAAGAGCCACGAGTCTTCAGCTCAGAGCTGCTGGGCCTCTCAGGGGCCTTGGGGGTCTCACTGGAGGCCTTTCTGACCCTGGCATGAGCACACAGTGGGAGACCTCATCTGGGTACACCCAGAATGGTGCTGAGAGCAGAGCAGAAACAGCACCTGCCTGGCAGGAGAGTGTGTGAATGCTCCCCCTGAGCGACCTGTGCCCCTGCAAGGGTGAGGGTCGCCCAAGATCTGTGCAGGAAGGGGCTGCCCTGGGCCTCTGGGGTCCAGGACCCGCATCAGTAAACAGGCTCTTCTGCTCTGGTTCATCATGTGACCTTGCACCGATCCTCCAAGATTGAATGTTTTTGTTTTCTTCTTCCTCCTTATTAGATTTGGAGTGTTTATCCTCCACAAGTGCCTGTTTCTCCTGAGGCTGCTCCTCCATTCACAAACTCACTCTCTCTCTCTCTCTCTCTCTCTCTCTCACACACACACACACACACACACACACACACACCAGCACAGTCCCTTTCTCCTAGAAATAATCACACTCACCACCTTCCACACTTGCACCTTGAGGTGGCTGAGCTGGACAGAGGGCTTCCAGTACAGGGAGCCCAAAGCTTGGTGTTAGCCAAGAGCAATCCAAGGACTGGCAGCAGTGGCCTCTCCAGGACTGCTAGAACTCCAAGTACTCATCCTGACCTCCCATTGAGTCTCTGGGGCTGAGTGCAGCGACCCCCCTTCCCATGGTCATGGTTAACTCAAGTGCGAGAGCCATTGGCCTGCACGTCTGCATACTGCCTGGCCTCTGGATCTGAGCTGGGGCTTTACGCAGGGGTCAGTGGCTCTTGTGATTTTGTCAATAGACCTCATTCTTTGATTCACACAGGGAGAGGTCACTGATTTTGACAGGGTTCCCTGGCTGCCCAGACACACAGCCAGCCCACTGGTCCATGCTGAGAAATGGCAGCCCAGGTGGGTCAGAGTTCACATGCAAGCTCAGCTGGTGCCACGTGGACCCTACTCTACCACAGTGAGCCAGTGCCCAGCTGCACTGACCTGTCAACTTTTGCTTTGGAGTCCTCTAAGTAGGCTCAAGCTCCCTGGTTCCCACCCAGGCCATCTTCTGAGACAGCTCTGCTCAGCCTCAGCTGCTGTGAAGTGTGGTCACCAGCTCCTGGTCTGAGCCTGGAGACTCGCTTCCTGCCCGCCCCTCTCCTGGGCCCCAAGTTCACCTTTCTTGGTCTACTCCCTCTTGCAAGTGGACCTTCTAAGAGAGGCACCTAGAGATGTGTCTTTTGAAACTTCAATTTAAAGAAGTGTGGAATCAATAACACCATGCTTGGAAGTAGGAGTGTGAGTGGATTATTACATCAGGATATTTTAGGACATTTCTTCCTCTTATTTTACTTTCTTTCTTATTTCCGATCGCTTTTGACTTCTTTTCTCTCTGGAAAATTGGTTGGAACTCTTTTTTTTTTTTTGTCCCAATGTTCTGAAATTTTCAAATAATATCTTTGTGTGAGTCCATTTCCTGTCATTATTCAGAGTTCTCAGGGACTCTTTCAATCTGGGAACACATGACTAACATTCTGGAAACTTTATGCAATGATTTAATTTCCTAATTTCGTTTCCTTAACTTTCTTTTTAAATGCTTCCCTTGTGGGGCCCTACATTTTTTTTTTTTTGTGACCCTGTATTAATGTCTCGGATACCTTTTTCTTTTTCACATTCGTTTTTTTTTTTTTTTTTTAAATAACATTCCATTCTTGGTTTATGGATAGAATGCATACATTGTTTTTCAGAGAAAATCAACAATGATACATTCAAGCTACAATCTTTGCAGATCTTTGGCTTCTTCCTAGTTTTGCTTTCTTTGCTTATTGTAGATTGAATCTTCTTGTTAGAGAGTTCCTGTGGTAAATTTTTCATATTTGGAGAAAACACTGCTCAGAGCTCTGAGCCTGGGTGAGGGTTGAGGGAGCCTAATCACCATGCTTCACCCCAGGGGTTCTAGCTGGTTCAGTCCAAAGGTTCCAATTTTGTCCTTAGTTGTCCTCATGCCTGGATAACTCTCTCCTCTGATCCATGATTTAATCTTTATACTAGGAAGCCAGGGATTTCTATATTCATGTAAACCATGATTGATTTCCCTATTATTATTCTGCTATGATCCACAAATATGCCTGGGTCTTCTACTCTATTTTAGTCAGCTTTTTAAACGCTGCGACTAAAGTCCCACCAGCACAATCACAGAAGGGGAAGAGTTTATTTGAGGGCTCACGGTTTCAGAGGTCTTAGTCCAGAGAAGGCAGCTGCATTCCTTGTGATGTGAGGTGAAGCTGAATATTGTGGCAGGAGAGGGTGGCGGAGGGAAGCGGCTCACATCATGGTGATCAAGAAGCAGAGGGAGATTCCACTCTCCAACCCAAATATATACACAAAGCCACACACCCCAATTCCCACCTCCTCCTGCCAGAGATGACTTGCTGAGTAGACTAAGGATGTCACCCAGTCCTTCTCCTCCAAACCTTCTTACCTTGTCTCCTATGTTCAGGGGACAACTCACATCCAAACCATGACATACTCCAAAGACCTGTGCTTTTAGTTTCTCTAAAGAATAAACCTGGCCTTCCCCTGAGGAGAGCCAGGCTGACTGGGTGCAGCTGGGGTGGGAATCAATTCTGATTCCTAGTTAGGCTGATTCTTCTAAGAGTCTCACCTTTATCCTCACTTTAAATAATCCCTCTGCGGTCATTCTTGTCATGTTAGTGAGATTTGGGAGGTTAGGAACTGATTGGAGTATTTTATCTGTTGATTTAAACCAGGAAGTTTTCCGTGATCCTTTTATTTCCCTAGGATCACATCTGTCAATATGTACCTGTGTTATCTATGATATATGGTCTATGAACTGCACAGTGTACATTACAGACTATATATTAATAATTGTAGAGTGTTCATATTCTACGTATTAATAATTGTAGAAAGAGTGTTCATATTCTACAGAGGTAGAATAATGGACCATGAACAGGTGAATTACTTGTTCAGACTTTCAGCTCAGGACCTCATTTTAATAATAAAGCTTATGCTTGGGAGCGCAGAGCCTCTAACAGCTGGAATGGCTCTAGCAGTGTCAATTCCGTGGGCTGGGCAGAGAGAAGGGACTTGTCTTGCACTTTGGGGTTTCTAGTGTATGCAGAGGAGAGCCAGTGCTGAGCCCTTGGTGAGTTGTGATGGGGGGAACTTCCAGGCAAAGGACCAGGGGGGGTTAGATCAGAAGACTCAGTGAGACAGAAAGGGCCGCAACGTGTCTGCTGTGGTGTGGACAGGCTGAGCAGGGCAGGGAGATGGCTGGAGAGCCAAAGCTGGACCTGCACTGAGCAGTGTGTGCCAGGGTGTGCCGTCCCGCCTGTGCCCCACCTGGTGACCCCACTTGCCCTCCTGACAGCGTTCTGAGCACGTCCACTGTGGCTCCTGCCCTCACTCCAGCTGTCCTGAGTTTGCGCTGACACTTCAGCCATGGAGCTTTGAAAACGAAAGTTCACGGCCATGGACTTTTCACTTTGGTTATTCATTAAAGTTCATTTTAATGTGAATTTATTTCTTAAAACTGTAAGAAATAATTTTTTTGTCATAAATTGATGGTTTTGACCTATGATCAGCTGTGCACATGAGAGGAGGGACAACTTTATAGTCAGTTTCTGCATAAATAAAATTTAAGGGGATAAAGGAGATATAATAGATTTTCATTCACAGTATCTCTTTATAGAGGAATCAGAGCTAACACTGCCGCTGTTACAAAGGACACACTGTTAAGCTATCGTGACACTTTCAGCCAGAATCCCTTCTCTATGGAATAAACGGGGAAGAAAGTCTTTACAGGTTTTTAAAATACAGGTAGAGACACGAGCTTCGTGAAAGCACTCTGAGCACCAGCCTGCTCCCCCGCACCTGCTGCCGGGTGCTTATGCAGCTTGTCCTGGATGGCTGAGAACAGTAATGCCCTTCGATGACATAGGGCTGCTGGGTTATGGAGATTTCATCCAAAGGCAATGTTTATTCTTTGAAGGTAAAATCAGATTGGCCAAGACACTAGGGAGAATATAAATGACCTTTTTATGTATTTCTTGTAAAATAAATCTGACCTTTGTGTTTATTTCCAGTACAGTGTGTGAAAATGATGCTTATCCATAGAAACTATTATTATTTAAAGGAGCAAAAGGCTATTGATTCATTTTCACTTTAGCAGGAACATGGGTAATATGATACATTATATTATGTATTCCTCCATTCCTGGACATAATTTTAAAATGCAAAATTGACAATAAATAAGGCCCTTTGTGCAGTAGCATACATCATCCATGGCTCGTCATTCATCCCAGAAAAGTGTTGGCATCCATCCTGAGCTAAATAAATATTCCACTTTCACAAGCCATGACAATCCTGATGAGAATTCCTACCAGACTCGGACTGTCCACATTCATCTGCTGTCATTTTAAAATAAAAATGTTAACAGAGATAATGTTGATGTTCTGTATGATTAATTGAGAAAGACACAATGTGTGTCTAAGTGTAAAGAAGTAATTTGAGTAAATACTAATGAGAGACAAATAAGTACAATAAAGAGAATATATGCTCTAATTAAATTTTAGAAAGTTTACAGCCTGTTCACAAAAATGCAGAACATGGAGAATATCTAAATATGAGGAAGAAAAGATTATGACAGCAGCCATTTGCTTAAAAAATGCGAATAAGTACTGATGGGGTGCAATGACAGACCCAAAAGGGGGGTGAGGACTCTAATACTCGGGCAGGGGCTGGTGACACTTCCCCACTGCCCAGTACGCTCCTGCCGAGTCCTGCACTGTGATTTAACCAACTGAGATTGATCAGCTAGAGCGGAGGGACAGCCTGCACTGTTACTGCTGTCTGGCCCCCTCCTCCCCTCCCCTGATGTGAAGATCTGTCTTGCCACAGGAGAGGCAAGAGGAGTAATGGAGGCATTTCTTGTGCCAACAGTTGTGCCAGGCACGCAAACTCAACTGCACAACCTCTAGACAACAGAAGCCCCTAGGAATAAATATGCAGCAGACCATTACATTGTTGCACATTTGCAGATCATTACATTGTTACACAGTCACAGATCATTACATTGTTATACATTCACCTGTTATATGGTTTGTCCTGGTAAGAGTTGGGAGATATTTTTGGTGATCTAAGAAGGAATCCAAATTTTTTGATTTTTTTGCTCAGTAGACCAGTCAATAATAATATTCTTTACCCAGCATTATTGTTGTTTAACAGAATCTGTTCACGGACTAAGGAGGAGCTGGTTAGTAATAGTAATGAAAATATAGTCAATAACTAACTTTATATGACATACTCATCACTAGAGATTAGCACATCCTTTTTCAATATAAAAATAAAAAGCATTCAAAGAAACTGAAATTATTTTGGTATTCTGGAACTAAGACTTTAAAATATATTTGTCTTCCTTATAATTTGCTTTTTTAATATTTCTGAATCAAATACAGTGTAAGAGTCATTTCATCAAGGATTCAATGCAGACTTTTAAAATCCTTGTCAATAATAATAAGGCAGAATTTTAAATTACAGTTTGGGGACAGAAGAAACATTGAACTGACTCAGCAAATGCACTATAAGAACTATTCATACCCCATTTGAATCAAATATATGATATGTCAAGATCATTGTATTGTCTGGAGCAACTAATAAAAAAAAAGAACTATTCAAAGAAACCTCAGAAAGAAAGAATAATAATCTATTTATATTCTTACACAAGATATAAATGCAAAAACCAACCAACCAAACAAACAAACAAACGAAGGTGGGTGAATGCAAAAACTGGTCAAAATTTAGAGATGAGCTACGGATCAGGACCTGTCAAATTGTAACTTGAGAATATTTAGATGTAACAGACCTTTTTTTTTTTTTTTTTTTTTTTTGGGCTTCCAGATTGTATGAGTCCTCTGATCTTTAGTGATAATAATTTGTTCATCAGAGGAGAGAAACCGCCTATTTCTAAACTAACTAACTGGAGAGTCACTTGAAATAAACAACATGGAACTGGTTCCCAGCAAGCAAACCTTCACCATATGCCTCTGCGCATTAGCAGACCATGTCGGCAGAGACTCTCGCGGATGTCTGCTAAGGCTCCAGTAAATACCATCTTGAATGACTCTGAGCAAAAAATATTAAAGTACCCTTAACTTCAGCAGATCCCAATTCCAGGGGCATGTAAGGTCAAGTATATGTCCATAGGAATCCTGAGGTGGTACTTTCACTTCTTGAACTCTCCCTCAAACAGGTGTGCATTGAGTTTTCAGACCCTACACAATAAGTTATGCAGACATCAGTCCAATGCCCACTGAAATATGTGCATGTGAATTCTTTGAGGTTTATCATCATTAGTTTGTAGTGCTCAGTTTTTAAGAGTGTAAAGGGGTCTTGAAACCAAAGAGTTGGAGGAACCGTGGCCTGCACTAGTGGTTATTAGTTTTGTAGTAGAGAGGTTTTACAAAGGAACAGTCACGGCCATACTTTCTCTCAAGCAGTGGATTAAAGCATGGATTGATACCATCATTCTGACTGTGTCAATAAGCCAAGAATGATTCAAACTGTCCACCTGCACCAATCTTCCATGCTATTTTGATACCATGATGGAGTTGTGATTATTTGACCTTTGGAACTCTGACTTTCAATGCTAGTATCCTTAGGTGCCCACTTATTTTGAGAGAATTTTGAAAATTTGGAACAAAAAATAGTTGACTCCTGACAGATTTTGTGATAGGTCACATGATCCTCCCATCAGAAGCATTAGCCCAGTTTTGTCTGAATAGAGCCATCTTTGGGAATTCTTAGGGATGCTGCTATTCTGGCTAGCCATGAGAGAAAGATGCAGTTTAACTCCAATGAAAGCAAGACATGCTAATAACACTGGACTAACTCCTCAAGCAAACTGTGACACGTTGGAAAGAGAATGTCAGGTTTCTTATGCTAAATAGATCCAGGAAGAACAGGAAAGAGATAAAAATCATTCACTGCATATAATGATGAAATTAAATACATTGTGAACATAGGGATTGCAGAAAGGTGGCCATCAGGAAAGAGCACATCTCTCCTGTATACTGTGTAGCAGATCTTTTCATCTGCTGTTTGTATTAGTTTCTCTTCAAAGAGTCCAAGATTGATGCACTGGAATCAATTAGGATACAAGAAATAAAATTGAGTAAGGGGATAAATGCTAACTACTCACATTGTTAGAAAGATGCCTCATTTTGAGTTCATCTTGAGGAAAAAGTAACTCATAGACCTGTAAGATCACTGTTCACAGTGACAAAGAAACTATCTTGCATGATTTTGTACTTTGTATAAAATTATACTTTTCTAAAAGTCTCCAGGATAATCAGAGTCTTATACTCAATTTCTTTCTTTTTCCATTGTGTCAAAACTCATTTAATTTTATTTTTCCTTTTGGGTGTCATTTGTTATTTGTGATGGATGGGTGTTCTCTCTGGCTCTGCTGGAACCAGATGACAGCAAGCAGGGTTCTGATGCAGGCTTCACAGCTGGCTAGAGTGGACTGCGGTGAAGATCCCTGGCCACTGGAACACTCATCTCTGGCCTGCAGGGTGCCTCACAGCACTGGGAACCACGTCTCCCTAACGCATTCTATTAAAAACAAAAATGCAGGGACAGGTACCCTCACCCACTCCGTTCAATGTGCAAAGACATACAAAATCCAAGGAGAGAGAATCTGAGGAAATCGATGGCTATTAGATTTAAGAATGAACTACCCTGGATCAGATCCCAGATTCTCAGAAATTAAATTAGTGAAACCTCTAAGGTTGACTTTTTAAAGGATTCTTCATGTTTTTCCAAACCTAAATTATAATGGACTCCCTATTCATTCATTGTGAGTGTCCACTAAATTTGAGGGAAATAAATAAACTACCTGCTACTCTTGAATGATCAGAATACACTATAAATATTGTCTTTCACCTTAGAACTGGACCTTTGTTCCCGAGACAAATTCTACAGAGAAGTCAGTAGGCTGTGAGTTAATAGTCATTTAATAGAAAGAACTGACTCCTGTTCAATCAGCTTCCTGTGTTGACGATGGCGATACATATTTCCAACCCACAGTGATGGCAGGCTTCACCGCACTGAGGTGTGCAAGACACCCGGGTGGCACTTCCAGAGTGGGAGACACACTAGCCCCACCCCCAAGGCAGCCACGATGCTCACAAGCCACAGACGTGTCTGAGTGGAAGGACTGCTGCCGTTTGACTCTGCGGTCACTGCTGGCCAGCTGCAAGGCCTAAACACGCTACCTAACCCCTCCCTGTTCCAACAGCCTCATGGAGAGTTGAAAGTGGCCCGGCAAGGCTTGGAAGATGAATTCAGTCAATATGTGTGAATTGTCTGGTGCGTGAGCAGCACCTTTGTGTTAGCTGATTTTGTACATATTATTTGTGAGTTTATTATAAATGTATCAAACAAGATAGCAGTGTATCACTGTGCTGCATGTGCACCTTTTAAGTAAATGTCACCGGGTTGTGCAGTGGGAGTATGGAAATGAGCGGGACTTGGTGCCTGCACTGGAGGAGAAGATGGCCTCCGTGCGCACACTGGCATCAATGAGCAGTCTGCATTCTGGGCTGTGGGATCCAAAAAGTGACATCCTTCCATGTTAGGACTCATAGTGGTTCACAGGGCTGCATATTGAGCATGGGTGGGTGCCATGGACGTGAGGAGCAGGGGAGGGGCACTGCACTGGCGGGGGGGGGGGGGGCAGTGCAAAGGCAGAGAAATGCAAGCCAGCAGGGCATGCACTGCTGCAGGAGGAGCCCCGCAGGAGGCTCCAGGTTGCACTTAGGGAGATGCAAAGGGAGAGCTCAGCAGGACAGCTGCAGTGTGCAGGCCCAGGGGACTTCCCAGAGAGGGGCTCTGAGGTGAGCAACCAAGTGGTCAGATCTGAAGGGTAGAAGGCACTGGCCACACTCATGGAAGGCTTGGATGGAAGGGGTTGGTTTTCTCTGGATGGGCACCTTGTCCCTGCAGCGGGGAGGACAGGAGATGTGATCACAGTGGAGCAAGTGGAGATGCACCTGGGGTGGGGGCAGGAGGGGGCTCGGGGTCCTTCTCCACCTCAGGTTGCTGTGGTGTGGAACTCAAGTTAGACTGGGAGAGGAGGAGGATGGGGTTCCTGGGAAGGCTGAGGGCAGAGGGGAGCCTCGGGACGTTTCCATTTGCTGTTTGGACTGAATGGACACAGCTTGTGGCCAGGGAAGAGCAAATCAGTACTTGGTCTCTTGGAGGACAAAGTTAGCACTGGGACGGTGGATTGATAGTGAACTGCGTGACTCCAGGGGTTTCTTCCCCTCTGTTCCTGGTAATAGTTTGGCACTGAGAGCAGGAAATGGAGTGCAGCACTGGCCTGGGCCTAGCTCTCCCTGACACAGGCCGGGGAGGGGGGACAGTGATGATGGTCAGGAAGGTTCCTCAGGACAGAAGGCAGGGCCAGGAGGGAAGGGCCAGCAGGCCTCAGGACTCTGTGCCCTGCTGGTGTATCTTAGCTGACTTTCTGTTTTATTTTATTTGGCTTTTTAAAATTTGAGCCTTAAAAATCCTCTTTGTCAAAAGAAGAGTTGGATAAGTGATGTAACCAGTAAAAATAATTCATCTTTAAAAACATCCTCGTAAGTTGAGTAACGGGTAATTCTCATTCACACCTCGTTATCTGCAGAGAAGAGTGAGAGGACACTGAAACCACATTAAAAAGCATTTCTTTGCATGATATTTTATCAATGATTTTCAACACGTCACTTCATGAAACAGTTTCAGAACATCATAACATACATAATGGTTCATAAAATGATGACAGGCCCAAGTGGTAGCACCCCTCACATTTTATGTTTAGAGACACTGAGGCTAAGAAACATTAGAGATCATGGGCTGAGGTTGTGGCTCAGTGGTGCGCTCACCTGGCCTATGCGAGGCCCTGGGTTTGATCCTCAGCACCACATAGAAAGAAAGAAAGAAAGAAAGAAAGAAAGAAAGAAAGAAAGAAAGAAAGAAAGAAAGATTTTGTGTCAAACTACAACTAAAAAATAAATATATAAAAAAAGAGAAACATCAAAGATTTTTTTCTACAACATGCACCTGGGAAATCTTCAAGATGAGTTCAAACAAGGAAAACATTTTCTTTGAAAAATTCCATAAAGTGTTTCCTTCCCCCATCTCTCCTTCCCTCTCTGCTGCAACTCTATCTTTTCCTTTCCCCCACTGTTACTCTGGCCTTCATTACAAGTGACACTATTAAGAACACGGGACTTGGGAAGCTTTGGAGAAAGCAGGAGACGGCCCTCCCATCAAGCAGCTGTGTGGCCGGAGCATCTACAAGAGATGTGGGAAAGGCTGTCTGTCTCCTGACTCCATCTCCATATCTCATTTCTTAGACATTTTAAAGTTATTTTTTCTTTCATAAAATTTGAAAAAAAAATTTTTTGGAAACATCCTGCCAGAATAATATTGTGAGTATCATTTGTGTATCCATTTGAGGAATTTTTATGGAATGTCCCAGGGGTAGACGGAGCCTCGTATCCAGACAGACACAGGGGTAAGCAATTGCTTCCTTGACAAGCTTGTAGTTAGAGGCAAGAGCATCTGTAAACTGGTGAAAAAGAACACAGACTTTAAGGACAAGGACGTGAAGACTCATTGTGCCATGGAAATTGACAGCAGTGGGCCCCGTGGACCTAAGCTGTTTGAGCAAGACATCTGAGCAGAGAGGCACAAGGTAACGAAGAGTAAACAGGCCCGGGTGGTGGACCCCTAGAAGGCTCTGCAGCAGAAACCACAGGAGCAGGGTTGTCATGAGTGGCCTGCCATGGGCACAGAAGTGCAGCAGGGGTGAAGACAGGCAGGACCTCCAAGGCACGCGCAGGCTTTGGACCTTGAGTCTGGGAATCATGAACAGCCAAGAGTGAATTCCATAAAGAGATGAGATGATCATTTTTGCATTTTGAAATCAACCGTTAGCAGGGGGAACAAAGGGCACAGAAAGTAAGGCTACACTAGAGGACAGGGTGGGACTGTCACAGGAGTTAACATGAGAGAGAGGGACCCACAGGAGACACTGCAAACTGGACAACAGAGAGACAACAGCAAATGAAAGAGGAAAGGGAGGGTGTGGAGAAAGCGTGGCCACAACTCTGGGATTTCAGAGTTTGCACCTGGAAGGACGGATGTGCCTTCAAGGGAAGAAGCAATACTAAGGGTGGACCTAGGGAAGGTGACAGCCATGATGCCCTTGACTGGTGGAGTCCAGGACCAGGGAGGTGACACACCAACCACTGGGCTTGCATTTCCTGGACCGCACTGAGGGAGGAATGGAACAGGATGCCTGGGCTTGGGAGAAGAACCCTGAAGAAGCTGAATAAAACAACCCCCCCAAAAAAATCAAACACAAAAAACAATAAAACAACACCAAAACAACCAAACACACAAAAAGCCAAGAATCTACCTCTGAGGAATTCCAGCAGGTAACAGGTAAACAGACAGCCACCTAGAAGTGATATCCGAATAGTCAGAGGGAATGAACCAGAACTACCTAGGGACTGGAGACCCTATAAACTATCTATTTATCCATCTGCCTCTATGTAAATAGATGTGTACAAAATAAAGGGGAGAAAAAGAAACCATGGGTCAAGCCTGATAAGTGCTGCCAGTCAATCAAGTAGCATGAACATGGAAATGTCACTGTCTCCCCATGGGTCCTGCGTTTTGGCCACTGCAGTCTCCTCATCAGTCTCCAAAGCTCCGGGCTCTTCTAGACACCCATGGGTAGCCCTGCCTGGATGAAGCCAGCAAGCTGTCTGTCCCCCACCTACCCCACAGGCAAGAGTGGGTCCCTCTGTAGTTCATGCTTGACCTACTGCAGTCCTGGTCCACTGCAGGCTTATCTGGATAGGTCTGAGGCATTCCTGCGGGACCTGGGAGGCTGGAGAGGGAGGCCCACACCCTTCCTCCCCATCCTTCAGTATCTGCAGTGTCAGAGCTTGATCCCTGTTTACTGAGGGGAAAGCAAGGACAGGGGATGGGAATTTGAGAAGAGGGACATGGGGCTGGAGGGTGCTGGCCTCCTCCCTCTCCCTGCCTCCCCTGGGCCCACCTGTCCTCCATCACAGTTCTCCTGTGTGACGTGATGCGCCTCCCAGTTTCCAAAGGGCTTCCTCGCTCCTAATCTCAGCACTGGGAAGCTTCTCATGTATAAGTCACCAAAGACAATGCTGGATCTCCAAATTCCAGAGGTCTCCAGGGAGGGAACAAAACATGAATTCAAAGATGAAAACTAAGGGGAAATAAAATTATCGACTTACAGCGTAAATCATTCTCTAATTCTCTAAGAATATTAGGAAACTAAAGAAAGATTTGGCCAGGTGAAGAAAAAGAGCCATCATTTACAGTTGCAAAAGTGTTTTTGTACATGGTGTGTCATTTCTCCTTTTCAGTGACCCTATGAGCTATTGTATGCCCTTGCATAGATGTAGAAATGAGGCAGTTAAGAGACTCACCCAAACTTACAGCATGACAATTCCAGGAAGAAGTAGAGTGGGAATTATTCCTTCACTATGTTTATGTCTTATTTCACAAGTTTTTAAAAATCCCCCAAATCTCTAACTTCCTTCAGAAATTGCATAAATGAATGTTATATAGCAGGCAATTCTAATTTTATGATTTGCCAATTAAAAACAGAAACAACAATTTAGTTCATAGTGTTGACAGCACAAGAATGAAAGATACTAGGATCTCTATTTTGTAATTCCAGACTTAAAATTCAATGCAGCATTTACCAGGATTAGGAGCACCATTTATGTATACACAGTACCAACCCTACAAAGAGGAAAGACAACAAGGAGAACTTTTTGATGTGTGACATTTGTTATGCACCCCCCCCCCAAAAAGCATGGTGTTAATCCATATATAAACTAGGGCACTCTTCTCAGATTCTATGCAAAATTTTACAGTACAGAAAACAAAAGTAACTCCAATCTGGAATATTCTCCAAGGATTGAAGGAAAGTTTGTTACCAGAATGTATGTAAGAAAGGCTGGAGATGGATGCCGTCATAATGGCTTAAGATAATCGCCACACTAATGGTTATTTTTCTCATAATCAGTCGTGTCACAACAATGCTTCATTTGCTAATGGGGCAGTGTTGGCATGACATTTTTGGTGTGAGGCCATGCTTTTTCTAGTAAAGAATATATCTTTGGCACCTCTAAATCCCCCTCCAGGAAGTGACAATGTTCAACTACAGGGAAACATCAGAGGCTTCTGAGAGAACACTCTGCTTTGGGTCAATATTTCTGTCTACAACCACGACAGAACCAGTTTCCTTTTATCCCTCTGAGATTAATCCACTTTGTTATTTGCTACATTCACAAGCCAGTGAAAAAGGAGTTGTTCTAGATGGATTCCAAGTTTAGAAACATTTTCAGACAGCAAAATTACCATTTTTATTATAAGGTAGAGAAGCATGTTTCTTCAAATATCTATCTTAGTGGCACTGGCTATGCAGTTAATTCTAAGTGAAGGGGAGAAAACAGTGGCTGATGGTGGCTATGGCTCTTTTGTACTTAATTGGATGGCGTGGGCTAAGGCATCCCCAGTGGTCAGACCCTCTGTGGTGTGAGATTATGTGGAACATGTCAATCACTTGATTAATGTGAAAGGGTCTTAAGCAAAGCCTTCTATTTATTATAAAATCTCTAAAATGGAAGAATGAGCTATTTTTTTAGATTGCTATGCTGCTTCTAATATCATTTTCTAATATGATTAGCAGCTGAAGAAGCATCAAAAGGAAGAAAACATGGTTTTGAGGTCATGTGTAGAAGTAATTTCATCATGGACTGAAAAACACAGGATGCTTAAACTGTTTTAAAGTGGTTGAAAAAGAGCTCTGAAATCAGGAACTAATGTCAACTCCTAAATCAACCACAAAGCAAGTGGACCCAGGAAGCTGGCTGAGTTCCACAATACCCTCTCCTGGCAGTTGGGAAGGTGTGGGACAGAAGGCACCTTTCTGTGGTAGTTGCTGCATCGGGAGGCTGCTCTGTCTCCGAGGAGTGGGACTGTACCACTCTGCGTGGCCCTCCTCTTTTCCCTCTTGGGATCCAGGAAGGTTTTCTGCCAGGTCCTGGCAGTAGCTGCATGTTGTGGTACCAGTTCTCATTTCCAGTTCTTCAAATTTTTCCTCCAGGCGGCCACAGTGGCTGATGCCCTGTTGTTCTGCTTCAGCCTGGTTCAACCAGGCCAGGCCAGACAGGGGCCTCACAGGTCTTCAGTAAATGTGCTTCATCCTGAGAGGTATGTTTACGTGTGCTGATCGTTAAAGCTGCTTCGACTGATCAAAATGTCACAGTCTGTTAAATTTAAATTCCATAAAGTTTGTGCATAATCTGTGGTTCTCAACAGCCTTAACTTGTAAATCCTGATGGGAGGCTGAGGGTACAGCCAGTCCCACAAAAAGTAGCTGGGTGTTTTCTACTCCACTTTCTCATTTTCTTTCCTGTACTTATGTGCCTTCATAACTTCTTTTCTCTTTTGTCCATACAAGTCTCCAGCTAAGAGTGAGGTTTCTCTAGTGCCAAATGGTATGTGAGTGCCCTATTTCAACAACGTGTCCCAAGTTTAATTGATGTCATTGCGGTATCAACCAGCAGAACTGTTAGGAGAGCTTTGGATCACCATTGGATCCCAGTCCACTCTCCTGAGTGGGACAGTGCCAGGATGAGTCTCCTGGCCTCCCCCTGCCTCCCCCATGGAAGGACGCAGCAAGGCACTCTGGCTAGCTGTCTGCACCTTGCTCTTGGACCTCAGGCTCCAGGACTGAGAAGGGCACGTCTGTCCTTGTGCCCTGCCCGGTCTCAGCTACAGAGTCCTTCCGTATCCACAGTGTTGCTTTCCATGGTTTCAGTTATTGGGGGTCAAGCGAGGTATGAAAATATGTTCTTTTTCAATAGAGACCACATTCACACAAGGTTTCTGACAGCATATTGTTGTAATTGTTCTATTTTATTATTAGTCACAGTTGTAGATCTCTTACTCTGACTATTTATAAGTCAGACTTCATCACGGGGATGTACGTATGGGAAAATCGCAGTACAGGACGCAGGACACTCAGGGTTCCAGGCACGCACCGGGATCCTGAAAGGCACCCCGATCTCAAGGGAGGGAGAGGATTCTGGTGGAGCAGCCATGATGGACTAAGTGGTGAGACTCAGGGTCCCTCTAATTCACATCCCTTGGTGGCTCCCCTGTTAGGACATGGCCACATGACTCCTCCCCTGGGGGTCTGTCACTTGCTATTCTGAGCTGCTTTCTGTTGAGGTGACATAAATACCTCTGTGCCTGGAGGCTGCAGGCTTCTACATGGTGGAGGAGAGCTGAGGACCTCCTCTCTGACCTTCTTTAACTGTCCTTCCGACTCATGGGAATCGGGAAAGGAAGATGGATTTGGCAGGTGGTTCAGAAGAGAGACACCTCCAAAGCCACAGCCCGGGCAGAGGTGCCCACTCAGCCTGCTTGGGGGGTCACTGTGACACAGGGTGAAGGTTAAATAGGAACAAAACCCCCAGGCTTTCAGTCCACATCAGTGTGAATCAGGAGGCCTTTGAAATCCTTTCTAAAATAACACAGGAGAGATAAGAGCATTTGAATTTTGAAAATATGATCTCTAATAAATCTTAATAAGGATTCTCTACTATTTCTAGATTCTTTTTCTTTGAAATATTTAAAAAATTGTTTTAGAAATACAAATCCTTGTCTTATGTGAGCAACTTGTAACAGAACGTGATTACATGGTGCAGACAGGACAGTTCAGACGGGTAATGAAGACACACACGTCCCTCCCAGTGATGAAGCCACGAGGAACGGTCTGTGCTAAGCATGGTGGGCCTCGGGCATTGTCAGGCCCAGGAATTAGGGTCTCACCAAACCTCAGAGCTAGACTGCCAGTGTTCTCTTGCTGAGGAATTTTGGTTCTTAATTTGGAGGAAGAAAATGTACAAGTTGTAAAAGGGCATTGGGAAGCCTTCCCCATAGATCCTATACTCAAGTCTCCTCTGGAAAGACGGGACCCTTCGCCTACCACGGCTAAAGGTTGGCAGGTGAGATGCAGGGAGCCAAGCAGACTGCGTGGAGGCCCTGCCCCGTCCGCTGTGTGTGAGCCTGAGTAGCAAAAGCTGGGGAACTTCCCTGGACATTGTACAATGGCAAAGGTACGTCCGACAGTCCACATGCTGCCGCCTGGCCTTCAGAGGTGGCGCTGTGCCCTCTGTGTGCTGCCCAGTGTGTGCTCTACAACTCTAGGAGGATCACCGTCACCTCCCTGACTTTCTATACCAAGGCCCTGAACTCTCAGGAGGCCAGGTCACTTGTCGGTGACGTGAAGTTTGGAAAGTCAAAGCCTGGCAACAGCACTGCCCACTCTCAGAGGCCACCCTGGGGACCCACCGCCTCCTTCCAGACTCTATTGCCATGGGATTAGGAGTTTCTTGGCTTTCCCTTCTCCTCACACCTAACTCCATCTGCCTAGTTCCTATCACATCCAGTGCTTAGTACTATCCATCCTAAACACAGCTCTTCCTACGTTGCCCCAAGCAAGGGTCTGTTTCTGCTCTCGCCCCTAATATTGGTTCCTTTTGGCCCACCCCGGGATAGGCAATGTGGCAGGTGTCCTAGGTGCGGGCTATCTGCAAATGCTGTTGTTCTCCTGAGATTCTGAGTAGCCTCGTGGCCATTGTTCAGATGAAGGCATTGATGTTCCCACAGGTCAAGACCTGGGCAAGCTGTGCATTGGCGAGTGGAGTTGGGTTTTGCTAGTTACACAGCCAGGCATGTCAGCATTTATGAGAAAGACCTCTCTGGTCCTGAGATTAGGGGCTGCACATGAGTTGTCCTATGGCCTCAGTGGCTCCTGAGGCTCAGACTCTGGAGCACACAGGTAAGAACACAAGGGCAATGGGCCAAGTCCTGTGAGTAAGTGGGCCTTACCCCCTGGGCTGTCTCCCAGCGCTCTGTCCTGTACCCCTCATGGCAACAAACTGTAAGTACTGGAGCCCGATGGGCTTTTACTCTCTTGAAAATGGCACGATAGTGTGTTTGGCATGCTGTCACGTGAGCTGGGTGATCCACGGTGAAAAAGAAATGCAGTACCTGCATGGTCAGCAGGAGCGGCTCTAACACACCGCCGCAGACAGACGGGCAGTTGAAGGACCCCTGCTCGGCCCCAGCTGCCGCCGAACCGAGGAGAGCAAGGTCAAGGTCTCCAAGCCTGTGCTGGGCATGCGTCGTGTCCCTTGCTCACTCACGGTGCTTTGCCTTGTGCCCACACAGGGTGCAAAGAAGAGGTTCGAGGGCACTAGCCCCACCATGAGGACTCCACCCTCACGACCTCATCACATCCCAAGGCCCCTCCTCTCAACGCCATCACCAAGGAGCTAGAATTCAAAAATTTAGTCCACTGCAGTATCACTAGCTCACATCACCAGAAAACATGTCACAGGACACAGACACACGGTAACATTCCACTTCTAAACATAATTCAGTGCCTGCTGAGATGTTGCCCTAGGAAGAGTTACACTAGGGCTATTGTAGCTCAATGCTAGAGCACTGGCCTAGCATGTGTGAGGTCCTGGGCTCCGTTCTCAGCACTAAAAGTAAAGAAACCAATAGGAAGGCTTGGCTTCTACTTGATATTAACCTTTCATCTTCTTCAAAGAAAATGTAAAGATAAGCTTTCACAAATATATTGAGAATTTTAAAAATTCCAGTGCAATTTACGTTCCTATGCAGGTTTAGTTATGTCTAATAAAAAATAATATATAACAGAAGACAATTTCAGTAGCTCTGAGCAAAGGCTGAATGGTAGTTCTTAAAAGTGCAAAGAAAAACAAATCTTCAAATGTACTTGAGAAGGTTACTCTGGAATCTGGACTGTGAAGTCAGGGAGCTTTTATTTTAATAGCAACAAAAATTCTTCCCTAGCCCTCCCTGGGTCCAAATCAAATTCCAAATTAGAGCTATGCCAAAAGGAAAGTGAGCACTTGGTCCTTGTTATGAAGTCATCTGGGCCCTATGCTCAGAGGGTTATGGACAACGTTTAGTGATGTTGACTTCCAGACAAAATATTTTCTATGCTGCTGAAAGCAAAAGCCCACTGCCTCCAGCCAGGCTTTGCTGAACACCGGGTAGCTGCTGAAGGGAAGGTCAGCTGAGACTTTGCTATTGAAATGCCCATTTAATTGATTCACTCTCTTTAGAAATTAAAAGTGTAATGATTGCTTTTTAAGCTGACCAAGGTCCACTCTAATGATCAGTAATCTACCTCTTGGTGTTTCGTTAAGTTGCAAACAACAGGAAATTCTGCAATATGGTAAGCCAAGTTCAACCCCTTCAGAGAGAAGTCAGAAAGGCTAATGGATCAGTTTCAAGTGCCCTCACCTCTGTATTTAAAAGCACATGTTGCTGTGGGTGAAGGACTTAAGGAAGTTAAGGTCAGTTTCTTAAGGCAGCATGTTCTGAAAGTGGGGTAGTCCAAGGAAGAAGTGGTGGACCCTGGTGTGGAGAAAAGGCCACTTCAGAAGCAGGGTTGGCCGTGACACAGGGTCGTTGCTGCTGCCACTGTCCAGGGTGTGTGACACCATCTGGACCTCCTTGCTCAGGCTTTGGAAGCCTCTGAGCCTCCACACTGCCCTGTTCAGAAGGGCAGCTCTAACACCCCCAACTGGGGACCCGACTACTCTGTCTCTGCAGCTCTCCTCCCTGCCGGCTGCCTTGGGAAGTAATGCTGATGCTCTTATCTCTGCACCGCAGACTTTGGGCAACTTTAATGCCTTTTACTGGGGCTTAGAGACCCAGCTAGCCGAATTCTTCACCACAGAGGGATTGTATAGAAGGCAGAATTTCTCTTTCTGTTCCTTTTAGTATAATGGAAAAACATCATCCTGCTGAAGAATTTGTACCCAGGGTATAGTTAAAACAAGAAAACAAGAAAAACAAGTATTAGTTTCAGCCCCAATCGTTATCTGGTTTTCTCAGTCATTAGTATGAATCTATGGAGTGGCTGATCTTTTCTTTAGGAACATTGGGGTATGCCAAAGTAAATCCAGAACATGGACTAAGGAGAAGTTTGAAAAATAACCTGCTTCACCTAAAAAGATAAGCTTCCTGGCTACATATGTGCAGAGGGAGGGGTTGGGAGAAGAAAGGAAGATATGGAATAATTTGAGCAAAATAGCTTGTAAATAATACAAATTTTCCTACTCTGAGAAATACCTAGTAAGTGAAAACAAGATCATTTAACAAGTTTCCCTCTCTTGTGCTTTAATTATGCTCTACTATTTGCAAACTTCCAGGAAAAGTTCTCATTTTTGAAACCCAGACATTAGTTAGAAATCATTTTGGAGAATGATAGAAGGGAAATTACGTCCCATGGGGAGCCATGTAAGGGCAGTGGAGCCCTCTGCCAAGATCAGGTGAGGCAGTGTAGAAGCAGGAAATGCAGCCCTGCTCACACAGACACCTGCACCCTATTTGCCAAATGCAACAGAGGAGTGCTCCTTGGAAAGCCAAGATCTGAGGAGCAATGGGCCATACTACCACAACCTCACCTAGCAACACCTGTATAAGTGCTGTGACACTGTTTCTGTGCAGGGTAAGTACCCAGGCTACTTTGGACTGCACACCTGTTCAAACCCTTTTCTTGTTACAGATCCTGTAATTGATGCTGCAATTTATTATGATAAATTAATTGCAATTAAATTGCTAGATCCCTGTGACCAAGAAAAAATATTCTTAAAGATAAAAGATATAAGTGGAATCTTTTGAGACATTTAAGTAGCAATTAGATACTGAATGATACATATCTAGTTTAGCGAGCTTGTCCTGGGTAATGATATAGCCGTGTAGAAATCCTGGTAGGCAATCTTCAGTGGGCAATTCCCCCACAGCATTACAGGAGAATTCAGATGGGATACTTGTAAGGAGTATTTCTCCAGGCCCCAAGCTGGGCCTGGCAAAATAAGTTTCTCTTATTTGTTGTCAGAATTTGTAGCACCATCACCACTATCTGCATTGTATAGGTGAAGAAGACCGCAGGGATTTGCACAAGTTCACATGTCTAAATTAATGCCCAAATTGTGTTAAGAATCCCTGAATGAGCTTCTTGGTTCAGGATTCTTTGGTATACATCATTTCTTCCACAAATGTTTACTTCCTGGGCAGAAAGATCATTTGAAATACTACTGCCTGTTTATATATAATACTCACCAGCTGATTTCCAAGGGTCTTCCCTGTTGTACAGACACAGTAAGGATCAGAGCAGGAGGCCTGCCCCTCTACTGGAAGGTTCTACCCACAGGAAGCTGACTGGGGAGGCAAGCAGCCACATCGTTCAGCCTGTGGCTTGCCAGGAAGTCATTTTAACACATCAGCATGTTTAGCTTGGTGACTTCATTAGACTCTTTAAATTTCTCTCTTTGACAGAAACTTTTCCAACATCCAGATTGACATGTAAATATATTGAAATCTTCATGGAAAAATGCTTGCAATAAGTGTGCATTGTTGTTTGACTGGCAAAATGAGGCTAAGCTAGCTTTTATGACTTTGGAGACTAAAACAGACCATAGACCTTCAAGATCATTCTCATCTTAAAGGGAAAATTCCCTATAATATCAATAAATGAGCAGTGTAGGCAAGAAAACTGTCTCTTTCCAGTTGAAAACCAGCTTCTTTAATTGAATGCACACAAGAATCATATAGATATATGAAAAAGAATGAATGTCTACTAATCTTTTTAAAATTCTTCAAATATGACAGGCATCGTGGTACACGCCTATAATCCCAGCAATTTGGAAGGCTGAGGCAGGAGGATTGCAAATTCAAAGCCAGCCTCAGCAACTTAGCAAGGCCCTAAGCAACTCAGTGAGATCCTGTCTCTAAATGAAATATAAAAAATTACTGGGAATGGGGCTCAGTGGTTAAGTGCCCCTGAGTTCAATCCTTAGTACAAAAAAAAAAAAATTCTTCCTTCAAATATATATGTACATGTTCAAATATATATATGCACACATTTATGGGATATATGTATATACATGTAAATTTTGTATACAAATACATTGATTAGCATCAAATTATTATTATCATTATCCTACAATTCTAAATGAAAAGTTCATATATTATTTTCTACTCAAAATCTAAGACATAATATTTATTTTCCCGAGGTGATAAAATGAATAAATGTTTGTGGCAAAGGCATAACACCTATTACAACATCTCAGCACCTCACAACTTCCCATTGCTAGTTTTTAAGGGATGCAACTCTACTTCAAATATGTAATTAATAAGACGTAGCCATAAAGAGGGATAGAGGTGACAGTATGACATTGATTCTGACATTGATAATCATCCCGGGAATCAGAATAGGCAGGATCCATTTCCTGTCCTCTGTAAAACTCACAAAGTCACCCGAGAAAGCTATATAGTTTGCCAGTGTTTCCATTTAGTCATACGCACACACACAACATACATGCATCCCCACACCCGCCCACATACATACCCACACACAGAGTTGGCGCTCTGTATTCTAGGGTTCCTCATCTGTGGATCCAACCAATCGGATCAGAAATTCTTGGGAAACAATAATGCGTGACTTCCCTTATGTGGAAGGATTAGACTGATGCAAATGCCCTGCAATACTTTGTAAGAGACTTGAGCACACTGGGAGTTTAGCATCCACAGGAGGGTCTTGGAGATGATCCCCCAAGGACATTAAGGGATGACTCTGTGTGTGTGTACACACATGTTTGTGCATGAGTGCACCTGTGCTTGTGGGTGTGTTTGCATGTGTGCATGTGAAGTGAGGGCACTTCACTTGGCCTGTATCTGGCCCGCTCACTTCTGGCACTGCTCACAGTGTGGTTCCTCTCTGTTCTGGAAGACAGCACCCTGTTGGGGCTGCATGGCTTCTGTTTCCTTGCACTCATCCAACCTGTCCCCTGGGAGCACTGCTCACCAGGCTGGCCACTGGTGGTGGCTCTGCCATTGTGTTTCCCAATCTCCTTATGTTTTCACCCAAAACCATGGAACTACAGGGCATTAACTGTCCTCTGCTCAGCAGCAGTCAGGCCACACGATAGCTTCACTCTGCTCCTCCCTTCCCCTCGCCAGGAAGTTGACATCCTTTATTTTGTCATAAAGCCACTACCTAGAATCCGACTTCCATCAATCTAGTGACCTCACAAGCAAAGAAAACTGCACTGGGCCTGGTTTTGTAGTGATGACCCTGTGCTCCGGAAACCTTTGTGAAGGAATCTCAGCTTTTATATATTTGCCTCTGAAACTCACAGAAGCTGAATGTCAGGTGCAAGAGATGGCTGCACTGTATAGATTTCCTGCCTCCTAGCAGCACACTGTCATCTAAAATGCCACCATCTAACCTAGAAAAGGAGATATTGTTGATATCTTTTTAGAGTGTTTTGTGCATCTTTTGACAGCAAATTACTGAGAAGGTAGAATTCAATGATAACTTTCCAACTGAAATCTGCAACATTTTTCAACTTTTTTTTTTTTTATAAGAAGGTAATAATACAATGGAAGAAACACTGAAAATACTGCCAAGGGTCAGAAATCTGTTGTCTTGAGTTGTTCCCCCTGAGGATGGGCTACGTCATTTTCACCAGTGATATGAGAGCTATCACCTAGGATTCCACATCTGCCCAGGGAGAACAATGTCAAGGGTAATAAGAACAGGCAGTGAACTTTTATAGTCTCTGAAAACAATGGTGCTCCACAATAATGACAACAGGAAGCTGTGTCCATCTGTACCTTCTTCTTGGAGATGAGAGGAAGGAGTGGTCCATGTATTTTTGACTGGCATTTTTAATCTATTATGTAAAGTTAGGCAAAAGCATAAAGAAAATAATATATTTTTGCCTCAAAAACTTAAAGTGTGACAGATCTGTGGAAGGAGAATGGTTTACCAGCTCAAGGCACACCCATGTGAGACACCTGGGGTGAAAGGAAGGGCCAGCACACAGCTCCTAAGGCTGCTAGCTGGCTGTGCAGGAGGGACTTTGGCAACAGGAAGGCATGAGCTGCAAAGGACTTGAGGCATGACGATGCATGATTCTGTTCTATCTGTCCCTAAGTATTCAATAACCTGGGCCACCCATTCTTACAGGTAAATCCGACCACGTCTGTGGGTCTAGCATCTATAAGAATATTATGCACATAAGATGTGGCTGTCGCTTAAAGAGAAAGTAAGGAGTGTGAAAGGAGGGCAATGAGACAGACTTACAGACTTACAGACTTACAGACTTATAGGTATCAACGTAATATTTGTTGAATTGGATGCATTTTTTTTCTGAATCTAAAGTCTGCTTAAGATAAAATAAAATCTATATTGGAAATGAAGGGAACTGTACTAGTCCTGCCCTAGAAGCACAGGTGAAAACTTCTTTGTGCTGATTCTAGTCCTGAGACCCAGGTTCCTATGGGATTTCTGGTGCCTGGCCCTCTCACCGCGCTTTGCAGGCGTCCCCTTCCATCTCCTGCACCATGAAATAGACTCACATCGCCTCATGCTATAGGTGAGACAAGACAGGGCCTGAGTACTGCCCCGATCTGTGAGGCAGAATCCTTTATGCAGGGTTCCGTGGAGCGAGGTAACTGGGGCAGGTGAAGGAAGTCACGCGGCCAAGACTGGACTAGCATCTGAGCTGCCAGGGCAGCTCTAAGGCTTCACTGTGGAACTGCCTCTCGGCCCCGGGGGTTAGCTGCCTCCCACCTCTGCCCTCTGCTGGGAACCCCATCATTTTCAGTTTTAATCAAAACTTGCCTCTTTCTGCCAGGAAATTTGTAAATGAAAACATGACTAATATGCATCTTCTTCTAGGTAAGAAGGGAGGACATCAGTCCCAAATGCAAAATAAATGGTTAAAGAATTAATAAAGCCACAGCTTATAATGAACATTCTTATCTCTGTAATATCTGGCATTTTCCAGATAATACAATATTTGACTTTTTATCACTCTTGGCTAGATAATTTAATTTGACACCTTCAAAATAACATGAAGCATTTTTAAGCAAATTTCTAATCAAGAATGTTCTACTTCATCGATTCACAACAACAAAATCCCTTTCTATCAGCTTCTGTGATGATCACCCAGTCTTTCTCCCCTAAATCGTATACAAAGAGCCATAAACGATAACACACAAGGCCACAAAATAAATGGAATCCTCTTAATGGGACAAAATCAAGAGAGAAAAAAAAAAAAGACACACTTTACTCCTCTCTGTCCCGATTGCTGCAGGGATGAGCTTTTGAGGAATGAGCCGCCCGGGCACTCTGGGATTGCGCAGTCTATTCACTGAGCCACACACTCAGCTGACGATCATCAAGAAGCCTAATGGAGCCAGGAACCCAGTGGCCCAGTTACTCTCCTGTGCTCTGGAGACTCGGGAACAGACACAGCAGGAATCAGGCTGGCTCGGGTTATCAGAGCGCGGTGATCACCTGGTCTAGCATGGGACTCCCCGCAGCGCGCACCACCCAGAGCTGTTCATTGTGAGTGGGGTGCCAGGGGATTCACAGAGGTCCCCACATCCCTGGGGCATCCTTTAAGTGGCAGACAAAGCTTTGTTTTCACCAGCATTTAACTGTGACCAGGGAGGGGACGGTGTTGAAAATGCCTTTTCCTTTCCAGTGACAGTTCCAAAGGGCTCTGAAAATTTATGGTCTCCACACTTCTCTTGATCAGCACTGCTCCGAAGTGTTGTAAGCATGGGGGTGGCATTTAGTAGTCGTCTCATGTGTACCTAGCAACGAAAACCCTGAAGCAGCGTCCCTATCGCTTTTCTAATGGAGGAAACTCTTTCTAAATTTTAATTAATAATTCCAAGTTTAAAATTTTCAAGATCATGATGTAGTTGAAATTAAGATTTCAGGAAAAGCAAGCTCAACTTTTACTCTAGCACAAATTTTGATAATTGTTTTGCTGAACTCAATTTCATTCCAAAATGTGAGGAAATCTGATTTTCAGAAGGTGGTGAATTAGAAAACCACAGCAACGAGTGTGCCAATTCTCACATTGAACTGTAGAGGGCGCCGAGACTGGTGGGAACCTGGAGCCGTCTTTGGAAATGTGAGGTTATTTCGAGTTGACCTAAGTATTCAAAACTTAAAATTCAAGAATGGAGACCAGAATAAGGAATATATTTACATGAGAAATTAAGTGATGGCCCTGTGTCTCCATGAGGCCCAAAATGCTAATTGAAAATGGGAAAGCATCTCTCCTGTGCTAGGGAAACATGATTCAAGACTGATTTAGACCCACACTTCTCATTTTGCACGAGGCAGAGCTTCCCTGAGCAAGCTCCAGGTATTTCAGCCCAGTGTTCGCCACGGGCACACACTTCCACACATGACCGCTTAACCCTCTCCTTTTCGTGAGTTGCAATTATTTTGTGCAGGGTGAGGCTGAATTTCATCTTGTTCTATCAGAAGTTTCATTTTACCTCTGTGGTGGTCTAGTCTAAATGTTAGGCAAGAAGATCAACAGGAGCTGGTAGTTTCCATCCTGTTTCAAACAGAGCCCTGAGAAGATCACCCAGCAGATGTCTTTTGCAGGAGAGATGACTCACTGTCATGATGCCATTGCACACAGCAAGTGTCCTGCAAGATCTTGTAAACAATTTGCAAATAGAAAGAAAATTAAAGTGCTGGAGAGTTCTTAGAATACATCTCTCTTTCTGTCTTTCTTCTTCCCATTTTCATCAAATTACAGCACTTCTTGAAAATGGAGTAATCCCAGATCCTAGGGCAATGCAATGCCAAACAGCCTTTTGAGACCTTTAAGTCCAGAGGGTTGAACTACCTGAGATGTGCTACTTATTATATCTAATTTAATTCCATCAACAGCCTATAAAGTCGGCGCTATTATTATCCATGTTTAGAAAGGAGCCTGAGAAAATTACATAACTTGCCACACACATATCACTGATATGTAACAGCAAGTGACAGAATTAGGACTTAAATCCAGGTCTCTTTGACTGTCAAAATGTAGACTTTCAGCCACAAAATTAGGAGGAATCTTAGAGGTAACCTTGTCATTCCTCCTTAATTTTTCAGAAGACAAAACAAATGGAAAAAAAAAAAAAAGTTGAAGGTCTTACTCAAGGCCATGCAGTTCTTGAGCTCACAGCCCAAGGCCTGAACTCAGGCTGGCCAGTCACAGTCTGCTGTGTCCCCTCCTCTCCTTCCTGCTGCAGCATCTCTGGTGGAGACCCCCCAAAGTGTACCTGCTGATCCCGCCCTCTTGAAACCCTGGATTGAAATGTGAGACATGTTAATCTGCTTCTCCCAGTGTAAGCCACCACAGTAAACATTATTACCACTGAGCAGGAATCTGCAGGCTACTGCAAGGACCTGCTTCTGCACTCACTGGTCTGAACTCCACCTCAAGCAAGGAGATCAGACAGTGCTCATAGGAGCCTGCTTTTATTTTTACAAGTCTCTCACAAGGGGTCTCCCTGCTTTTCCCCTTTTCATAGAATTTAATCCTATGACCTTTGTCTGAAAAGATTTCAACATGGTCCACTAATCCAAAACTTCATCAGTTTTCATCCCTTTTGTTTAAATATTCAGAGAGTCTAGCAGACCACGTGCCTCTCAAAGTAACTTCTTGATGGTGGCATTGTGCATTTTGACTAACCATTATATATTTGCATGCGACTTTGCTCAAGTAAGCAATTTTCTTTAATGTCAACCTTGATGAACAAGTAAGCATTAAGGCAACACTTAACCACCGAAGTAATACATGGTAAATGAATCTAAATAAACTAACAGTGAAGACATCATAATTAGTTTCAGTGCCTGCTTTGAGTAAATTTTCTTTCCAAAATTCCATATGTGTTTTTTAATTGTTACTTTACTAGTATTCATTTAAGAAACATTCGGCAATTAAGTGCAGCAGATTTTCCAATAATAAAGTTTGCTAAATAAAACTCAGCAAAGTTTAAATGATTCACATTACTATGCCCAAAAGTCTTATTTTTTATAAATAAATTTGGATCTTCAAATGTTTTCAGTATTATCTAGAGATTAAATCACTAAAATTACAGTGTAATTGATCAGGCATTAATGAGAGAATAAAAGAAAATTCAAGAATTAACAAAAATTTTAATTTGGTTTGATGAATGAATTTGCTTTTTAAAAATCTAACAAATTTTTTCCAACACTTAATTTGAATATTTTATATTTATTCTATTTATGTCACTTTGATTTCTTTACCAGATTTTAAGAGTAGTTTAGGTTTGCCGCAAATTTGAGGAAAGGTGCAGAGGTTTCCCATATACCTTCTGCCCCTGCCTGCCACACACAGGCTCAGACCCCCAGCACCTAGCACCAGAGTGCAAGTTGGTTACAGTGGCAGAAACTACTGCCACAGCATCACCCAAAGACTCCTTTACAGTAGGGTTCACTTTGGGTGTTGTATCTTTGGTTTGGAAGAATATAATGACATTTATCCATCATCAGAGTCTCATTTAGAATATCTTTTCTTCCCTAAAAGTTCATCCCCCCCTCCCCAACTGCTGGTGACCTCTGATTCCCTACTATCTCCACAGTGTGGCTTTTCCAGAATGTCACCTAGTGGGATTACCCAGCATGCTGCTTCCCAGTCGACTTCCTTCACTTAGGAATCTGCACTGAGGCTCCTTCCACGACTTCCCACAGCTTGATAGCGCATTCCACTGTACCCCTGGATAACGCCCCACTGTGCAGTGTCACCTGGGGTGCCCATGTACCTACTGAAGAACGCTTTGGTTGCGTCCAGATTTGGGCAGACATGAATGAAACTCCTATGTAAATCTCTGTGCAGAGTTTTGTGTGGGTATAATTTCCAACCTTTTGGGTAGATACTGATGCTGAGAATGTGTTTAGCTTTTTAGGGAACTGCCAGTCTGTCTGGCACAGTGGCTGCAGCATTTTGCAGTGCCCAGCAGTGGCCAAGAGCTCCTGTTGCTCCCATTCTCACCGGTGCTTGACGTCACCAGTGCTCCAGATTGGGGCCATTCCAGGGTGGGAGTTGCCTGCTGGCTTTGTTCTGCTCCTTTATCCTTCTAAAGCACAGTGCAAATGTTCCCGTGTGCCAGGTGGCGGTGCATGCTTGTATTGCAGCTGCTTGGGATACTAAGGATGGCAAGTTTGAGGCCAGCCTCGGCAACTTAGTGACACTCTGTTCTGAATAAAAAATAAAAAGGGCTGTGGAGTAGCTCAATAGTAAAGCAACTCTGGGTTCAATCCCCAGTGCCAAAGAAAAGCATGCTTTTGTGAAACATTTTTTAAAGCTGCAACATAACTTATGCCAAGTAAGTCCAGAAGGAAGCTTGCCTGCTTTGAGGTGCTGTGCAGGCCTGTGTTAATCAGTACCCACTGTATGTGGAGCAAAATCAAAGGACACGATTGAACCGCAAAATAGAGTTCAAAAGTGGTAAAATATTCTCAAGGCGGAAGCAAGCGTGAGCTTCACCACCACTGTCTGGCGGCAGCACCAACACTGCGAGTGCAGAATCCCAGGAGCGTGAGGCCAGGCTGGATGCCGAGACTCAGGTCCATTTTCTACACCTGGACCTGCTCACCACCCATTCAAAATTGGTGTTCCAAATGTGGTGCAGTGAACCACAGCTTGGAACCAAGTGTCTGTTACTGGCTGGTTGGTGACTGTTATCTGTTATGCCGGTTTCCTAGACTTTTCACATCTGTTTTTATTTTTTGAAGGGAGAGGTGTGGGGTTGAGAACTATTTACAAGAATGAAAACTTAAATCAGCATAGGAAGCAGTAACTATGTCCTTTCCTTTTCTCCTCCATGGAGAACACATGGACAGTGCTGCAGCAGGTGTGAGGTGTGAAGCACTGTCAAAACATTTTTAAACTTTATTATAGCCATAGTGATATTTCAGAAATGTAAGAATTTAAGCTATCAATATGATGTAAATGAAATAACGGCAGTTTTAGGAAGACAAAATAAATGTTAAGAAATGACCAAAATATTTGATATGTTTGACAGAAGATACAAAAAAATAAAACAATTTCAAATAAAATAGATATTCCCTAATGGATAAAAATGATAGGGATAGAAAAACATCTAAATGTGTATCGCCCACCTTACAACCACACGCCTCACATGGTGCACCCCTCCAGTGGTGCCCAGGAACCTGCAGGTGGCACTGAAACAGCCTTCCCAGCGCTCTGCCCAGAAAGGAGAAGCTCTGCTCTCATCAGAGGCGACTGGGAATCTCCAGGGGCCTGAACTAGAACTGGACCCCAGAGCTGTGGGGCCAGCAAGCCTGCAAGTCTGCTGATCTGGCCAGTAGCTCAGTGGTGGGGCACTTGTCCATCACACTCCAGTCCTGTGCTCAATGCCAGCACCCTGTGGGGGAAAGAAGGAGGGAAGGGAGGGAGGGAGGGAGGGAGAGAGGAAGGGAGGGAGAGAGGGAGGAAGGAAAGGGAGGAAGGGAAGGAAGGAAAGGGAGGAAGGGAAGGAAGGGAGGGAGGGAGAGAAGAAGGAAGGAAGGGAAGGAAGGAAAGGGAGGAAGGGAGGGAGGGAGGGAGGAAGGAAAAAAAATTCTTCAAAGGTTTTGGAAATAGTAACACCTTTAAGTGTTTTTTTTATTTATATTACTTTTAATTATTTTCATTTTTTAATAAAAAATCCAATTGATGTTTTTTGGGGAAGGGGTACCAGAGATTGAACTCATGGGCACTCAACCACTGAGCCACATCTGCAGCCCTATATTTTTTGTATTTTATTTAGAGACAGGGTCTTGCTGAGTTGCTTAGTGCCTCGCTATTGCTAAGGCTGGCTTTGAACTTGTGATCCTCCTGCCTCAGCCTCATGAGCTGCTGGGATCACAGGTGTGTACTGCCACATCCAGCTTGATGTTTTTAATTATAGTATATCCAGTCTTTTTATTGGTGTTTTATGATTATAATGAACATAATGCTGGATTGACTTTGCCATATTAGTACATGCACATGATTCAACCAGTCTCACTCCCCAGTTCCTTCCCTTCCCCCATAGGCTTGTTCTACTCCACTCACCTCCTTTCATTATATTATCATCATTATGATTATTATTAATATTATTATTGTTCTTAATTACTGCATTGCGCACGTGCGTGTGTGTGTGTGTCTGGGATTCCTTCATGGACAAAACATAATGTGGTAGATTTCATCCCCAGCCCTTCTCCATGCTCCCCCTTTTTATCTGTTCTTTTTGGTTATACCTGACATAGAATCTATTTTGATATATTTACACAATCATGAAATATATAGTATTCTAATTAGGATATCAAATTTTAAAATGCCGAGAGGTAGAAGAAAGAAACTTCCAATATCAGAAGTGTTAAGGAGCCAGGATAATTTAAAAATGCAGTGATAACAGTCCTGAAGAAGAGGCTCCTTACGTACTGAATTGAATGTTGTCAGTCCTGTGAGGTGTTTCTATTCCTGGATGCTTTTGTCCCTGAGGCCTGTGTGTCCTCAGAGATGGCTGCTCAGACAGGGGCGTACCCAGGGGCCCAGAGACGCTGAGTTGGTGCCTGGAAAGGTGTGCCCTGCAGTTGGGAGCAGGCTCTTCCTCTGCACTCCTAGCAGGGCACCTTCTCTTCGAGACCAACGTTGGGCAGGCAAAGCGGAGCTCCCCACAGGCTCAGCCTGCCCTTCAAAAGCAAAGGCCACGGACACAAAACCACAGCTGCTGAACTCCTGGATAAAATTCTGTTGTGCCCTTACTTCCCCCATAGAGGGGCACACCTGAGGGCTGTAGAAAGTCTGGCTTCTCTAGAAACTTTGGGGGAAAGCAAGTCTCCCTGAAAGATACAATATTTGTACAAAATATGAAAGCCACAGTGATGAGAATCATGGCCACTCTGTCCCTCCTGCCAGGCCACACGGGAGCAGAGGTCCTGGCTGTGTGACAGCAGCCTCTCTTCCCACCCAGGTCTTACTGAATGTGGGTCCCACCCCTCAGGATGTCAGTCATGACGTTGGAAACATCTGCAATCCCATTACAAGGAGTTTCTCCTCCTGTCTGATCTTCCTCACGATGTGTTTATTCCTCCCTAAGTGGGTTTCAAATCCTCCCTTAACTGCACTCTTAGTGATTAGGTCACAACAGTGTGGTCTAGTGGAAATGCAGCACGAGACTATGGCATTATTTTTAAGTTGTAGTGGTCTCCTTGAAAAGCAAATGCAGAAAGGTAAAGTTCATTTTATGATCTATTTTATTTAATCCACCATGTCCAGATCATCATTTCAACATGTGTGCAATGAAGAAATTTACTATGAGATATCTTACATTCTCTTTTTCAGAACAGGACTTCAAAAACCACACCTAATGGACAACCACAGCATATCTTATTTGATGATAATTTTTTAAAATAATTAAAGTATGACATGATTCTACCAAAATGACAAAGTTGTGCTTATTGTTGCTCTTGAGCAGTTGAAATGAGGCTACTGTGATTAAAAAAAACCTAATTTTTATTTAATTTTAATTAGAATGTTGAGAGGCTGTGGTAGGAAATTAAACATATAACATTTTCTAAGACTTACACAGATGCCTCCGATTTATATAAAATCCTGTTTGCTACAGAAGTTAATAGAAAATATTCAAGAAAGATATGTGAATGATAGGAAGAGAAGTGAGAAAGAGAAGTCAGCCTGACTCTAATGTAGAGTAGTTTGCATGTTTTTTATACTTCAGCATTACTGTACGACAATGCATTTTAAGTAAAGCAAATGATTCAAGTGGTTTAAGAAAAAGGAGCTTCACTGTGTCAGATCTTAAAGTAAGTTCCAGGCACAGGAGAGAAGGAGAGATCAGCGGCGCAGGAATGGAGGAGCTCCAGATAAACACAGCAGACGCCTGCCAGTCAGACCCCTTCCCCTTCCAGTGCCTCATTTCATCATCTGACTTTAAAATGGCATTATTCACTTCACCTCAAACAAATGAAAGGTAAAACACCCTCTGGCCTCACCTCCTCCTCAACTAAGCTTCACTCCTCCTTTCCAACAGAACCCCACCTCCCTTTGGTTTCCCTTCACTTCCTCGGGGCTTTCTTGGTCTCGCGGCTGCATCACAGTGGCTTTGGTCAAGGTAGGAGACACCTGGGCATTGGCTTACCCAGCAGTCCATTTCAGCCCTGCTGTGTGTCCTTCACCTTTGGCACAACCCATCACTTCTGCTATTGCCCTTATGCCCTTCCCCCTGCCTCCTGTCTCATTGGCCTCTTGGTCTCACCCTTCTTTGCTGGTGACTTCTTTCTTCTGAGCTCTTAACATTGTAGGGCCCTTGGCTTCATCTGGAACCTGCTTTCTTTGCTACATGCACTCTCCTGGTGACTGGGACCAGTCTTGTGGTGTAAACACCATGCACACAGCTATGGAATCCTCACCAGCACACCTGTGCTCTGATCAAAGTCTTCCTGCAGCACCTGCACCTGCAGCACCTGCACCTGCAGCACCTGCATCTGCAGCACCTGCACCTGCAGTACCTGTACCTGGACAGCCATGGCTGCACAGACTCACAGCATGCAAAAAGCAAACCCTGGTGGCTCCTCCAAGTCTACTCCCTCCAGATGTACTCCACCAAGGACTGCGAGGTCTGCAGCCTGAGTAGAGGAATGGGAACAAAGCAACGAGCTGCAGCCCTAACAGTCCCTTTTCCATCCTGAGTTCTACGAACACAAGTTCTTGCTGGAAAATACTGATTTTCACACATTCACTTAGAAAAAGTAGAATAAGGAGGAGTCCCATTCCAGGCAAAAGTGAATGAGTAAGTCCAGTTTACATTTTTTCCAAGTTCACGCTGAGTAGCACACAGCCAGGAGAGTGACACTGCGACCTCCTGTTGTGGAATGACATGGACACTCATCACAATCTCCTCTCCTTCTGAACACCAGCTTGGATTCCTGCAGCATACTTACATTTTCCCCAAACTGCATTCACATCACTTCCCTCATCACATGTTTCAAGGGCAACATGATCTGTATTAGACAAACCACATTCTCCTGAAGCTGTAGACCAGGAACTGAGATTTCAGTTCCCAGTGGCTGCATGGCCTTGGGGCCCTTGCTCTTTGGGACAGTGCTTTCCTCCATCCCCAACTGTATACCATGCCCCCACTCTTTGTCTCCCGGAGTCCAACTCTGCCACCTGTTCTGCACACAGAACCGAGGTCTCCAGGGCCCTTCATGGTGCCCATGTGTTCAGGGTCACCCAGATCACACATCCATCACTTCCATAGCTCTGCATGAAACCTACCAGCTCAGCTGTGTGCTGTGCATGCAATTTCATTAACTCATTCATTCATACAACCTTTATTGAACACAAAACACCCGCCAGTCTCTTTCTCAGTGTAGGGATTATAGCCGTGAAAAGAACTTCTTGCTGTCCTTGAAATTATGACTATTATGATTTTTAGTACTAGAGATTTAACCTGGGGGTGTTTAAGCCCTGAGCTACATCCCTATCCCTTTTTATTCTTTATTTTGACACAGGGTCTCATTAAGTTGTTTAGGGTCTCACTAAGTTGCTGGCATTGAACTTGCAATTCTCCTGCCACAATCTCCACAGTCCCTGGGATTATAGGCATATGCCATTGTGCCTAGCCTTTGAAATTGTTTTTAATCGGAAATCCTACAGCATATAATACAAAAGTTGTTCCATATTGATCACTTTCTACTTTGTAATGAAATTATTTCAGACATGAATTTTCTTCACTTCTAAACTGGGATCAATAAGATCAGATCCACATTTGCTGAGTTTTTTTTTTTTTTAACCTCATACTTGCTTCAGCTGGCATATAACAAATGTTCAATATATAGTACATTTGTGTTAGTGAGCTTTTGGTTGCTGTGACCAAAATACCCAACAAGAACAACTAAGAAGAGAAGTTTATTTTGGCTTGTGGTTTCAGAGGCTCCTTTCATGGTTGGCTGGTTCTATTGCTCTGGAATGGAAAGAGCACGTCATGGTGGAAGGGTGTGGTGAGTAGAAGCCGCTTTGTGCTTGCTGGATGATAAGCCAAGAGAGAAAGGTCACAGGAAAGATGCCCCCCTCTAGGGAACACTCCCAGCGACACACCTCTTGTACCTATGCCCCCCCCCCACAGTCAGCCCATTCAAACTAGGATGGATGGATTAGATTACAGCTCTCATAATCTAATCACTTCCTGCATTAACACAGGAGCTTTTAGGGACATGTCACATACAAAGCATAACAGACACAGAATAATACATGCCAATAATTACAAAATTCCTTAGAGAAAGATTCCCAAGACTTTCACTAAACAGCCCCAGACCTGCCTTTGCTTTTGAAGGGCCTATCTTTCCCATGTGGATAGATCAGCAGAATATTGACAGCTAAGTTTGTTTGTCCTGGTGTTTATGTGCCAAGCTTCTGAATTTCCTTCTCTTTATTTTTTTCTTGGCTCACAATCCAATTTGCTTGAGTAACTTCATTCACAAGACAAATCAACTAAATCTCAGTTTAATAAAAAATGCCTATTATGTGTGATTCTCTCATTACTTACATCAAATACTTGAATGCAATTGTCTGCATGTTTTTACATAAATTATGTTTCTTGTGATACACTGGATTTTGTACTCTTCTCTGTATAATGTAATAATCATCATCCTTCATTAGAATATCAAAATTTAATACCACCAAAGATGTATAGAATAATTTCAAATAAAAGCTATATGCACTGCTTAAAGTGCCTCTTTTCAGGAGAAGCTAACCAGTCTATCTTGCAAATAATTTCAGAAGCTGAGCAAGCAACCACCTAATATTTAAAAGATGGTCATAAGAGATGTGCATGTGCCTTTTAAATTGGAAACATGATGTTCCATCTGAAATAAAATGCTCTACCAGGCCGACAGGATTGAGATCCACACTGTGGACAAGAAACATCTATAATGTTCTTTCTGTACTTTAGGCCATACAGAAACTACTGGACACATGTGGTGGCTACTGAAATATGGATGGTGTGACTGGGAAAATCAAAAGAGCCAAAGTGGCTCATGGCTTCCGTATTGGAAGGCATAGTCTAGGTAACGTAGGCCCCAATCAAAAGAGAGAAAAGCTCCAAGATCAAAAATATTCCATGGCCATTTCTACTTTGGTTATAGTGGAAAGAAAGATATGTACAGCTAGAACCCCACCTAAAGCAGAGAGCATCTTAGTTGACCCCATTGATCCCCACATCATGGTGTTTATGGCCCTCCATAATCCTCTGCCCTTCATCATGGGCTTGATCTAGTGCCTCGAATCTACTAATCAGAATGTGGCCAAAGAAAGGTGATATCACTTTTGAGATTTCTAAAGACTTTGGCTTCTGCCTCTCTCTTGCATCATTTTCTCTGGGAGAAGCCAACTCCTACATCTCAGCCCTTTGAAGATGTCCATGTGGGGAGGGAATACAGGAGGCTAACAGTCAGGTGCATGAGTGCAGAAGCAAGTCCCACAGTCCACACTGTGAGATGCAGCTCCACAACAGGTGAACTGCAAAATCCAAAGGGCCCTGAGGCTGCAGGCATCCAGCACAGGCATCTCAGATTCCTGACCAACAGAAATTATGGAATAAAAAATGTTTGTTCATTTCAGCCTGTAAGATTAAGGGTAATTTGTTATAGACCAATAAATGACTCCCATTTTAATTCCGGGTTTCTGTCATCAGAACCATAATGGAGGAAGCAACTATTCCATGAACAGGTATCAAGTTGGCAGGTTTAGGAAACAGAAATACAGGATAGCCAATTAAATGTGAATTTCAGATAAGCCACAACAACTTTCTAATGTAAGTCGTCTCCTATAGTATTTGGAACATATTTATCTTAAAACAATCAACAAATACTAACAAACCCTGCTCTCAATCTGAATTTCAAAATTAAGTGGAAATTATGTATAGTATCTGGGAAAACAAACCAGATTATTAGCTCAGCAGAGCAAGAGACAGACGCTTAGGGGTATTTTATTTAACCCATTGAGTATGGGAGACTGCTGAGCAGGAAGTGCCCCTCAAGTGCAGAAGGTAGAAGACTTGTTAACCAGGAAGTGTTTTGGTGAATGAAAAAAAAAATGTTGTTCACTTGTTATTTGTTAAAAAAAAAAAGGAGAGAGAGGATAAATCATCACGTACACAATAATATGAATGTGTAGGCTGAATTTTACTGAATCTGGTGTTTTCTAGAAGTTGAGAAGCATTAACGACATTTCTTAGAGCCTCAACTATGACTATCATAGTAAGGGACTCTTCTCACTAGGCAATTCAGGATCCTATTAGACAAATAATTCAATGCACCTAAACCCACGGAACCCGCATCCACTCATGGAATACAAGGTGAGTGGTAAAATGGGCTTCCAGTACCAGCCAGATTCCTAGATTCTTCCCTTCTTGGAAATGCTCTCATCACAGGGTCAAAATGGCAGCACAGTTCTAGGACTCAAAGAACATGCTTCCTAGTCTGTGAAAGCTTCTTCTACCTCAAGAAGACAAAAGTCACTGGTGTTCTACTGTTGAGAAACTGGGGACCTGCAGTACCCACCCACAGACCAGTCTCCAGGGAGGAGGGAACGCCCTGAGTTGATTGGTTCAGACCTAGGCCACGCCCCTACACCTAAACCAATCAAAATTGAGGCCAAGGGAGGACAGAGGCAAACCTGGGACTGGGACTGGAGCTGTGTCTTGCTGAAGGAGCATGGTTGACAGACAGTTTAATGCCAGAGTACACTCGGGTGTCACCTAGAGAGAACACACCCAGATGCGCCCTTGAGGGCTGTGCTGGGACCCTGTGTCAGGACAACCAGTGTTTCAGGAAGCAAGCCTTTAGCAGGATCTAGGCTAGACTTCTGTCATTTTTACATTTCATCTGCCCCGTTACAAGCATTGTTGGTCCAGTTCTACATATTAAGATGAAGTTTCAGGGGCATAGATCACTTGTCAGGGCCTCGCATCTTTCACTTGGAGGAAAAGAAACTGTATTCCACAATGTCTGTGCCTTGACCATGGCTTCCTGTCATATTTGCGGCAGGCCTGGGCAGTGATTAAGTCTTCAAGAAATTGTTGGTATATATAATAAACTACCACCACATCTATCCTGCAAAAGATTTTCTAAAAATACAGTTATCACCCCAAATCTGTGGGTTCTGCATTCATAAATTCAACAAATAACAGATTGAAAATGCTAGACAATTCCCAAGAGCCAGACTTGAATTTCTGTGAGCTGAACCCTGAGGGTGGCCATGTGCTGACCTATGGAAGCCTCGCCACGCAGGGCTGCCGTCTCCCCAGCCCTAGCTCATCTCTGGCTCCTCCTGTGCAACTGGGCCTGCAAGGGCTGCACCCGTACTGACCGCACGGGGAGGTTCCCACTGAGATGACTTCCTAAGAACACAGGCTGACAACTACTTAGAGCATTTCCACTGTTCTAGGTGTTACCATTAATCTAGGGGAGGTTTAAAGGGCTCAGGAGGGATACGCAGATGATACGCAAGTGCTGCCCTGTTTTGTATACAGGGCTTGAGCCCCCACCGGTGTTGGTGTTCACAGGGGTCCTCGCCCCAACATGCTGTGAGAACCAAGGAATGACCACAGAGCACCAGGTCTCCCTGCATTACAGGACTCCTTCAGGCACGTTTATAATCGTGGAGACTCACCCTACAAGCTGAGAACATAGGATGGCAGAAAAGAGGCCATGCTAATATGATCAAAGAATCGGTGACCAGCGAGCCCGCCGTGGGGTGTGGGGGGCATGGAGAAGAGGAAGGATGGAGAGCAGTGCGTGCCAGACAGACCACACACCCCAGCCTTTGAGATGCAACGCTGATGTCAGTGAACATGTGCATCTCAGCTGCACTGGGACATGAGTCATACCTGGTGGCACCCCTTTAACACGAAAGTCCTCTAAGTCCTCAGTCATGCCTCTTTGAGATGCCTATGGAGCTGGACTTTGTTCCTCACCCACTCTGCTGTAAGTACATTACATTCCTTTTAAGTGAACCCTGGGCACCTCTCACTGACTTTTCCTTTGTTCTTTCATAGATAAATTCTGCCAAGAATAATATTATCAGAGGAATAGTATAAGACCTTGACCATCAAGAAAGATCACTGTTGAAAAGTGATTTTTAATTACTTCTTACTGGAGAGAAATTGAGCTCAAGCCACTAAGGTGATCTCACAATGTCATCCAATTAAATAAAACCATTTATATTTAATTACCTCCACTGCGGGGTTACATCCTTAGGACAGTGAATCTTCTATTGTTTAGACTAAAGTTATCTTTGCCACATTCTCCTGATTACTTTTTAACAGTTCTGGGCTTGATTCTGACCTTTTTATTTTCTATTTAAAGTATATTTTTTCATTATTCAGTGAAGTGTGTTTAATTAACAGACCCCTATCATAAGATAACACAGGCATCCAGTACCATAAATACATGTGGATTCTAACACACGAAAAGGAGCCAAATGATAGACTCCAGAGGAATAAATGTGAATGCTGTGAACACAGCACATAGACCTGTCTGGAAAGTGTGTCAGGAGGGTAAACATCATAAAATATTCAGGTGGTGATGTCAGCATCATTTCTGATAGCAAAAAGCTGAAAGACAAGTCAAATCATACAAGTCCTCATAAGTATAGCACCTTCACCCAAGAAAGTTTCACTGTCAAAGATAATGTCACATGGAAAGGTAACTGTGAAAGCCATATGAACAGCAGAGGATGGAAAGTCATTTATGTCATGATTATCTGGATAATGTAACAGGGTAAAAAATATGTGCATGGGGAGAGGGAAAGGGAGAGAGCCAGGCCCAGTGTCACCACAGGGTAAAGGGGGTCTCATGGCTTCCTCTTCTGTGGTCCCTCCCCAGCTGCAGCCAGCCATCTGGCATAGGAGGTGGTGGCAGAACATCCCTGGACTGGCAGCATCACCACCACCTGGGGGCATTTTAGAGATGCAACCTTTTAGACTCAGCATCAAACCAGTGGCCCTCTGTGTCTGAGCAGGCCTCTGGGGGACGGAGACATGCCCACGTGGAGAACCCCACTCTCAGGAGCCCCGTAAGTGTGGGGCTGCTGTGCCAGGCAGCTTCCCCAAGACGCTCTGTCCTCAGAAGCCTGGGTTAACAGCCAGGAGTTCCCTTTGAGTCTCAGATGAGATCTTAGACTTGGACTTTTGGGCAATGCTGGAACTAACTGTTAGGACTCGGGGGAATCTTGGGAATCCACAAAATGTATTTTGCATAGTCAGAAGTGTGTGAGATTTAGGGGCCAGGGATGGACTGTTTTGGGTTGGAAATGAAGTGTCCTTAAAAAATTCATGTGTGAGAAAGTGCAGGAATGTTCAGAGGTGAAATGATTAGATCATGTGAGATGTAACCTGATCAACTAGTGGATTGATCCATTTGAAGGGTTAACAATATGAGTGGATTAATGGATGGATGGTAAGTATAGGCAGGTAGCATATAGCTGGGGGAAGTAGTTTCCTGGGGGCATGACCTTGGGAATGATATTATCCCTGGTTCCTGCACTCAATCTCTCTCTGCTTCCTGGCAGAGAGATGGGGAGAGCCACCTCCCACAGGCATGGACAGAGGCTGCTTGACTTATAGCAGCTGCACTTGGGATGCTATTTTTGTTGCCATGGTGCAAAAGCGATATGCACTCAGTGGAAACTGTGTTAGGATCTTCTCCTAGGCTATGGACTTGAGGGTCTAACTTCTCGGGTGACACTGGAGAGCAGCAGTCCACAGCTCCCACCAGCCACACCATCACTGGGAGGCAGGCCACTGGCATGGTGTTGCCAGGCCTTCTGGGTGTCTTGTGTCTTTTCATTACATCCACACGATGCCCATCGGCACCTCCTGCTTCTTGCGTATTAAACGCATTTGCGTGTCCCGTATTTTAACCTCCCAGGGGTTTAGTTTTCAGGAGCCAACGCTGCTGCATTGAGGTGTGCCTGCATCCACCCTGGGAGCCTGCTGTCACGGTTGTGGTCTGCTGCACAGATGCACCTGGTTCACACGCATGAGCATCTTGCTGATGTCCACCTCACTGTCAGTATTGGGTGCTAACTTCACTTTTTTAAGATCGGAAACATGCAGCAATCTGCACTCTGAGACCCTTTTCCTCATTTTTACTTTTCTGCATTATTCGACTTGAGGAGCTTCCCTTTCCTTCCTTCTATTCTCCTCTGCTCCTTCTTGGCACTCACTCTCTGTTGTCTCTCTGCCCTCCTCTGGGGCAGCTCAGTCACTCTGACTCCTCCTGCTCTTTTCCATTCAGGCCATAGAGCATCCTGTGGCAGCAGAGCTCGGGGGCAAGCAGAGCTCTTCTCGTGCCTGCTGGAAGTGACCCGGAGGAGGGCGAGACCCCTCACTGGCTCTCAGCGAGCTCGCCTTAGAAACAGGAAATGTCCAGGGTGGGTTCTGAATGTCCTCATGTTAAAAACACATCAATCTAATAGTCTTGGGTCTTCAAAGGGGGACTCAAAGCCCAAGGAACACACACATACAACCATTAGGATTTCAAAGGCGTTTAACGCCACTCCCTGACATGCAGCCACTGGACATTTTGCACATTTATTCTAAATTCTCAAGGTGTCAGGCTGACCTCTCCTCTTCCCTAATCGTTAATCAGGAAAGGTCCCAGTGAAAACCTTTCTAGATCCACTTGACAAAGAAAAATCTAAATGGTCCACTTGAAAAACTAGCACAAAGAAGTAGGGAGATTCTAAAACTGAAACAGAAAGCCATATAAAACATTTCAGGACCCGATTGACTGGCCAGTCCAGGTTTGGGAATCAGCCATAGCTTTGGCACATGTGCTTGAAAAATGAAGGAGGAAGCATTAAACATTAAGGAGACTTCCATGAACCACTGTGGACCTGACTCTGATATTTATCATGAACCAGTCATAATCACACATGATGCATCTGAAGACAAATGCAAAGACAGAGGAGTCCCTTAATTTGACAGCTTACATAAGAAAGTTACATATTATAGTAATAACGGCTTCATTTATACTCCTTTTCAACACCATCTTCCCCCATGTAATTATAAACACAAAATAAACAAAAAGTGCTTCACTTGTTGATGTAGTAAGCATTAACTATTTAGTTGAGTACTTGATAATTTAGCATTGAATTAGTTAGTTTGGATTATTCAGTTCTGAATATGCATTGGTACAAGTAAAATGGTCACTTTTTCTTTACCTGGACTAATGATGACCTGATTTCACAGATACAACAAGAAAGATAGGACAGGAATTCCATTAGGTCATTGTGTGCGCGTCTGTGTGTGTCCTGAGCACACGATGTCTCTATTTATAAGTACGTATTTATTTATATATGTATTTGACCTCCTTGAATAGTTTTTCAATTCTAAATCTCAAATACATCAGGAAAATAGAGCAGAATGAAGGCAGCAGCTTAGGGGAAACAAAATTGACATATTAATTTCCTGATATTAATTAGGCCCCGAATTTTGCTATCAGTTGACTTTCAAATTGATAGTAGCTAAGAAAACAACAAAGGAAACTTATCAAATTGCTGTCTTCATTGTCTGATAGGAGGAGGCACGAAGTCGTTGTGTGCTTGCACTTGATTGAAATACATTTATTCTTGCACTTCCCCGAAGTTCCTGAAGCATGCCTAGCCCAAAGCATAGAATCTGCACATATTTATTGAGAGAATCAATAAATGCTGTGTTTTCTCAGCCAGCCTATATAATGGGCCAATAAAATATGTACCCCAGGAAGATTACTTTAATAACTAAATAAGATAATATATAGCATTAGCACAATGTGTGACTGGCAATATGAGTTAAATAAACCCTTGCTCTTTTTAAACTCAATGATACATGCTCATGCAAAAGAAAGAAGCCTTCTACCTAAGGGAATTTTATGGATAAAATGGATTCATTCATTCATATTCCCCACCACCTTTCTCTTTCTCTCTCTCTCTCTCTCTCTCTCTCTCTCTCTCTCTCTCTCAGTGTTTAGGATAAAGATGGCTGAAACATACAAGATGAATGCCCTATTATTTTGACATTATAAACTGAATATAAGATACCAGACAGCTATATAAATAACAAAACATGGAGCTCTTTTCATTACTGATACAATCTCATAGGTAGAATAGATGAGGGAAACAATCAAGTTCAAACATGCAAATATGAATGTCATTCTAATTATTGAGATAGAAATAAATATCATCAAACTCCCTCTAAAAGTGCATGTTTGAGTGGGGAAGTGTAACTGAAGACATCTAACAGAATCTCAATTAGCAAATAAAGACACTGGGTATCAAAGAAAGGTGCAAGAAAGCACAAATCAAAGGCTTTCAAATAAAGAGCGACTGCATGGAATGAGAAAGTGTACTGGGCTGAGGATGCTCATATAAAAGCCACCACCACTGTCACCCAGACCGCGTCCTCACACTTTGTTTAGGAGAGCACTTTCAGGAACGAAGAGATGATTTTATTTTATTTTAAAATTCTTTCCTAATACATGAGTAGAATACTCCCTGGGATGAAATCCACTGAGGGCAAAACACCGGGCTCTCCCTTTTCCCTCGAACTGGGACCTTCCTGGTCGTGTACCCCGTGGCATATGCTAGAGCCCAACACGCCTTCAATTCAAACTGACTCGTGAAGTCAAATTCCATTGGCCTTATTTATTCTTTCCCAATCTGTAAACTTCATAAATGCACTTTAAATTTCCTTATAATTTTGTTGTGAATAGAAAAATTTAGAACACTTCAGTGATAGGAAACAGCCTTTTAAAAGTAGCCTTTTTACAAATTCTGAGGGCAATAAAAGTCACTTCTCTTTCCCTTCCTGTTTTCTTACATGGGGACATGGACCACATGCTCACAACTGGAGTAGCCACCACACAACAGACTAGGAGACCTAAACTCCACTGGAGAGCAGAGAGGGGAGGGGCCCCGAGCTCGGGACAGCCTGGCGCAGAGTGTGAGTAATGTGAATAAGGATGGCAACTTCTGCAGTGACCTACACTGTAATCTTATTCACTCTGCCCCTCAAAATGCCATTTTAGAAATATTAACTACACCTTGTACAGCGGAGGAACTCTGTAAATGCGTAACAATGAAAGATCAGCACAGTCACCTGTAGAATTGCTCTGTCATATTAATCTTATGAATATGCCTTGGAATATATTCATAAATTAAGACAATTAGCTGTTTTGGTACTCGACACATGCATATTGAAATTTATTCCACATGCTAGGAATTCATGTCTGACTTCTCAATGTTAGATTCGTCCCACACTGAGTCACGAGCACTGGAGTACGAGCTCAGTGAAGACCAGCTCTTTCCAACGTTAATAATGGCAGAGCATTAGAGAAAGAAGGTAAAGGCCACAGGAGGAGCAGCTGATTGGATGAGGTTGATTATAATTTTTGTAACGATGGCCCCCCACACGGGCCCATCAATAAGTGTGCAGGTTCCTTCCATTGAATGCTGGCGGCCACTAGCAGTCTGTGGCTCACAGTCCTGCACTAATTATTGAGCCTCTCTGTCTCAACCTCCACATCTTAAATTGGTACAACCATAGCTCTGTCCTAGGCTTACTATGAAGACTCAGTGGCACAGTGCTTTAAAGAAGTTGGAATGGTGCACACAGTGACCATTAAAAAATTGCACGAAAGAAAAAAATGATTTTAAAAATAGCATTCACTATATAGTTTCAAGAACAGAGTGTCCATTAAGGAAAAGGAACACACCCCTTCCACTAGCAAAAACTAGAATACAGAGAATCACACACAACTTACAAGTTGATCAAAAGTATTTAGTCTCCCAGGTATTTGATTTATGAAACGAGAGCAGTTAGGACTTAAAAGAATGGCGAGTATGAAAGTCACACAATTTTTAACATAAACAGCCATAGAAGTGCCCAGTGACTGGCTAACTTGAAAACATGCACAGGTCAACTGGTAAAACGGATCCTGATTGAGGACAGTCATCTCTCTGGATAGATGCTGCAAGTGGCAGCACAGTGCTGGAAGCCCAGAGGGTTCCTACGTTCTCAGTGAGCAGTCCCCACAACCCTCCCATTTTAAGATGACGACTTTAGGTTATTTACAGACACTGAGAGTGGAGCTGGACTGGCAGCCCTCAGCACCTCTGGAGTCAGCCCTAGAGTGGAATTCACAAATCATCACGACAATTGTGAATACATTTTAATATTATTTTATAAATAAAAGTTCAGAGGCCCACGCTGACCAGGAACCTCCAACACGAATGTTGGCAGAGCAGATGTCCTTTGTGAAGGACACACCAAGCTGTCATACTTGACAAGCAGCTCAGGTGTCTGAGCACAGGACATTCTGGCACAGTGGAAGCTCAGGGTGGCAGAACTGACTTGCTGCAGTCATTGGGGCAGAGAGAAAACTGTAAAATTACCAGAGGCTGATGTTCAAGACTGGGGTGTGTTGGAGCCTCACCCACGGCTGCCTCCAAACCCTATGCTGAAGGTAGTTACTGCTGACCCAGACCTCTGTCCCCTGTCATTCTGGGGGGAGGTTCTCAGAGCCAGGTTTCCAACTTGTAAAATGGGGATGCTGGTTTAAAAAAAGAAGAAGAAGATCATGAAATTAAATCATACCCTTTGAAAAATGGTGACTTTTCACCAGTAGAAAAATGTAAAAGGAGGAAGAATAAATAGGAAGGATCTCAGGTTTGCCAACATCAAATAAGCCCTACCTCTGCCTCCCAGGGGCCTAGGAGCTCCTATGATTACTGATGGCCATGATTCTATTTGACAAAAATTGGTAAATTTGTATTAAGAGGAATGTGTTTTCTTCCATAGCACTCCATGCAACCATGCTGAGCTCCATACATGTTAGCACACAACTGTAAAATAGAACTTTAAATACTAAATATTAAAATTCTGAAGAATTCTGTGATGTTTCTTCGCACTTTTATTCAGTTATGGTATTAAAAATAAGTTGTTTTCCAATATCTGGGACATTTTTAAAGTTAATTCAGAGAAAAGCTAATACTTTAACCCAATGTGTGCTTATGTTAGAAATTCAAAACTGACTTTTAGGTAACATTTGTGCTCCTCCATTCAGAGCAACAGGAGGAAATACCAGGGGGCAAGCTTTTTCAGCTAGAAAATACAAGCATGAAGTAGATTTTAGAAGTTTGTTCCCATTGGTATAAGCTTATGAACCACAATTTAGCACAAATAGATGAAATATACCGTCACAGAGGTAAAATAAGCAGATGCGACCTGTGTGTTCGTGCGCGTGCATTTTCAACAGCTTCACTCTGTTCTGTGTTTTTAGTGGCTTAGTGCAGGACCACAGAGTGACAATGCCCCTGTCGATTAGATAGTTCATATTACAGGAGGTACACAGCTCTGCAGGTGATTTCATTCCTGTGCCTTTTATCACCTATGAAGCCAAAATATTAACACAAAACAAAATATAAGGTGGTGCAAACTTCATTCTGGTCACATAAATGATATAAAGCAAACCAGAGGCAGTTGCTAGCAGCAAGCCCAACATTTAATGAAAATGTACATTTTAGGGCACTACTTGCAAGAATATTAAAATATCTGACTTGCACCTAATTCTTTTAAAGGTGATTTTGGCAGTGAAGGATAATTTCTAAATGATATGAAAATTGACTCTGAAGACCCAGAAAAAATGCAGCCAAACATTTAGAAGCTGTTCTTGCCCTTGGCTTCTGCCAATGCCCCATAACTCTCCATCACTCACACTCTTTTCTGTGTCCAAAGGCAGAGGTACACAAATTGAGTTGCCTAAACTCGGCAACAGCCAAGGCATGGCGCCCTTTGGCATATTGCCTTAGATCAGTTTGGAAATACAAGTTTGGGGATACAGCATGACAGACTTCACTTTGAAAAAGGGTGTTAATATTAACTATCATGGTCATGAATGTTTATTTGTAAATAATTTGAGACCATTTTTTGTAATTTAGGTACAATTAGATCAAACTTTAACTTGATTTCCCCTAGAGTTCATGGCCAGTTTAAGATTCTAGGAACAGCCTGGGTGTGGTGTGCACACCTTAACTCTAGCAGCTTAGGGGGCTGAAGCAAGAGAATTAGGAGTTCAAAGCCAGCCTCAGCAACTTAGTGAGGCTCCAAGCAAATTAGTGAGAATCTGTTTCAAAATTTAAAAAATAATAAGGGCTGAAATGCGGTAATGCTCCCTGGGTTCAATCCCTAGTACCCCCCCCAAAAAAAAAATTCTATAAATAGAATTTTCATCTAAAAGGGAAAAAAAATTACAACAAGCTCTTTGCAAAGATTTCAGCCTTTATAAAGTAAAAATATTACTAACCATCAACATTTAAATAATGTTTACAAAGAAAAATCCTGCATATTTTCATGAAAAGGGAAGATGAAGATACTGTAGGAGGAGAATTGGAGAGGGTAGGGGCAACAAGGAGGACAGGAGGGCTGTGGGTTGGTTACTAGATGAGATGGACACCAGGGTTCATGCCCACTGAGGTCTGATGACCCACGTGGAGTAGCACCAGTGGTGGGTGTCCACCTACCTGGCTTAGCCAGACATTGTAGCCACATGATGAAGGAGCTGCCCGTAGGAACACATTTTTTTACTGAGAAAATCACCAGCACTCCAGGCTTTACCATGACAGTGTTGTGCATCTAGTAAGGAATATTCACAAGAAGCTCCTATTTCTGTTTCATAGAGCTATCTCTTTGGACCCCAAACTGTAAGGCAGCTCCTTTTAGGTCACAGAAAGGGCCCATGGACCTTTGCAGACAAGCTGTGCTTATGTCTGGTGCCTGTGCTGGTATGAGTCGGCCTATGTCCACCTACAGAAAGTGTCTTACTGCGTCTTCTCTCCAGAATCAACTTTGAGTAGCTCAAGGTGAATCCCAGTGCAATATGAATGGTAATACTGTAACTCAACACCACCTAAGTCTTCAAAAAACAAGGGAAATGTGTCAGTCCTGAAGAGTGTGCTTCAGTGAAGACATAAAAGGAAATCATACTGTTTTTACTAAGCTGTTATGGACTGGATGCAAGGCGTCCCCTAAAAAGCTCATATGTGACACAATGCAAGAAGATTCAGAGGAGAAATTATTTTAAGATTCTTAACAAATCAGTGATTTAATCCCCTGATAGGGATTAACTGAATGGTAACTAAATTGGTAGGGGGTGGCCAGAGGAGGTGGGAATTAGGTGTGGCTGTGGGTATATATTTGTATCTGATGAGTGGAGTCTCAGTCTCTCTCTCTCTCTCTCTCTCTCTCTCTCTGCTTTCTGATCTCATGTGAGCTACCTCCCTCTGCCACACACTCCACCATAATGTTCAGACTGCTTTTCCTTGAGCCCCAAGGAATGGAGCTGGCCTTCTGTGGACTAAGACCTCTGAAACTGTGAGCCCTCAAATAAACATTTCATCCTCTACAGTTGCTCTGATCAGATCCTTTAGTCATAGCAACAAAATAGCTGACTGAAACATAAGGGGATAGCACTGTACTGAACACGACTGTACAACACCATGTGAAGTATATTAATGTGATGATTGCCATTAATACTCTCATTACAATGGTGACCTGTGAAGTTTGAAGCAATTTGGAAAGGGCCAGGTCTACCTGCACCTGGATAGGTAGGCTTGACCATCCAAGGTTAGTGGTCTAACTGCTCTCCTTCCTTATACTGATGACCTTAAGCCTTACTTATAATGGAAGGCTTTATAATGGACTAATGTCTAAATGTAACTTTTCACTCCTACCCTAATACCTTATTAAATAAGAGGAATTAAATTGGGACCTAAAAAAAGAATCACATTGTCATATATTAAGGTAGAAGCAAATAAAGAGCATAGCTTTCGAAACATTAAAGCTTATTGACACATAATATAGGCCTAAGCCATGGAAAACTCACAGTTTCAAGAAATAGTTGCTAATTTTCTCTAAAAAGACAGCATAGTGCAATGGCAGGGAGCTGGATAATCTAGGGTCCGACCAGCTCTATTTAAGCCTGTCTCTGTCACACAGTGTCAATGCAGGGTAAGTTCCCCGAGCCTCATTCACTGCCTATAAAACCACAGCTCCTTGAACTAGGGGTCATGACGTGGAGTGACTTAACTCCTGTCTGTGTTGGCTGCTTGGGATGTCACAGTCTAGAAGGAACACAGCACAGTGTGAGACAAGAAAGCAAGGACACAATTAAAAATAAAAATCAGGAACTCCTGTGTAGACACCAGCTCTCTTAACTGGAAGGAACTCCCATGCCACTAATAACACAGAACAGAAGCTCCCGGGGTTACACAGTGGGTGACTGAGAGGCCCAGAGAGATGGAAAGCTTAGCCACACAGCCAGAGAGCTGTTTCATTACATCTTAACAAACGTGGAGAAGCATCAGACACCAGGTGGAGGGAGAGAGCCAATTGAGCAGACAGGTGGAGAGCACCGGTCACCCCTGGTACCCTGGGGCTGGGGAGGGCCACCTCTGGCACAGGGGTCTCGCCTGTACCAGCACTGGGAGAAGCTCGCACTTCATCCCTGAGCAGATGCACTTCAGCCACTGGAGCTTTCTATGTTGAAATAAAACTATAAGGTAAATTGAAATAAAATGAAAAGCCATATGAAATATTCATCAGGTTGATTTCAGTTCTGTGTGCTTCTGTAAAACATACACTCTCCTTCTACATAAAATTGGAAAGGCCACTGTTTTTTTTCCTTTGGTCAGTGGCAGTTCCGTTCACTCCGTGGTTGAGGTGGGATTGAACAGCAGGTTCTAGCAAATGATTTGGATGTGAATCAGCAAAATCAAGAGTCAGCCTCCAGACCTCAGCAACAAGATTGACACAGATTCTACCACAAGCAGAGAAAGGGCACCCACAGCCGTGGCCCATCAGGGGGCACCCTGAGGACTCCAGGGGACCCACACTTCACCGTCTCCTGTTCCCTCACTGTGAAAGCGCTTGCCTTTCCATCTCAAAATCCACTGCACATGGGAGGAAATGAGAAAAGCCTGTGGGACCAAGATCACCTACGTAGAGGGACTTCCGAAATTACACTGGAGTAGCAAGGAGGCTGAATGGAATCAAAACGTCGCAGGCTCTTACCAAGGATGTCTGTCTGACTGCTGGAGTGTGCTTTTCATACACAGCTTCATGAAATACTGCATCTTGGCCCATCAAGGGCCCAGGTCTCTGCTCCAGGGAGTACCCCTTGCCCTCCCTACTGGATTGTCCTTGGGACATCTGTTGGTCCCCCATGTGACTGCTGGGGAATGCCAGCAGCTCTGGGACTGAGCACCCCGTAAACTGGGCGGTTTCAGGAGAATGTCCTCCTCAGCAGCGTGGGTCTGCTCAGCCAGTGGGCACTCCATCTGCACCAGCTTGTCACTGCACTGAGCAGCTGTGAGCCACTATGGAGAGGTGTCGGCTGGGATCCGAGGGGGAAGGACGTTGAGTCAGTAGGCTGGGATGTGACCAACCGTCCAGCCTGCTGGCCACCACTTGTGGGGCACAGGGCTCGGGCCTCTGTATGCACTGCTGTGATTTGTACCAGGTCAGTTTTCTCAGACTTGATTCCAGGCTCACCCACAGTCCACTCAGTCATTACTAAAGCAGAAGGCCCAGCACTCATGTTCCTATGCTGTCCTTCTAGGAACTTTCTTTTCTAAATTCTACCTTTGAGCCACCCTCACTTCATGTAAGACTTTATTCGCTGAATAATGCTCCTCCCGTCTTGCTACTGTGCCCAGCAAACCAAACACCATCACTCCATTAGAACTCAAGCTGATCTCAGAATATTGTGAGTTGACTCTGTGTGTGTATTTACCTAATTTGAAATACATGTTGTGAATAGTGACATGGACCTTTTGAAAAGTTGCCCATTAGCTTGCATGTTGCCTCACTGGTTGGAGGTTAAAGCTGGGCTGAGCCATGTCACCTGCAGTGGCTGGCACACACACTAACTGGTTTCTATGTAAAGCATCATGTCACATCTGTGTATTAAAATACCAAGCCCCAGTGCACAGAGCTCATTGAAAGGACTTTCCCTGACAGTGTGCTCCATGCACACTGCTGATTTAAGTGTGCAGAGGCTCACAAGGATCCTTGCAATTCCACATGCTCATCTCTCTTAGCTTGTTCCCATGGGTAGAACAGATATTAAGGAAGGGGCATCAGGACCTCTGAGGAATTAATGTGCTGCCAAAACAGGGCCCATTTGGGTGTTTGCCACACACAAGACCACAGACATCTCTGTTAGGAAGGGAAGTCCCAACAGTCCACAGAGCGGGGGTGCCACCTCTCAACCAGGGACCTGGGTGATCAGCTGAGGGACCCAGCTGGGGCACACTCGAGGGAGATGGGCTTGTTGGCCATTGTCCCTCCCTCAGTCTCATCTCTGCCTCTTCCCCACCCTCGAGAAGTGACAGGAATCTGGGGATAGACTGCCAGCCAGAAAGGGGGTGGAAAACGGGGGGCAGCCAATGGTGGGCCCAGTGGGAGAAGTGGGGAGTCAACATTTCCAGGAGCCTGGACAGAATCTCTCCAGAAGAGGGGTTTCAATAACTGAATGTGAGCAACTAGTTATGGAGTTGGACTGGTTTGACATTGCAGGACTCTAAGTCAGAAGACAGGAGTGAGTGGACACAGTCCAGTGTGTTAGTGCTCATGCTTCAGCACAGATGTTGTCCCACCGAATGGGTCACATCCATGAACACAGGAAACAAGAAAAAAAACACAGTGTTCAATTCTGGGAGATGGGACTGCAGCTAAATTTTATTCCCATCTTTCCAAATCAAATGGTCCACAATTACTATATATTTGTTACAGCATGATTGAGATTTTTAATGTATGGCATGAAAATTCTAATAACTTTAGTGTAGAAAAATATTTATTACTAACTTGCTTTTACACTAAATGTCATGGCAGTCCCCCACCAAAAATATCCTGATCATAATTGAGTAAAATAGCTAAAATGCCATATACTCAAGAGTATATCTTCCATATTTGACACCAGTTCTAAATTTCATCCACCAGGATTACTGCTCCCAATACTGCATGAGGAATGAATATGTAGTTATAATGCACCAATACAAAACTTAAAATAGAGTGAATATAGAACTTCTTATTAAGCATGCAAAATGTCCTCAAAGCTGTCCCAATAACATGAGCGTAGAAGCTTGGGAATGAAACCTCAGACCTCACCCTATGTGTTGGCTTCAGCCATGATGACAGACACATCAGATAGGTCCTAAAGTATCTGACAATAGAAGAGGTCACAGGCCTGGATTTCAATAGGGCCTTATCAGTTCACTAATGGATAGGGGTTATAACATTGATAGGGCCAGGAGGCAGCTAGGACAATTTTTATTATCATTTCAGTGGCAGGAATAGGAAGAATGCCATCTGCTTTTGTTTCCCTTTGGCATTAATTTTCTAAAAAAAAAGTTGTTATAAATCTCCTAGATTTTCTCTCATGAAAAATGGAAAGATTTAATAAAGCATAAAAAAGTGATCTACAGCACAATGTCATTTGTCAAAGTACTTCAAATAACAGATTTCATTATCTCAATAGAAATATTTTATTTAATACATTCTCAAGCATCTTGAAGGGGCTGGTCACTGTGGGTCACCCAGAAACAAAGAAACAAGCAAACAGAAAAAGGAAAACAGAGTTGTTTCAAGATCTTCAAGGTCATCCATGCATCATAGCCACTTGCGCTGATCATAGAAAGAATTCAAATTGCTAGCTCTAAATTAAAAGGAGACCACAGTGGATCAGGGAACTGGTCCCTGGTTAAAAATGAGCACAGGAATTGCACATCTAACTTCCTTTCATCTGGGAATCTCTTCATATTGTAAATTTTTTTATTATTTACAATTTTAAAACTGGAAAGCAATTCTCAGATATTAGGCCTGGAATTCCTCCCATGAAACTAGAAATAAAAAGCATCTAAGGCATTTTGAAGCAAAAGTTTTTGTTGTTTGTTTTTTCCAAATCTGTTTTTTCCCCTAAATATGTATAAATCTAACCTGTCAAAGGAAAATCAATTGAATAATTTGCATTCATAACTTGGACTTCGGTTGAGACTATTTGATAATATTTTAAATGTTCTTAATAAGCGAAAATGTAAACTCTACAGAATGAGTTCAGAAATTATCATAACAAATTTATCCTTTAGGGACATTTTAAAATACTGTGAAATATTTTAGGCATTGGAATACAATTATGTCATTACCCAGAAGAGACCAGTGCCAGGACCAGGATGGCCTTCCCAGGACCCCTGTGGCTCGCCCCCCTGATTGGTGTTCACATATTCCAATGTTCTTCTGCTTCTGAGGGTGCGGAAGCATTGTGACTTCCTGTAACCAACAGAACGTGGTAAAGGTGATGAAGTGTCCCTCCCGTGATTGCACTACATTAGGTAAGATTCCAACTGGTTCCACTGGAACCACAGATTCTCCTTTGGGCCTCATGCAGCAGGGTCCAGGTTGGAAGTGACTGTGGGAGTGGCCTGAACAAGTTTCAGGGACACTCTTCCCCTGGTGAGGGCACGTCCCCACAAAGACCTTCACTGCAACCATGCTAGGTGGGGTGCAGAAGACCCCTCAAGGCTGCCCCTGAGCTCCGGCCAGGGACATGCTCTTTTAAGCCACTGTGTTGACAACAATTTATCATACAAATTAATGATTTTTCTATTGCTTCCATTAAACAAATGACCACACACATAGTGCCTTCAAGGAGCACACATTCACTGAGTCTCACTGCCCTAGGTTGAAGTCCAATAGAGGCCTTGCCAGCCCTGTCTCTGCCTGAAAAGGCCCCGGTCCTTCCTGGAAGCTCTGGGGTGAGCTCATGGCACAATGATGCAGGTCAGCTTGGTGCACCCAGAAGACCAAGACCCATTCCCTTTTCCTTCAAGGCCAGCAGTGGAGGGTGGAGCCCTCAGGTTGCCTCACTGTGTCCCATTCTAATGCATCTTCCTTTGGCTTCACAAGCTCATGTGGTTGGAGTGGTGCCACCAGGAAGCCAGGACAGTCTCCATGCTTACGATCACATCCATAAGTCCTCTTCTGCCACATAAGTAACCTCTTCACAGGCTCCAGAGATGGGGGCACCCTTGGGGACACTTGGAGACATTGTCCCTCATGCCACATGCATCTCCAGAGCATGTCGGGTGGGTTCTGTGATCTTCATTGCACTCTCTGAAGTTCTGAGTTTTGTCCATACTAAAACGCAGTTGTTCTCCGCTTCAGTTTTAGTTAGTTGGAATCAACTCCCCTGCCATACTAATTCTCAGATTCCTGTTTTTCAATTGTGATGTTATTTGTTTTTCAGCTCAAATAACAATTGTTCACTGAGCACTTTTGCTGTGATAAATATAACATGAGGATGAAGAAAGCAGTGTGTTCTCACGCAGGTCCCAAACAGAGTAGGACAGAGTCGCCATCTGCTCTCTGACAGTCAGGGATGTACATAAAACCCTGGTCTTCCAGTGAGGCCATTAGGATTCCCGAGTCATTTCCAAACAATTTCACACAAGCCAATGGTATTTTTAATTGAGAGGAATTATCCATAGGGTATTATCTGTGTTAGTTAATATCACTCAACAACTTATCAGGCCCATGGGGTGCCCAGACATTTGGTCAAAATTATCCTTGGTGTTCCTGTGAAAGTGTCTGGGATGAGATTAATGTTTAAATTGGTAAACTGAGTCAAGCAGATTTTCCTCCCCAGCCTGAGTGGGCCACACACAATTACTTGAAGGCCCCAGTAGAGCCCAAGGCTGACTCCAGTGAGAAGCAGCCTTCACACCAGGTCACCAGATTACACATGAAGTGTATGTGCATGTGTGTGTGTGTGTGTGTATGTGTCATTTCCATTGGTTCTATTTTGCTAGATTACTGTAATGTAAGCATCCATCCATCCATCATCCATCCACCCATCCACTTACTTTGCATTCAGGTTTTATTGGCATGCAGAGGAAGGGAACTCCTAGAGGCGATAGCTCACAAGCCGGGAAAAAATTCTCTGCATTGTCTTAAATGATGAATGGCCGTGAAGAAGCCTGAGTAGAGGCACTGCAAGCCCAGGGCCCATGTCAGCAAATACCAAGTGCAGGGGGCCTGTCCCATGTCCAGAAGTCAGCACCACTCCTGGGGCAGACCCCTGCTCCACCAGGAGCTCACCTGCATCCTGAGTGGGCAGGAGGGTCACAGAGTGTGAGGGGCAGGATGTCAGGTAAACCACACCCGTGGCTCAATGCAATGTGGATTTTAGACATAAGAAAAGCATACCATTCTGTTTTGAGGGAAGTAACTTCCAGGAAACTATGAAAGACGTCCCTGCTTTGATTGATTTTTAACACAATGAGTCCTTAAGCATATAGGTGAATGGGTACTGTCCTTTTACCAACACAGCTGGCCCTTCCACATGGGGTTTGTGGGCCCCCAAGCAGGAATTAGGTACTAGTGAATCACAATATAATTTGCTTTTTTGGTAATCTATGCTTTTTGCATTCATTTAAAACATCATGAAAAAGTTAAAATGGTGCCTTGGAAGCGATACCCTCAACACTGTCCCTTGTATTCCCTCCTGATATTTTAAGTAAAGCCATTTCTGCTCACAGTTTGTGGGTTTCCATGTGTCTATTGTTGGGAGTTGCCCCGGCTCCAAAGACTAACTTCCCGATCCCCCAAGAAGAGTCATCCAATGGTGAGCCCTACTGGCTCACATGATCCTTACCCACCAGTCAGACTAGCCCTACTGGCTCATATGATCCTTACCCACCAATCAAAAAGCACCCCATGCCAACTGTCAAACCGTTCAACCATTAAACTGTCATGACTGTCAAACCACCCCTGACTCTATAAATATGCAGAGCTGTTCCTCAATAAAGAGGCATTTTCTCCGATGACGAGCCTTGTTTGTTCTTTCATCTATAATCTCTTTTACACAATGTTTTTTTCATTTCCTCCCAGAATTATGTTTCCTGTGACCGGAATTGACTTTTGTGCCTCAATTTATAGTATATTCTCTCCTACCAAGTTACAGTAAGCCATGTCGGGTAGTGGAGATGGAAAGACCACAAGTCAGGGGCAGGCAGAGCAGGGTAAGCACCAGCTCTAGTAAGGAGAATGTGACACAGGACTGGACTTCCCAAGTTCTCCCTGTCCAGCGATCACATGTTGGCCTGAGACTACAAACAGAAAGTAGCAAGCCCGGCCTGGCATGCTCCTACACTCAGAACTGTAAGGACAAAACACAGCAGCATCAAAATGCACTGAGATCATATTTAACCTCACAAGAGAAAAGATTAGGTCCACAGAGGTCCTCTGCCCTCCATGATACAGGAAACATTATGGGATGGCATTTCATAACTTGAGATCTCTGAAGTCTTTTCTGAAATGTGCTCAAATTTAAGAATAAAGGTTCTGCGGCAGGCTTCAGTTGTCAAGTCCTAGAATCCTATTGTATCTCAGCTTCCTGAAAAAAAAAATCTAATAAACAAAGGCAGATGGGGGTATGTCCTGAAGTGTCCATTGTCATTCAAACGCAAGCTCCATCACCACTGAATATGCCTGCTGCCTAACAGGTAGTGGAGGGTGGAGAAGCCCCTCATCTTGGATTCTCCCACAAAGCCTGGTGCTTTGCTTCCAAGAAGCAATCAAGAGTTCAATTCATGTTCAATGGATGAAGCTTGCTAATCCAATGCTATTTCTTAGGGATCAGGTACTTTGATCCTCTTAAAATATTTTCACAAATTCAAGACTCAAGTATGACAAGCTATTTGGATGGAAAATTGAATGATTTTTGTAGGTTTCAACTAGAGAACCACCCCACCACCACCACTAAAAAAAAATAAAAAGAAAGAAAGAAAAGAGCCTCCTTTATAATGGCTTAATGTGGCAAACTCTAGGCGTTCAGGCGAGGGAAGCATTCACTTTGGAGCCAAATGTGGTTCCTGTGATCTACTCCTGAAGAGGGGAGAGCCAGCTGCAGGAGAGGGGTGACCGGTGAAAGCTAAGGGCTGGGACTTCCTGAGACTGTCTTGAGGTGCCCTGGAATTCCAGCCCATCTCAGACCTGAATCCTCATCTTTATAATTGCTCTGCCTATGCTGTATCTGAGGCCATAGCATCACAGTGAGCTTGGCTTTCTTCATCATGGTGGTCTAAAATCTCCAACGCTCCTCTTTAACCACCTGAACAGGATGAAATGTGATATTATGCTCCTGACAAAACTCGGGCTAGCATTCCAAACAATCCTCCTATTCAATTCACTGATGATAATTCTCTTCTGATCACACCACATCTGTGTTTTTGGTTTGTTGTGCTTAAAATAACATGCAAAAAAGCACTAAGTTTTAAAAGCACACAATGTAACTAAAGCACACAAAACCCAATCAAATTGGAGCTAAAAAGAACCATATTACCCTGTGTTGAACATTCTTACAGTTTATGGAAGGAAGCTGAGTCTTAAAGATTATTCTGGTTAAAAAAATGTGTGTCTTTAGAATTCATATTAATAAAAATCTCTCACATACCATCTGTGTATATTTATAATATTTTAAGAAAAGTTAAGCTAGTTTAAAAGTATTTGCATACATGTTTTTCTAATCTCCATAATTAAATTTTGGGAGGTTATTGCATTTATTTCCTCTTTCTCCATAGTGCTTTTTAGACCCAGATGTTCTGTGCATAATTCATCACATTCCTCAGTAAGAGAGGAGGAATTGAAATTCGGTCCACTACCTTCTCAGATCTTGGGCCCTTGTTTAGCCTCTCTGAGCTCAAGTGACTTTACGTGTAAATTACAGACCTTCTGCCACACCTGAAATCAACACAGTTGGGAGCAAGCAAAGGTGTGGTACAGAGATGGGCTGGATATAGGGGGTAAAGCAAACACTGGTTACTATTCTCCTTATCCTTGTAAGTTCCAAAAGGTACCACAATATGCCCAACTGTGGGATGAAACTGAAATGCGGATGTCAATGAGCTTCTATTACCCCTTAGCCAGCCATTTTCATTCCTTAGTTTTTCTCTGATTTTACACACACACGTACACAGCCCCCACAATTGCGGGGCTGAGAAGCAGGATGGCGCACTTGGACTACCCAAAACCTATGCAAGGCGGCCTGTGTGCACGGAAGGCCACAGTTCCCATTCCTGATGCTTTCTACAGAAAGGCTCTCAATTGTGCCCAATTGTCAGAGATGACTGTGCTGCATGGAAATTATGGGGACACCATGACGTCTCTTTGCCTCATTCAATAGCATTTATTTGAGCCACGTATAAAAACCCTGAGGCAGAGAAAACCTTTATGTGCATCTTGCTGATTGCACTCTACACAAGAAGCAATGAGGAGGTGCAGGTCCAATGGCTGTGGCTGATTGGCTTGCCACGCTTGCTTCTCGGTTGAAGTGTAAAGTTTGTTTCTGGTGTTTGTTATTTTTTTTTTCCCTAGAGAAAACATTTGAATCAGCCATTTGCAGGGCTGGTGGGCTGACCAGCTGTCTGAGTATTATTACTCTTACAATGACACAGAAAAATGAGATGTAGCTGTCCAAGGAAGTGTGGTTTTTCTGCCACAATATAGTTAGGTTTTTATTCATTTTACTGAATATGCTTTGGAAAATGAAGCATCTGCCTATTTGCCGCTCAAGAGCTCAGTTACAATATGGCATTTTAATGTCTTACTCTAAGTTTTTTTTTTTAGTTCATTCTTAGCTTTCTCACTAGAGGAATGTAAAAATTGTGGAAATTTATAAAATATTTTAGTGATAGAGAGCTAACTAAGTATTTAATATTTTTTTACTTAAAGAAATTAAAAAATACTTTTGTCCATACAAAAAATATATTTTTGCTTTTTCAACAAATCACTCATGTAATTATTTTAAAGTGGTCTGTTTCTCATTCCTCATGCTCTTGGTTGGATATGCCTCATGGAATTCGTGCCCTGGAGACTTAGTCCCTAAAGTCCTGTGTGAATGGTCTCCAGAGGTGAAGGCCCCAGAGAGGTGGGGATGCAGTGAGGTGTGGGTATGATGGCATTAGTGTCTCTGTGCCCGGTGACATAGTGACCTGAGATGGCATGCTTGCTCTGTGTCTACAGGTGAGGTCCTCTGCCACCCCAGGACGCAGCACAAGGTGTGCCATAGAGGCAGAGCAGCGGCTGGCTCCAGGCTGTGGACTTCCCAGCCTACAGAACTCAGAAATCAGGTCTCTCATGTCAACATGCCTCAGGCACTTTGTCTTAGCTGTGGAAAGCAGACTAGGACAGCTGCCTATTCTGCACCAGGGGGAGGGAGGAAAGCTGCTCTGGAGTGAAGCCCATGCAATCTAGGGGTGGAGCACTTCCCGGCAAAGCAGAGGGTCGTGCTGCACCCACAAAGCTGCAAAGTCTTGGTGACTGGTGATGAGTGGCAATGATAGTGAGGCATAGGTAAGTGAGGACTCAGCACCAAGGAACGCCTATGAAGGTGGCAAACGTCAGCCGCGATGGAGGAGCCCTAAACAGAGGGCAGGGGTGGAGAGGACTCCGGGCAAAGGGGACAGCCATGTGAACCAAAGGGGGCGCAGGGCTGGGCAGTACAGACGGGGAGATGGCGGGAGACCTCTCCCGAGATGCCCACACTGTGACCCCCATGTGGGGAAGTACCTGGCCCAAAGGACGGGGCAGGCCTGAGAGTTAAGGGCCCAGGGACAGGGAGGTGGTCCTGGACTCTGTGGAGGGGCGCAGCATCACCAATGGGTTCCTGGAACCAGAGACTCCCCAGGCTGCGCGTGGAGAAGGGGGCCTGGCGGACCGCAGGCTGCAGGGCCGCGGCTGCTGGGTCTGCAGCCGAGAAGCTGTGTGGCAAGGGTAGGGCCGCCCGCAGAAGCTGCCAGAGCCAGGAACAGACTCAGGCCCTCAGCAGGGGACACAGGTGTGAGGACTGCCCACTGTGGCCCAGGCACAACTGTGTTGGACTTCTAGTCTCCAGAGAAGTAAAGTGAGAAATGTGTTTTCAAGCCACTAAGCTGTGGTAACCCAGCCTGAGGGACCCCTGTGCTTTCCTTCTGCAATGGAGGACGCGCTCTCTAGGCAAAGGGGAGAATGCAGTGACTCTCAGAGTCCTCTCTGGCTCAGGGCTGTGCAAGAGGCTGGGTGCCCACACGGCAGTGAGACCCAGCAACAAAGAGCTTGAAATCCGTGCGGCGTGGGCCCATCTGCACACTGGTATTCAGTGTCCACAATCTGTGTTCGATACTTGATTGGATCTCACCAGCTGAGCCTATGTGGGGCTACACGCCCGAGACACGGGAATTTCAGAACAGTCTTCAACAACATCCCATCCTCTCTTCCCTGACATCCATCCATTCCTGTGCGATAAGAAAGACCTTAATGCATAGGTGCTTACTTTTGCTTTCCCCAAATTATCTTTTGTTTCTAGTTCTAAAAAAGCCAATTGATGGAACATCACTCCATCTTTTTAAAAATTAGGAAAGAGAACTCTAGCTCCACTCTTATTCCAATAGGACCTTTCCTTCAAGAAGCCTTTCTAAGAGTCTGTGGACACCTCGCAGGTGTGAGATGAGCTGAGTTCACTTGTCCTTAGGTCCCCCTTCTGGACCGTGGGGGGCTGTGATGTGCTTCCTGGGAGGGAGGGTCCAGACTGCCATTTGGGCACAGTGGGCAGCGAGCACTCTACAGAAAGGCCTTCTCGTTCATTCTAGGAGGACTCTCCTCTAAATTCCTTCCTGTTAGCACTGCAGAGTTGACCAGGAAATGTCCTGAGGTACATTTTGCAAAGGAAATGTGACTAGCCCTGTACACTTTGATCCCAACTCTCTGGCCTGAAATTTTTCTTGAAGAGAATGCTGGATGAGAGAATAGCAGCCTTATTCTTGTCTCACATTTCTACCTGATGAAAGTCCTGTGTCAAATATTAGTCATAATATTTCTCATCTAGCTTTGAAAACAGCCCCTTTAAAAGCAGTCTTTATTGTTATTCAGTCAGACATTCTAAAATAAGGAATAAGTGATCAAGACAAATTTCATTAGGCAAATGCTATAAAAATACCCTTATTTTAGCCTTGGCTTATGCTTCATTTCTTTGTGGTATCATCAAACTAATATTCATTAAGTATTGTTACTTGTCTGATTATTCTTATAAATGAAATTTAGCTCTCCAGAAAACCATACTGAGGTGACTATTTTTATCTTTTGATGGATGAGGAAACTGACAGAGCTAAGGAGTCTCAGGGACAGAGGGAGGCAGCAGCTAATGAACCGCGAGGGCACCCACAAACCCGGGGGCTTGCTCTGAGAACTGCCCAGCAAGGCCCTCCCACCACAGCAGCCTGGGGCACCCACAGGGTCCCCAGGAGTCACTTCCCCTCAGACGGTGCAGCCTGTCTCTCTGGCTCCCTTGGCCTCTGCAATATGACAGCTCTTCCAGACCTGGGGGAAACGACTGCTGTCAGGTGTCCCTGAGGCACAGACTGGCGTTCTCTACCGGCTGCATGCTAGTACAGATGAGCATGCGGAGACGGGAACCTCAAAGTCCCCATCTCTCCAGGAAGTCGGACCCGAATTTCTTTTTCTAAGGACTAAGTCAGTTCCCGCCTTCCCTTCCTCCATGCCCGTGGTCATGGCCAGGCTACTTGGGGCCTTTTCCTGTTCTGCTCTTCATGGATGCAGTCTCCTACTTGCCCACCCAGCCATAAGTCCCCTCTGGAGTCATGCCTCTCCCCAGAGTGATGAGTGCCCAGGAGAAATACCACAGGGCAAAGGCAGGGGGGAGCCAGCATTGTTTCTTGATATGACTCATAATACATACAAATAAATTCTAAAAACCATTGCTTCAAAATATTTGGAAGGAAAAACTAACTTTTTTAAACTTGGTAGATGAAGCTAGGCATGGTGGTGCACGCCTGTAGTCCCAGAAACTTAGAGGCTGAGGCAGGAGGATCACAAGTTCAAGGCCAGCCTCAGTAACTTAGAAGGACCCAGTCTTAAAACAAATAAATAAATAAAATGAAATGAAAGGGCTGAGGATGTGGCTCAAGCGGTAACATGCTCGCCTGGCATGCGCGGGGCGCTGAGTTCAATCCTTGGCACCACATAAAAATAAAATAAAGATGTTGTGTCCACTGAAAATTGAAAAATAAATATTAAAAAATTCTCTCTCTCTCTCTCTCTCTCTCTCTCTCTCTCTCTCTCTTTCTTAAAAAAGCAAAACAAACAAACAAACAAAAAAACGAAATGAAAGAAAAAAGACAGGGGATGGAGCTCAGGGGTACAGCATCCTAGTTCAATCCCTAGTACCCCCAAACACAAACAATTAAAAACAAAATAAACAAAACAAACAAACAAAAACAGATAGTTGGATATTTGTGGGATTTTACAGTTGTTATAAATTTTTAGTATTTTTTATGTAATTATAGAATGTCAGTATTTTCCCAGATTTCAAAAGCTAATATTTTGTAAGAGTCAGAAAAATTACCCTCCCAAATGAAAATATAAAAGACACAATACTTTATATAAAAATAAAATAAACCATTAGTTTATAAAAAATATCCTTTCAAATGCTTCAGCCTATAAAATAATATAAACCACTTTCAAATGTGTGTAAACTATTTTTTTGCTTCTTTAGATTTGCAAAAAGGCTACTATTCATCCCAGAACAATAAAGTATGTTTTAAATTTCCTAAAAAGCTTTAAAATATGCCAACTGGTAAAAATAAAATAATTTACATTGCCGTGACCAATAGAAGATGGCAAAATGAGACAGACACAAAGTGAACGTGAGAAGTGACGCGATGAACAGGCACAACTGTCATGACCATGGCTGCCCATGATGGATTCAGCTGCAAAATGATGGCTGATCTGAAGCATGTTGACATCAAGTTTCTCTTCAACCAAATTTGTGTAGTTACTCTGGAATTTGAACTACATCTAAAAGTTAAAGTAACTGATTGAATTTTTTTCTTATTGTTTTAAACCCAATATCTAATCCTTCATATTTCTTAAAATTATCAACAGTTTGGCATAGTGAAAAGTGATGTGAAAAGTGTTTATGAACTACTCCACACACATTATTAAACATTCACATGTTGGTGTACAACTTTCAATGATGAGTACATTAATAATAAAAAAAACTGACAAATCACGTAACACTTCAAATTATGTTAAACTAGCAAGTCATTAGAATTGATAATACTAAAGGCTAAAAAACTTACGTTGAAATAGATGTGATCTCAGATCTGGTAATTAAGATGGCATCTATTTCAACATAAGTTTTTTAGCCTTTAGTATTATTATCAATTCTGGTAATTTAATTCCTATGTGGGGAACAGTCCGTCAGCCTGAGTAAGAACCTTAGTCCTGTTTACATGAATTAGTCTGATTTTTCCCACTTCCAGGAATTTATCTTTAGATGATACTTAATATAGCATGAACTATTTAAGTTGAGAAGAACATAAAAACCTAAGAATCTAAGAATAGAGAACATTGCAGTATGTCAGGCAGTTGGGTTTGGTCCAATTATAATGGTAGTCATGCGCATTCCCCACCCCACACCCCACCCCACCCCGCCACCAAGTGCCATGTCAGCATGTAGGAGCTCAGGCACCCGCCCTGTGCATGATTCTATGTAGCCAACTTGTGGGTGGAGACGGTGAGGTGACAGAAATTAAAATAAATACAGGGGAAGGGCAAGGATCCATTTTCTTCTTTTTCAGGCCCTGGCTTCTTGTTATAATTGCTTTTCAGTCAAAGACACAGGGGACAAAAACAAAGAGGAAACAGGAAGGAAAGAGGGAGAAGGAGTGAAGTAGGTCTGCTATGGATCTTTTCCCAGAAGTAATTGCATTTTTCCAAGGAATTGAGTTGCTGGTCTGTTATAATTAACTTGTTATTAAAACTCTATTATACATTTTTTTTCAAATTTCCTGTGACCATAGAAGGCTGATAAATGATGTTTCTATTCATTTGCCTTCAGCAGTTTATTAATCTAAGAGGAACCGCAAGAGCCGATTAGATTTTAAACTTCAGCATCACATTGATTTGACTCATTCTATTTTCCTTTTCTTACAAAAAATAATGTTAGAAAATTAATAGGGAGTATTAAAAAACACAGTGAAATGATGCAGACCCAATTATGCCAAGGATCACGCCGAGCCAAGAAACCAGGAAAAAAGATGCTTGAACTCAGTTCTCAAGGGCAAGGAGGACGTGCGCTGTGGAAAGCCCACACTGTGGAGGTCACAGAGAAGGTGGAGAAAAGGACTCTGATTTATAGCTGTTTATGCTGCTACCCGGTTGGGAAATAATGCGAGCTTTAAGTATCCATTTAAGTAGTAGGAGTGGGTGATTTCTTAAATTTCCTTGCCATCTACCTTGTAAATGAGACAGATGAAAAATCAACCTTATTGGAGGTATCGCTGAGAGCAGAAACCCCCCAGGACAAGCTCCTGTGGCTTGTCATGAACCACAGTCAAGCCTCCTGCTCTCTGCTCTTGGACTTCTTGTTTCTCAAATCATTCCCTTTACTCCCCTTTTCAGCCTCACCCTGCAATGAAAACACGAACACATGTTCGAGTTTTCTGTGTTTTTCTTTATTTTTCCTTTGTTCGGTGCTGGGATCAAACTCAGGAGCTCATGCCTGCCGGGAAGTGCTCCATCACTGATCACATCCCAGCCACACATGCTCAAGGTGTCTATTAAAAAAAAGAAAGAAAGAAAAAAGAATTCATCCTAGAGCCCAAAGTTGTTCTTTCCATATATTTGTGTGTCTATTAAAAGATACACACATACACACACACCTCTAACCTTCCTAAGGCTTCCCAATGCTTTTAAAAAGATATTTGCAAAGATTGCTAGACTGAGGACCTCTGCTGGAGGACATTCCTCATCAGGACCCGCTGCCCCCAACTCTCCTCCCTGCTCTCTGGCTTGCCTGCTCCTCCAGACAGCGGGCCGTGGGCTTCTGCCCTGTGCCTGTGTGCCCACTGGCTCTCCTGTCCTTTCTCCCCACGCCCAGAACTGCGTCTCAGTTTGACTGGGGCTCAATTCCATATCTCTTTCTGTCACGTCCTGACACCTCAGGCAGGCCCCACTTGACTCTCTGAGTCCCCTGGCCCCACCCAAGTCAACCCATGGTGTGTGTGGGGGTGCTGATTTATTATAGGATGGACAGACCTTTGCTGTTAGTCTGGGTGTTTTTGGTCTTCCTCCCATCTTCAGCTGCCTTATTACATATTAAGTTTAGTATGCTGCCACATGTTGAGAGCCACAACCAAGTCAAGATGGCACCTGGCATTTTGCCAGAAGGAGTGGTCGAGAAGTAACGCCAGCGAGCCATTAAGATGATGATAATTAAGATGTGTATGATTATTAAGATAATGACTGATTGCTGTAACTGGATGATGCTAAATTGAAACAAGCTGTGTATTCAGTTGTGTATATAAACCTCTGCTGTCCGGCAATCAGGCGGCTCCTGCTACCTTGGGTGCCCGCTACTTTTGAGTTCTCGCGGAGTTCCTGTGGAGTTCCCGGGGAGTTTGCGTGGGTTCTGGAATAAAGTTCGTTCCTGTTTGAATCTACAAGTGGCTCGTGACCTCCCGGTTATTTTTGCCCAGCCAGACTGCGGGAGCCACGAAAAATAAGATGCATGATATCAACTGAGGCACTGCAGCCTAGTTTCCCCCTCTGGAGTCTGTGGTTGGCACATTTCAGTTACACAGGAGAGTGGCAGGCATCCATGTGGGCATCGTCATATGGGCCTGGGATTGCCTTTGCTCCACTTCGGTCCCCAGTGGCTCCTCCCTCCGTCCTTTCTCTCCCTATTCACCTTCCCCTACTTCCTGGCCTTCCTTCTATTTATTTATCTATTTATTTTTACCCAATTGATCACTGCAGACTCTAATGAGCTCAACCATTTTAAAGAAGAGATGAAGGTTTTAACTTTGAACTGCCAGCAGGAAATAGTGAATTTTTTTGTTTTGGTTTTTCCTAGTGTAAATACAATTTCATCTTTAAATTTTATGAATGCACAAGTAGAAAACTAAATATATGGCCAATTTTAAAAATATTTAGAGAAAAAAAATCAATGACTAATTAAATAATAACCCCTTAAATACTTAAGTAGCCCAGAAAAAAAATGTTTATCTGAAATGGGACCAATTTTCCACTTCATTTGCTTGTTCGGTTGTATCCTTAATTTATTTGGGTAGCTTAAAGTAGTAAAAATCAGTAAATCTCTAACATATTGAACTATTAAAGATCCTTCAAATTCAATTAGCAAGCACTCAGGGGCTTGTCTGCATGGAATCCGTCTCTTACCTCTGTCACTTTTGCAAAGGCCACCTAGCTAAGGAAGGAAGTTCCAAACGTAACTGCCTCTTCAGCCTCCAGATAAGGCTTTCTGCAGGAAAGGGGTCACTTGGAATAAACTAAACATTTGAGCACTGCTTGAACTCTCCTCCCACCTGGAAGGAAAGATCTCTCCAGGAAATAGCTATTATTAACAAACAAAAAGACCCACGCCAAAAACAAGTCTGAAAAATATTTAAAATACGAACATTTTTCCTTCCTTAAAGGGTTCATGTCCACATGCAATCAATAATCCCATCTGAAAATTTTGTTTGCTGTTATATGCTCCTGAAGTGTGCTCTAATCATTAAGCTATATGGACCATTTGTACATTTTTTAAAGCTGATTATCATGTAAATTAAGCACATCAGATTAAAAAAAATGGGTGAAATCCAAAAGATTGGGTTTTCTTTTGATCCTTTCTTTAAATCATCATCACTATATCAAATTGAATTTAGTTAACTTTCTTTTGTTTGTCTTTGAAATAATGTAGTTCATATAAAGTCAATTCACCTAAATCAACATCACTAAAGTATTGTGTCATCAAATGACCAAACACAACAATTCTTGGACAAAGAGGTTTTAGCATATTTAAAAAATTAACTGTATGTTTAAATGTAATTTTTTTAGTTTCATCTTTTGCATAATTTGGGGCATTCAAAGGAATGTTTAGGAAATTGGGTAGAAAGAAGCTTAGCTAAACTGGCAACAAGTATTCCTTAAATCTCTCACAAGTGCAGCCACCGTCCACCATAGTACACAGGTGGTACGGCAGGGTCCCTTAGTCTGAAAGCAGGCCGTAGGAAACTGATGTCCAGCAAAGTGACCCTGCGAGTGGGGGTTGGCCAAGAGCCTTAGAAGTCACCCCTCCCTCACACTGTTCCCTTCAAACTCTTCTTCTGGACTTCAGGTGATGATTTTACTGTGGGAGTCCCTGAGGGTAAGAAAGCCCTGGCTCACTTGTAAAATAAATCTCTTATCTACAGAAAACACTCTCCGACCTCATCAGTGCGTTATTAGAAACGAGAGGAACCAGGTCAACTCTACTCCCATTTCAGAAAGGTTATGGGGTAAGTCTTCCATCTTAACACGATGGCAGACACCTGTGTTGTGCAGCTGTGGGCTGCAGCAGGGTGCTGAGACGCCTGCTCAAATAAAAGGAAGCGCAGCATTAATGAACGCAAGCCACGCTGCCAGAGGACTGCGGGACAGGAGGGGCCCACGGATCCTCAGCGATGCCCCTGCTTATGGATTCTCTTCCTCCACCCCTCCCCAGCTGTTCATATCTTAATTGCTCCTGAATCTTTTGTGACCGGCTGACAGAGAGGAAGACTGCTCCAGGACTGTATGTGGACCTAGAGGACCATCCAAATGCTCCTCTACAATTTACTTGAAAATTCCAAGTGAGTTAAAGACTTCAGGCTGAAACGCTCCCTCAGGTGAGCACGGTATGCCTTCCCTGTTGGGATTTTAATGATCCTTCTGTTCAAGAAAATGCAGAATGTGCTTGGCATTTGGTTCTTTCTGACTGGGACTTGGACAGGAATTAGAGCATAGTTAGAGAATAGAGGTCCTGGATTGTGAAAAACGTATTTTTTTTTTTCTAAAACTCACACAAAAATGAATCAGGGCCCGACATGGTCGATGGTCAGTGGTTATCTAAACAAGGATACATCTGCTATTTCCATCATTTTGTCAGAGAACCAGAAGAACCTGAGAGCAGACATTCACAGTCAAGAAGCCCCCACCATGGTCACCTTCCGCTTCTCACTGGCTGGTCACAGCCCTCGCCATAGCCACAGTCCTGTTCCTAGATTGGCATTTGGGCAGCTTTTCGATGCCAACCTGTCACCCCACAGGAAGCAGAGGACAATGCTTCAGTGGCGGAGACAGAAACAGGACACTGCCTTCGGGTTCCCAGACAGCCTTCTCACCTCCACGCCCCCCCCCCCCAGGACCGTGTGCTGCCCTCCAAGTCACAGGGCCTCTCAATGCCTTTGGTTTCTTGTGCTTAAAAAGTGAGTTCCTCCTTTAAGACCCAATCTAAGGTCACTTTGAGCTCTGCACTGACTACCATGGAAGAGTAAGATCCTTCACTCAGTCGGGCATGGAATTCTCAAAAACAACATCTGGAGAATCTCTCACCAGGATATAAACCAAATGGGGAGAGGCAGAGCTGGGAAAGTGAGCCATACGTCACTAGTGGGTGCATGCTGTCTGCGAGCCAGATGGGTCTCCAATTGCAGCAGCCATTGTCACAGCTTTCCGTCCCTCAGGTTTGCACCCAGCACTGCGTGTGCCACATCTCACTGATCCACATGTGCAGTTTGGAAAGTTTCTCCAGGGACATGTGCCAAGAGGCTCCTCCCCTGGAAACTCCATGTTCAAGTCCACCTGAGCCGCTGCCCTGTGAGGACAGGCACCGGGAAGCTGCTGGATTACCAGAAGGGGAAGCACAGGGCGCAACGTGCGGAGGAGCATTCTGTGGGCGTGCTACAGGCCCATGGCTAGAAAGAAGGCGTGTATGCCTCCTCACTGGCAGTGGGACAGCAAGACTGACTTCCAGTTTTCTTGTCGCTACTGAATTGTAGCCTCAGCAGCTGGGCAGTGTTCACAGTGGGAAGCAAGGAGCTGGGGAGAGGCCGTTTCTTCCCATCGCTGTGGCAGTGTCCATCACAGACGGGAAGCTTCCCTGAGCGGGATCTGAATGCAGGACACCCTTCCCAGGGTAGAGGACCAGAGACAGGAGTGATCCCTGCAGAGTCTGGACGGGCCTCTGCAGAGCTGGCGATCTCTGCAGCCCGGTGTGCCTACAGCAAGAGGGCCGAGAGGGGCCTTTCCTTGGTTGTTTTTAGTTCGTTTCACCTGCAAACACTGGGGGACGTTGACAGTTTTCAGGCAGGATTGTGCCTTTTTTTAGCATTTGGTTGCAAAGTATCAGTCTGCTAAGCCACGGGGCGTTTGGCCAGCAGCGTCCACCAGGGCACGTGCGGGAAAAAGGCGAAGCTCTGATTGTCTCTAGACACACACAGCAAAACTGTCCAAGGACACGTGACCACGAGACCAGCAGCCTCCAGTCTCCAGTCTCCTTCTGGCTGTCATCCTCCCTTGTAGAGGGCCACGCCTTATCGTGTACATAGAACACCTCGAGACGATGGGGCTCCAGAAATGGAGACTAAATCAAGGGACTGAAATGCAAAAGCCTTGCCCTTTCAGAAGGCCACGAGTGAGGATCAGAATTCTACCACAGACATCGAGTGGGCACGCATGTGTGTCCACGCGTAGGCATGATCTGCGCGAACGTGCAGGTTTATACATACCTAGAGTTCACCACAGGAACTGGACATTCACACACTGGCCACAGTTTGACAAGTTGGTGGGACACACAGCATAACCTTCACAGAAGCACAAGAATAGAAACTGATTTTGAAGCAAACACCGTGACCACCATGCCTAAATAAGATCTTCTTTTTGAATCACTTGAACACAAACACGCGTGCTTCACGGGAGACAGGGCACAGGGCCTACTCTGTCGGGAGAGTGAGAAAGTCGAGCACGATTCTGTTTCAGTTTTCGTGCTTTCTTGCAAGCTGCCTCAGAGAAAGCCGCGCAGCCAGCAAGCTCACACAATGCCTCTATTCCTCACTCTGAATGGCTCTCAGTTCTCAGGGTGCCAACCTCGGAGGTGCAGGGCATCCCAAACAGGCTCCAACAGGGCCCCTGTGTGCGGGGCACAATGGCTGTGCCAGCTGTGCCTGTAGGTGGCCCTTCTCACGAGTCCACTCCCCACCCCAGCCCTTGGCTCTCAGGGTGCCTCATCCCCCTGCGGTGCCACCGTCTAGTTATAGAGGATGATTTTTTTTCCTGAAAAATTTAGTGCAACTGTGAATGACAGGTTCAGGCAAGGGCACCAAAAAGGGATCGATGATTCTTGCATTTTCACACCAATTGAAGAAGGCATGGCAGGCGAGTTTCCACAAACAGATATTCCCTCAAAGAGCTCTACGCCCTCTGTGCCCTCTGTGCTGCTCTGAAAACCACAGAGCAGGGTTTCCCCCCAAAATTTACATAAGATATGCAATACCAGGGTTGCTCACATAAGTTTGGGCCAAGTGGGGAGAAAAAAATGTGTTAGAAAGAAATTAGTTTATTTAAAAAAAAACATTTTTTAAATGCAGATTTCCAAAGGTCACAACATGCTTCTGAGAATGGAGACCCTTCCAGTTAACAGCTTCAGCAGTCTGTTTGAGGCACCTTCTGTCCCCTTGTGGGCACCCCTGCTCTCTCTTAGCAGAAGTACAGTCCGGGGAATGGTCAGAGTGAGTGTGATTGACCCTGAGAAGTTAGAATAAGACAGGAGAGAAAAGACAGAGATCAACTGTACAGGAGCGACTCACACCAGGTCTTTGTTGTGTTTTTCAGGCTGGGACTCAGAGCGGCCCAATCCCTCACACAAAATCCATGTCCAGCAGCTGAATGCCCACAGTGTGCCATGCAGGAAGGAGGAGGACAGATTCAGGGGAAGGGGAGAACTCAGGTGCTGCCTGTGACCCAAGGGAGTCAGCCCAGGGAAAGCTCTGCTCCGTGTGTGGAGCCAGCCCTGCTCACCTCCTGGGCCCCTGGTCCTTTAACTGGGTGTTACGGTGGCCACTTTCATGCTGATGCAATCTCTCTGAATTTAAATATGAAAATGGGAATACATCTAAGTTAAGTTTTCTTGCACTGTGTATTCTTAGGTTATTTGGTCATTTCTAGTGATTTTGATTTTGTCTAGTCATTTTTAGTGATTTCCTGTGGATTCAGTGTATCTCAATTCAAATATAACATTTCTATTATACACCTATTTTTAAGCTCTACTTTTTTATTTTTCACGAAAGTTAAAAACTCTACTTTTTAAAACTTGCTGTGTAAATTTTGAATTTGGTTCCCTAAACTGACTCTCAGATTTGTCCATTTTTGACTCAAGGAGGTTATCAATGTTCTCCATATACTAATCAAATCTATACTTCTTGAATGTCTAATTTCAATTAAACATTGCATAGTAATTACTCAAGCTGGTCATAAAAAGTATGTGATTGTGCCATTTCCCATCAAATGGTCACAGTGCACAAGTGCACTCTTCTCTTAATGACTTTATGCATTCCTTTAGACCCGGCGCCTCTTTGGATGTGTCCCCACCAGGTGCTGTAAACTCTGAAGAATTTGTGCTGTGACAACTGTGTAAGATGCCCTTCCTTCATTTCCTCTTTACCAATGAGGGTATTTTTTGAGTTCCAGCTTAAGGCCTCCTTCTTTCCTGTCTCATGCATCCATGTCTCTGAGGGATTGCATTCACTTCTATGATAAGCTCAGCAAGCATTTGGCATTGTCCCTGGCTCAAGAAAATATTTACAAAATTAATGAATCAAAGAGTCTCTGCAACAATAGTTCTCTGGTCAGAATTCATTATTCAAGACTCTCCTGGGGGTCTCAGGAGCCTCTGTGCAGGCCTCTGAACATACCCCCTGCTAAGGAGTATTACAAGCCCACAGAATGGCATTAAATCAGAGTAGGGAGGTGACAGCTATGGCGTGTTTCAGACATGTTGCTGTAAGGAAAGGTATGCTGGAGCAGAGTGATGCAAGGAGCCACACCCATGAGCAGCCTTGGTGTGCGAAACGCAGGCGGGTTTTCCCAGGGTGGAGAAAGGGACTGTGGGGAGCCGGGGATGGAGGAGGGCTTTGCAGGTGGCATGAACAGCTCTTAGGCTGTTGGGAGGAAGGAGAAGACCTCAGGAACAGCCCTAGGGTTTCTGTGTTGAAAGACAGGGGAACAGGTGGGAAAGGACAGGGCAACCTCAGGTCACTAGCTCATTAACAGGGAGGAATGAGACTTGCGATAGAAAGAGCAAAACCTGAAGAACTGGATAACATCACTGCCTCTCCAGCTGCTGTTCTGAACTCCATCCTGGATCTAACCTGAGTCCCCACACACTTCCAACAAATCATATATGATGAGATTTATTAAAACCCACTCCAGAGAACCTGCCGTTAAATATGGTATGTTATATACAGGCTGCACTTACACTTCTCATCCACAAAACTCTTCAAAGTCCTGAAAACACCAGTCTCCTCAAGGACAGAGGGGAAATGAGGGGTGATGAGAGAAGGGACTTCTAGAAGCCACTTGGCCAACAGATAAGTGAGGAATCTGCAGGGCTGAAATCTGAGATGGCCATTGGGGAGTTCCAGAAATAAGCCAATGAATAGTCCAGGGCTCCAGAGAGGCCTCTGAGCCCAGGCCTTGGAGTGCCTAGAAATTGTGAAAACAGCGACCAGAGAGGAGGTCCTCTGAGAACCCCAGGTCAGGCCTGTCCACCCCGGCCCTCCCTCCCTGCCAGGGAGACACTGTTGGCCTGTGCTGCAGGACACAAAGGCCTTCTCCCCATGAAGCTGTCCAGACCAGGCCCCTAGCAAACTAGACGGAGACTAGGGGGAAGCCCGAGGAGCCTCCTTGGCCTGGACCGCTGACTTCCTCTCCCACCCTCTTCCTCCCACACCCCGCCCTGGGGGACCACCTTTCTACTGACTCTCTGGCAGGTCAGCCTTTTCGATTCCACATATGGGAGAGAGCATTCAGCACTTGTCTTTTGTGCCTGTCACATAGCATGGCCACCTCAGTCAATAATGACGTACAATATATTTCAAAGTTGCCTAAAGAAGAGTTCTTTAACATTCCTGCCACAAAATTAGCTTGACTGAATCCCTCCACAACACATACATGCATCCGAATGTCACTTTGTACCCTGTAATTAGACATGATTATTGTGTGACAGTCAAAATTAACGTTAAAAAGAGGGATTAAGAGAAAGTCAGCATCCCAGGGTTCTGACTGCAGAAATCTCAGGCATGCAGGAAGAACACTGAGGATTCTTCACTCCGCTCTCCCCCTAAGACAGATGAGCTGCCCTGCAAAGGTCTGTCCCATACCACATCCACAGATCACCCGAAACAGTCAGTCCTCCTTATCTGCAGAATGGAGTGATCGCCAGTCAATCAGGGAAGACATCAGTTAAAGAAGGATCAAACCAATCCACAAACGTAAAGAAGCACATAGAGGAAAACCTGCTCAGGCTCCGTGTCTGCACGGCAAAGCCCCTTAGCCATGAGACCAAGGCCTGAAACCCCACAGCATGATGATGGTCAAATGAATGGATCTATCTCCTTTGCAGTTTTCACATCTCGAGCTTTAATCTCTGAGCCTGAGGGAGAGCCAGTGCCTGTGTTTCACTGTAGACAGAAGCTCCAGCCCTGTTCCCTGAAATGAAGGTGCTGTGCTTGGTTTGATGGCACCCCCTTCTTTCTAAGAAATAAGACAATGGTACTATTCTTACTAACAACCAAGAAAACACAAAACTCACAGAAAGGCAGACAGAAACTAAGAGTTATTACTTAAAATCGGCTTTCTCGGGGACTGATCACTCTTATATATCAGGAAGATCTACTACTTTTAATTCTCAGTCTTTGTGACAGCAGATGCCAAATTCTCCAGCAGCCGCCAAATTCGCCAGCAGCCAGCCAGTTGCAGTGCATCTATTTTCCTAGTGAAGGGATAAGAGTTGATGGGACCTCCTTTTGGCCCTGAGGGAGGTTATATTCAACCTCCAACTCACAGATAAAGCTGGAAGAACTGTCCTCTTAATTCACCACTGATAGTCACTAAAATTTCCACAAACATGTTTTCATTCCTTCTGTTCAATACAGACAGAAAACTATGGACAAGGAAAAAAATATGCAATATTTTATGATTTAAGCCTTAAAAGGGCCTTGGACTTTTTTAAAAAAAATAATTTGGGCTTTAGGAAGTTGAAGTGAAATTAAGGCAAACAGACAAGAAACAACTGTAGGCACAACCTCCACTGGACATCAACCTCATGCAGCATGACACAGCTGGACCTTTGCCTGCTGGTGTGGCCATCAGCACTGGCAGGAAGTAGTACGTGCTGCCCGCAGGATGGAAGATCAGGGGCTGCCACACACCCAGAGGAGTGAATCAGTAAACATCATCCCTCCCCCAGGAAGAGCCGTGAAAGATGTTTCTGTTTCATAGACGTTTACCTTTCCATATTGACTAGCATTCTGGGTATCTTTGCCTTTCACTTTGAAATTCACCTACCAGTTGGTGGGACTTTGTGAAGTAGTGCTGCCCTGGAACTCTTTCGATTCCCACTTGCACTCCATCAGCATAGTGAACGCGGCTGCCTCGGAGGCAAGTGGGAGAGGGGTGGCAGCTGAGGATACAGCACTGCTGCGTTAGGAGTCAACCAGGTCACGGTCTCGCTGTGGGGGCCGGTAGGCAAAGCTGCCGCACAGTCACATTCCACCTCACAACTAATCGCTATTGCCCATCAAGGAAAGCTGGCTGACCAGCAGGACACAGGGCACATGAGAGTTCACTAATGCTCTGGTGTGTCAACGGGCACTGCAGAGGATACTTCCTGGCAGCCAAACTTGCAGAGAGAACTGATTCTGCGTGTACTCTTTGATAAGTCACTCAGCTTCTAGGCCTTCTTTGTTTTTCTTATATGGAAAGTGAGAAAGCTGGATTTGATTCACAGAACACTCTGTCAAAGGTTACTAAATCTGATGCAGATTAAAGGTCTATGGGGCCAAGTAAGCCAGCGGAACTCTTTTTTCTCCCCTTGTCGAGGTTAATGTGTGCATTTTAAAGGCCCCTAAGAGTCCTGCATGGAAGATTCAAATGGTCATCGCTAGTTTCAAAGCATGAACCACTGCAGGACACATCCTTCTTCCCTTAACACACTAGCGGCCAGTGGCCTCATGTGTCCCCGTCCCTGATGACTTTCAAGACTCTCTTACTACAATTCTTTTCACCCAAATTACAGTCCCAAGTGGATTATAGAAGGAATGCACACAACCTCCTCAAGCAGACTGGCGTGGGTGTACACAGTGCCCATGTGAGACGTTAACACTCCTGACTGACTCCTCATTGTGTGTGCATTTCTGAGGGACTTAAGTCTATTGCCAATGTTGGGGGCTGGCACACATTTTGGTGCCCATTCAACTTTAGAAAGTTGTGTTTAGAAAAATGAGTAAATCTCCCCATAAGTATAAGTAAGTCCACTGGTGAGGCCACTGTAGGCCCTCTGTGTCATGTCACCAAAGGCCGCCAAGCCCATCTCACCACGTGGATGATCCCAGGAAGAGAAATACCCTGTGCTCTGGAGTGCAGTCGCTCTTGCCCACCCTGACCTTGGACTGGTTCTCACCCACTGGCATAACTGACCTAATTCCCCAGGGTTCAACTCCCAGCGTGTGGGGCAGATTCCTAACAATCCATTTCCTCTCCCTGTCAGCACCTTCTACCCACCAAATTGCCCACAGCAGTCAAAACTCCTTGCAGTGTTAAAATGGGCGTAAATAATATCCATAATTATAGGAGTATATGTTCGCTGATTTTAAAATCGACCTTTAGATTTGTTTTGTTTATGTCAGGGAGATTCCATTGTACCCATTAATGATGCATGCTATTTCAGGGTACTGCACTATAAAACAAGTGAGGCACTATTAGAGAGGAAATAAAGGAAAAGCATAATTTCCTTTGAAATAGGAACAACTCACTATTTAATCATGTGTTAAACATTTCTTCTAAATCATCAACATACAAGGATGATTATATTTTAAAAGTCTACCTAAAAGATGTAAATTAACACACATTATGTTTTCATAATTTTCTAGCTTTTAAGCACCTCTGAAAGGCCACTTTAGTATAAGCATTTGGTCAAAATAACAATAAAACACAAAATGCTAAGCATTGATATGAATCAACTCATTCCATTCTTACTTATTCCTTTTTGCCTCTACGTTAATGTATAAGGCACCATGAGAGCCATATTTCCTTTGGGGGGGGAATAACAAAAATAGTATATTTTCATGTCTATTTTGCACTATAATCTGTTGATTAAAAAAAAAGGAGGAAGGGGCAATGACCTAGGAAACGTTGCTACCCTGTTTTGGGCAAAAATGTTATCATTACAAACTGCCACAAGATGGCGGTTGCTCAAAAGGCTCAAATCCATCATGTGAGTCTACACAAACCCCTCAGCATGTACTTAAACTCAAATTAATTGATAGCTTTCTAATATTTAAGATAGCATGAGAGGACCAGCCTGAGTACAGGTTATACCTGTACATAATCTTGTATTCTCTGATAATAGTTATAACTGTCTTAGAATTTATTCTTTGATAGAATTTATTCAAAATTTAATTTCATGTGGAATTATTATTTGATGGATTGAAGCTCCTGAGACGTGTTAAGATAAATTCTTCATGGACATTTATTTTCTTCCCTCTCAGGTGATCTAGAGGGTAAGAGCTGAAGGACACACACACACACACATGCATGCACATTTACATGCATACACATATACATAGTATATATATGCATGCATGTACACATATATGCACAAGTGCATGAACAAACATGTACAGATGCTTGCATACCTGTGCACACTCACATGTACAAGTACATACATAAACACATATATAAGGCACATGCGTGCCTGCACACACACACGAAGATACAGAAGAGTGCTTGCACACCTACATGTGAGCACACATATAAATAAGTGCACACACATGCTGAAGTACACTGAATGCATACAGCACACATATATATGTATACAGGCACACACACATACAATTGCACATACGCACATAACCATGCACACTCATGTGTAAGTGCACATACATGTGCACACACACTTGCTAACATGAGGTTTTGTTTTTTCATCACCAGCATCTCTGTTTTAGCAGCTTAATGGAGATTATTTCTGCTGGACCCTCCCCCTCATACAAAACTCAGTAAAACTAAGGTAAAAAAAGTATAATAGCAAATTAGAACTTCTAAATTTACTTGTGTATCTGGATAAGACATTCTTCAACATTCGGAAGAGAATAAGAGTCCACCATCTATTAAAAATGTATCTTTTTGCATAAGATAGCACCTTATATATACAACTCCAACCCTCTCTAAAATGATAAAAAATAAATATATACAGAATCAATTCAGCCCACAAACACAGCAGAGAATATAAATATTTGCAATCTAAAAATTTTACATAAAGGACATTGCAATAACAGAATCTGTAATGAGTCAAAACAATTTGCTTAATTGTTGAGTCTATAAAATGAAAAACACTAGTGGCTTATAATAAGAATTATACTTTTCTGCATTCAAATGCTATAACATCAATTGCTTCATAATACAAAGAATATCATTATAATCATTGAGATCTGAAAGTGAATTCTTTTAAAATTTGGAGTGTATGATAACTGATAAACATGGCATGGGGCTTGGTATTCCATTTTATAAAAAATCCCTTCATTTAGTACTAACAGTGAAGTTGCATTTGGAAATGCAGGATCCATGTGGGCTTCATTGGTCTCTGACTTGGGGATAAGAAAGAGAATTGCTTATATTTAAAGGTTTGTTGTTTTTTTGTGTGTGTGTGTGATGAAGCTTAATAATTTTACTTTAGTTGGAAGAAGCACAGTTCTGAAAATTATTGGGTACAGATAACTTGCCAGTTCCTGCAGGTGCGGTGAATCTGGGTACACTCTAAAAATGAATGGCCCTGAAGGTGAAGTCACCAAGAACACAAGCCTGGCCCTTTGCTGGGAAGGACAGCATCTCAAGGAAGAGCATGTCACATGTGGGGCTGACCTGAGCATACGCCTCCTCTCTTTGCCTGTCTCCGTGTTGTGAGGATGCTTGAAGTGAGGAGCCGAGGAGCACACCAGAGTGGCCCAGCACAGTGACGGCATACCAGGTGGTGCTAGTGACGAGTAGCCTCTCAGTCAGCCTTTGAGGCTCCCTCACAGCCAACTCTCCTGGCCTCTGAAATGCCATCTCACTCTGCCTCCACCCGGTCTCTGCCAGGTGGACGCACAGCGCTCCGGGCCTGAGGTACAAAGAGTTCAGCCAAGTGCACATATTAGACGCCCAATACAAACTGGCACCCAGAGAGCAGAGGCTACTGCAGGGCACCCTGGGAGTTAGGACAGTGAAGACGGATGTGAAATGGGAAGCCTGAGGGACACAGGGCATGGGAAGGGAGGTAGGAAAGAAAGGACATGCAACAGGTTGTCACTTCAGAAGCACAATCAGTGGGTACCTACTGTGATTTTGCTTGGGAGGTGACATGCATGCTTTCATGCAGAATGGCTGGTCTGTCACAGCTCTGAAGAACTCAAGGCCACTCAAGTGTCTCCAAGTACCTCAGGAGCACAAGAAACACTGTTCCCACAGAAGTTGGGGTGACACAAAGGATTGGGTGAGGGTTTCCTGCTGCTGCAATAAAAGGCACAGCCTGGTGCTGACAGGGAGCAGCCAAGTGCTCTTGACAGCCTGGATAAGTGTGGCCCGAGGTGCTTTGCAAGTGCACCAGCACCAGCACCAGCACCAGCACCAGCACCAGCACCGGGCAGGCAGAGTTCTGGCTGCAGCTGAAAGCTCTGGCCCTGCCAGGAGGTGACACTACATGATTCCCCTTGAACCTGCGTGGTGGCCTCAGAGATGCCAGGGTCCAGCAGCAGAAGGAAGAGCAGAGAGAGAGCAAAGAGGGCAGAGGTCACAGCTCTGGGAAGAGGGAGGATGATGGTAGACAGAGCGCTCAGAGGAGTCGGAGAGCTAACTGTTGAGAGTTCTGTAGACAGGACAATCTCACGCACTCTCTTCATGGCAAGTGGGCTTTTAGTTCTGACAGTCGTACGTCCTGGATCCCATCACAATACCAGTCTCCCCAAGCTGCCAACTCGTCTTCTTTCCTACAACACTGCTGTGACACCCTGGCCGCCTCCTGCACCCACAGGACACGTGGAGTGGGAGAGAGGCTGCGGGCTCACCCCCTGCCCGTCTGCACACTTGGCCTCCGCAGCACCTCCTCTCCCACTGCCAGGGTGCTCCCGCCCGGGGACCAGGCCACACAGGGCACTGAAGCTGTCCCCTGCACTCCTTCTCCACAGCCTCACGCCATCACTGTGAAAGCCTGCCACATGTCCTCCATCTCAAAAGCAAACCAGAAAGGATCACGACCAACCCTCCTCCAGCCACAGGCCCACATTGCTGCCAAGTACCCTCCCAACCCCAGCATCTTTCAGTCACTGCTCCTGTGGCCTAGAGGGCTGGCCCCAGCTTCCCCAAATCCCCGTCTTTGCCTCCCCGGCCTGCTTCAATGCTCCCTTCCTAATGGAGTCCATCCCCAAAACCAAGCGAGCCCTCCTCTGCTCCTCCACCCACACAGCACACTGTGGTGGCATCAGCGAGGCACTTCTCTCCACGCGACCCACCTCAAGCTCCCAAACCCTTTCTTTTCTTCCCTGCCAAGAATGCACATTCAAGAGGGCATGGGGTCTCTGTTCTATCCCCAGCAGTGACAACGGTGCATGACATATACTGACAATAAATATCCAACTGAATATTCCAGACTCTAAAGTCTCCATGATGACATCACTGAACTATAGCATGTCCCCAAGCTGTCTTAATGCTGGTTAACATTTCATGTTAGAGTAATGGGAGTTGGTGTGTACATGCAATACTGTGTGTTTATTTTCTGATTCGAACCATAGATTTCAAGTGAGAGCAAAGCCTCATTTTGCTAAAGTTAGTTACATAATTGAGGATAGTGACCATAAAGTGTTATACCTGATAGTTTAGAATTGATACTCCTAGGCAAATTATTTTAAGATCCCAATTTAACAAATATGTTGGTTACTATGTAATTAATGTGTAATTATTAACATATGTAGTATTTAAAGGTGTTTTTGAGTTAGATAGCTAGATATCACTCTGTCCATTGCATGGATAAGGAAAATTAAAGCTAGTAAATTCAGGTAACCTGCCCGAGATCAAGCAAGTAATAAAAGATCACATATATAACCCAAGGTACTTCTAATTTTGGTGCCTATGATTTAAAATACTTGTCATTATATTATAGTCAACAATTGTTAAAATTAAACTATGCACAAACTGAATAGAATGGTTAGTGTGCTTTTTATGATAAGAGTATTTGCTCAATTATATTGGACAATAAAGTTTAAAGCATAAAACAGGTCCTTAGTATTCACTGCAGTTATATCCCAAGTTGTTTTTCATCTTCAAATTCTTACTCATAATTTTCTCCATAAATATTATGAATTATTAATGAAAACTTCGGTGACTTCTCTAGAATTCTAACTATAATATAGAAATAAAGCCATTTTACAAAGCTATTGAAATAAATTCTATCCTGCTTTTCACTCTCACTTAGTTCTTACATCAGCACCGTGTGCTTTCTCTTGTTGGTAATGACAGATCATGGATTCAGTGGTGGAGTAAGCATCATCTTAACCCACCATCTCGATTAATATTGCATTCCATTTTGAATCTTCTATTTCTTTCTACCAGTCAGAAAACACGTGCTTAGATGGTCTGATTTTTAACAGCACAGCTGGCTTTTGACTTCTGTTTCACGATCCATGGAACAGCAGCCATCTAATCTATTATCTGGGGAAAAAAAGCCCTTTGTTAAGGTCCACCCTGGTGAGACACTTCTCCACTGAAGATTGATTGATCGATCGTTTTTTGTTTTTTTTTTTTTTTGTACTAGGGATTGAACTCAGGGCACTGGACCACTGAGCCATATCCCCCGCCCTATTTTGTATTTCACTTAGAGACAGGGTCTCACTGAGTTGCCTAGTGCCTTGCTGTTGCTGAAGCTGGCTTTGAACTTGCAACCTTCCTGCCTCAGCCTCCAGAGCTCTGGGATTACAGGTGTGCACCACCACACCTGGCTGAAGATTTATTTTAACTGTGGGAAAGTGTGATACCAGGACAGAGGCACAGCTGTAAGGGAGAGGTTCCGGGGCGCTCCTCCTGGTGTGCTGTAGTCCTCTTGAGGCATCAGCTCCATGACAGGAGGAAGCCCCTGTCACCAGAGCAGAGCTCCTGTGGAAAGAGCCTGGAGCTCAGAATTGAGGTCCAACCCCAGCAGCCCTGGATCACCTGGCTTCTTGGGCCAGTCATCTTCATCCAGAGAGGGGTCAAGTTATTGTACATAGCTGCTGTTACACAATTCATGACAGAAGCTGTAGGGGTGGAGATCCAAGGCATAGTCTACACTTTCTCCTAGGACCACTCACACTCCCATTCTTCCATAGAAACCATGATAAACTTCTGGGTTGTCATTACTAAGGCCACCAATTTTCATAGAAACCCTTCCAGAGGCTCAGCAGAAGCCTCCCTTCCTGCAGACCCTCTTGGCCATTGGCCTCAGGATGGAGTCAGTGTTTGTGGGGATCATCACCAGGTCCAGGCTTCAGAGCAGCAAAAGAACCTGAGAAAAGCTGGCCCAGCCACAGTAGACAGTGGTCGATGCTGTGGGGTGTCCAAGGAGGAGGAAGCTATTAATCCAGCCTCACGTTCGTGCTCCTGATACTTCCAAGGTTCTCACTTTGGTATTTGATTGTTGTTTTAACCCTGATTTTTATTTTTTCTGAATATTCTAAATTATTTTAAAATATTGGAAATATTTGTCTTGAAATAATATACTGTTTACAAAGAATAGTTGATCAGGCTTTTCTCCATTCCAAACTGAAAAAATCTGGAGGACTTCTGAGTCTGTAGCCATTGTGGCATGTCTCCAAGGAAATGACCGAAGGGCATATTATCACTGGATCTTCTTTTCTTGCCTGAAATTCTCACTCAACACTGCAGAGTTTGTTTAAAATCTGTTTTAAGTTCAGAATCCAGTGGGGTGTGGGGGAAGGACTGGAAGGAGCATTCTTTGTCAACCATGATGTACAGTAACAGGATTACCTTCACCTGGTACTGCCAGGTACTGAGCCCAGCCACAGGCTGGGTGACACTGACTGCCAGGGGCCTTGGGTCTCAGCAGGCACTGTGTCACTCCGATTTTTTCCTTTAGAGGGCAAACTCCGGGGTGGGGTGACAAGAGGAACAGGATATTGAAGTTTAAGAAGATTCTTTGTTCCAAGAAGTTTTTTGTAGTCAAGCACAATTTTGTTATTCATAAGAAAAGGAGGAGGAAACAGGAAGAGGAGAAAAGTGCTATGCCATCGAAATGCACCTGAAGATCAAAATCATATGGATGTGTCTCCCTAGGTTTATTAAACTCATTGTTCTGTGGACTGGCACTGAACCACACAGTTGGAAAATGTCATTGCTAATCTGCAGTGTCCCGGCCCGAGAACAACAGCATGCATTTTAATAGAAGGAGCAACATTCATATGGAAAACATAGCATTCCCCCCATTTTATCTTTTTCTTTTTGAAGATTGTTGAGACAAAAAAAAAAAAGAAAGAAAGAAACATCAGCTTATGTGTAGACAGACGTCCTGATATCCAGGAGCCACATCTTACATAGAGATTTTAAAAGCCTCACTTTCATATTTTATCTGCACAGTTCAAAGTTTCTGCCACTGGAGTCCCTCAGCAATCAGTGCTGTGATACTGATGTTTGCACACCCCCAAAATCGACATGTTGAAACCACACCCCAAGATGATGGTGCACAGAGGTGGGGAGATGGCTAGATCCCAAGGGCTGCACCTTCACAGATGGGATTCCACCTGATGACACAGAGATCTCCCGGCCCCTCCTACCCTACCAGAGCACAGACAGAGGACACCCTGTGTACCAGGGCATGGCCCCCATCAGACACTAGGCTGGCCGGCTCCTTGATCTTTTACCTCATGCCTGCTCTATGGTAGCTACCTCATTTTTAGAATTCTGTCATTGCAACCTGTGCAGAGTAATACTTCACAAAAATGGGGACACTGCGTAAGGGCTCTGTTGAAATGCCCAAATCACATCTGTGGGAAAGTGGTACCAGGCAGTGCCCCACAGCCTTCCATCAGTCCAGGTTGGCTAATTATTATTTTGATAAATATAAAGAACCTAGTCCTGGAGAATTTCAGGAGGATGCTGGGTGTGTGGCTACACCCATCTAGAGGGCCCTGCTCTGCAGAGAGTGATGTACTGATGGGCCAGCTTGGAGAATGCCCACAAAAGAGGGTCTTCAAGAGGGTCACAAACTGTCCACTGGAACTCAGTCTCCAGCAGAAGCAATTCAAGTCCCTGAGTTCCCATTCTATAAGGGCCCCTGGGCACTCAGTGGGGAGAGGCCATGGCATTTTGTCAGAGGGATTCCTGCAAGTCGGATCCCAAGGTCTGCCAAAGAAACACATGTGTCAGCAATTGACCTGGCACAAGGACTAAGGTGGACAAGTGTAGCCGGGGCTGTAGAATTCTGGTGCCAGGAAGGATTGCTCTTCTAAGGACCAAAAGCAGACTCCAGGGAGAAAGCCCTGGACCTGGACAGGCAGGAAGACTGGGAAGGACAGGGGAGGCTCTAGGAGTGGCCAATAGGGCTCATCTGCAGAGGAGTTTCTAGCGCATCAGCCTCCTGCAGTGAGGGAGGGCCTCTGCGCTCAACCTGAATCTACGTGGCAGCTCCATGCGCCAACCCAATCCTGTCTCCTGAAGCTGTCTTTCCATCAAACCATCCCCAACTTTCTGGGTGGCAAAGACCTGCCTTCCCTTGCAGCCTGAACTGGACAACAGCTGCCGCTGGTGCTGCTTCTAGGAGCCCGCATATTTGTACATGTGCTGTCGGCTTCCGTACTGATCTCACCTGCTCGTGAGTCGGTGGCTGGGTGCATGGCCACAGTGGCTGCTGCCAGGACCTGGAGCTCTAGCCACAGAAGAGGTTCAGCAGGCAGAGAGCACCGTGGGGAGCCCAGGCTTGGAGCACCATGGGCAGTTTCTGTGGGCAACGTGTTTTTATAGGGGCCATCTCAGAACTGTCCTCAGGCCCTGCAGGGCTACAGAGGAAAGGAGTGGATTCTCTTCACTGTTGTACCATCTCCCACCTTTGGGGCCCTGGTTGCATATTTGACGTCAGATCTTTAGATAAATCAGAAGGACCTGCCCTTTAAGAGGCACCCAGAATGCTAGGTCCACGGGTTCCCATCATTTGGTTAGTCTAACACCCCAGCCACAGGCCCAGATGGGAACAGTGTCTCTTTCAGCCTTCCCAAGCTGATATGATCAATGACACATGAGGGAGCGTCTCAAACAATCAACCAATTTCTCACTGTTCTGGATGCTCAAATTGATGCCGGTATGTTGGGGGCTGGTGAGGTCACTTCCTGGCTCACAGATAGTGCCTTCTCCCTGTGTCCTCACATGGCATCTCTTCCTGTGTACACAGAAGTCCAGCTTTCTGTAGACTTGTCTTGTAAGTGCACTAATCCCACCAGGAGAGGGAGCCCTCGTGACCTCATGGAACGCTGATTACCTCCCCAAACCTCCATCTCCAGGGCATCGCCCAGGGCCATCTTGGGGAGGCTTCAGGGGTGGCTTCCTGGGGAGCACACGCAGTCCATAACCGGCTGTCACCCAGGCTTGGAGAACAGGGGTTTCCCTTGCTTGATCGTCCCTCCTGTGTCCCTGGGTGTGAATGGTCTTTCCGGTGCCCATTTCTCTTTATGCCAACTCTAGAATGGACCTAGGTCGGAAAAGTGCAAATACACAGCTTCATTTTTGTTGTTGGACTTTACAGGAAACACTCTACATCCATATATTAAAGTGTATTGGTAAAAAGAAACCTATTTGTATTTTTATTACTACAGTACTTCATATTTTTCAAAAATAACTCACATAAAATGCCCCAAATTTCAAATGTGCCCAGCTCTTTAAGTATGTGGCATGGGTGACTTAAAAACCTAAACCATTTGCTTTGATTTTTAGGAAAAAAAAGATTCCTGAATTAACTTACAAGAAATGTTCAGAATTATTTTTCCCACTGAGCACTTATGCTGGGCACTGGGCTGATGGGCAGCCATGGACATGCAGGACACAGGACCCTTTCCACGTGCATCAGTGTAACCCCATGTTCTCTAATTTCTCTCAAGAGGCATTTTAATTATCCATGTGATGTTTAAGTTCTCAAAAGCAAGTAAGATGAGGGGGGGAATCTCAATTCTTTTTTGTTTCTTTGGAAAGATTTGCTCCTGTAACTTGAGAACACTCGTCAGTAACGAAGCCTGCCATCCTTTCTTTCTCACTGAAGGCCATAAGGCGAGCCTGGCAGATGGGGGTGCTGGGCTGTGAGCTCCATCCAAGGAGCGTTTGTGTTTCCAGTGGAATCAACCTGGCTGCCCAGGCGCCAAGCAAAACGAGAGCAACCTAGGGACTGATGGGCAGTAACGGCTCCGAGGAAAGAGGTTAATGGATATTGTTTTTGTTTTATATTTTCTTTTCTTTTCTCTGTTTTGCAAGTGCTGTAGGCCAGAGCGTGGCCCCAGATGGTGGACTCAGTGATAAACACCATATGTCACCAGCAAGCTCTTCCATCGGGGCTGAGCGCGTCAGAACAGCAGTGCTAGGGCTGGCATTCAGGTTTTCCACGCGCCCCGCGGCTGTCCCCAGAGGGCCTTTTATGTCCTTGGCACAGTGCTCCCAACTCTAACAGAGACCACAGTGGAGGGGACAGAGCACAGGAGTCCAGGGCACAAGTCACACCAGTAGGCTGTGACCAGCACACAGGCTCCCTGGGAGACATTCCTGCCGTGCAGCTGTAGGATTTCTCTCCCACACCCAAGGACATGCGGCAAAGTCTAGAAATGAAGTGAGATGGACTTTATTTATGGGATAGAGTAGGTATCTAAGATAATTTGGTCAAAAAGTTAAGGTAATAATGCAATTTATAGAAAACTTTTAAAATGAGTGTGTTCACAAATTTACTCTTAGTGTCTAAAATTATTTACAAAAGGATTCATCCTAGATTAATGGTAAATGAATGACATCAGACACGGTTATTTAAACTCCTAAGCTTTTTCTCTATCTGTAAAATGACCATGATCCTTGTCCCTGTGACACTGTTGGATTAAAAGTGCTGTGTGTCCCGTTTACCAGGGGGGTGTTTGCTAAGCTTCTTCCAAATTATGAAGTCTCTGCTGCTTTCCACATCTGTAATTCATTGAATATAAGGAAGAGAAGCATTAGTACCCAGTACCCAGCAAGGACGTGGTTACAACTCTAGGTGACACAGCTCGGCTTTTATTCACAGTGGTCAGGCTCTTTCCCGTGGAGCAGTTGGGCAATAGACCACTTACTGGGTCACACGTGAGCTGTCTTGCATCACTCCTCACTAGTCCACGGATTGGAGCATTTCCCTGGACTGCGGCTGCTTAAGGTGATTTTGACTGTCCCCCTTTGGCATGACAGTACTTGGTACCAAGGCCCTGAAGAAGGCCACGCTGAGTGCCAGCCTCCCCTACAGGCACCTGTGCCCCCACAGTCAGACCCAGCTTCACCCTCCACCCACCCCCACCTCCTGGGTGCCACAGTGCTGTGATGACAGCTGTGACCAGGCGATGACACTCAGTCCAGGACAGACTGCATGTGTGATGGTGGCCCCACGAGATCACCTCATCTGGCCAGGGCAAAGCCCTCTTGGTGTGGGTAAGCGCACTGATGTTCCCACAATGAGGACATCACTGAAGAACACGTTCTCTGAACCTGTCCCCATGGTTGAGCAAAGTGTGACTGAACTCCAAAACTTTGCATTCCATGCTTTAGTGCTGAAGAGATTCACAGTGAAGTGCTCCTATGAAGAGATACATATGGAGAGGAACGGCTGATTTCTTATGTCATTGTGAAAGAATGCTCCAACAGAGAGCACTATCTCTGAGACTCCTGGCTCCTCTTACAGGAAATGGAGTAATAATAAAATGATGCATACCCAAGAGGTTTATTAAGAAGATTAAATTTGTACACCCTTCCTAAATGGTGTCTCTTTGCTGTCAGGAACAGTGCCCATCTTAATATCATTGTATTTCAGTGCAATGCTAGAAAATTAATAATAGCAAGAACTACAGAGAGCCGCCTAAATGGTGATGCTCTAAATGCCTTTAATCCTCAAAGCAGCCCCAGGGAGGGGCTGTTACAGACCTGTCTTACAAAGAACCTTAAAGTAATGGGATTAAGTAATCTGCCCAAAGCCAACCAGTCAGTGACAGAGCAGAAACCAGACACCAGCAATATGGCTCCGGAATTCTACTCTCAAATGTGCACTCAACACTGTTAGAAAAGGAAGCTCTGCATATCTGTGAGCCCTTCTTTCCTGGACGTGCCCTGAGCTCCTCTAGGGTACGAGACTCTTGATGTGCCATCACCTCTGAGTGTAGCACGAAGTGACGAAGTGACAGTGCAGGGTGATCCTCACCTTCACTTGCAGAGACTTGGAGGCTTCCAAAACTGTCCCTGAGGCTGTGTTGGAGTGAAAGGTCCTGCCCACACTCATAAGGGGCACACAGAATCTCCCACATGTTCCCTGCAGCACACTGCTCAGCTCAGAGGACTGGACGCTTTCAAAGGTTTGAGGAATGAGAAAGTTTGAATGTAAACTGTGTGGCAAATCCAGTCCTGAAACCTCAGAGGGTTTCTTGGAATGCCAGGCATGTGGACATTGGAAGGCTCATACTCCACACGTGGTGGGATATTTTCTACACACCAGGCCCCTGTGCTCATTTACATGCATAATATGGAAACCGAGTGCAGGGCTGCTCTCTCCTCGTCAGGTACTGGCATGATTTCCCTACCATGTGCCTGGAGACAGGGATGTCACCAGAATGTCATCAGCATGATGAAAAAGCCCAGGCTGCCAAAGACACCCATTGCCTGCTCCATGCTGAGCACCTGTGCTTTACCTAGAGTTCCAGGTCCAGGTGTGCGGACAGAGGTGGCAGTGCTCTGTGCGGCCCTAGGGGCCCAGGCACAGGAGGAAGTAATCACAGCAACAGCAGAGTCTGGCTTACACTCCTTCTGGAGTGGGCAGATCTGAGACTTTGTTCAGAAGTGTTCCTGGTGCAAAGGAGTCCTGTGGTGGACTGGCAGCTGTCCCCTGGGCAGTCTCAGGTTGCTCCCCAAGTTTAACTTGTGGAATTGAGAGTTCTTTGATCAAAAGAAAGCTCCTGGATCCTGACTCTCCCTCATGAGAGTCATGCGCTGACCGTCCACACGGTGGCCTCTTTCCCTTTAGACTCTCGTCCGTGTGTGGACTCACTTGCTCCTCTTCAATAACAGCCCCAAGTGAGATGAAGTGGCCTGGCCCTGGCAAGAATCCAGGAGCTAACTGGCTGGGGAGGCTGCAGAGGCCTCTGCTTGGTGTCTCCTCTTCAGCTCAGAAAGGCGTTATTTCCATCCAGCCCTTCTCAGGGCTGCCCCACCTGACTTCCAACAAGCTCCGTTCAGACACTTGGGTCCTCAGTGGACCTACAAGTTTCTAATCTACCAACAGCTTAAACTGCAGTGCAGGGGCTGGGGCTGGGGCTCAGTGGCAGAGCACTTTCCTAGCATGGGTGAGGCGCTGGGTTTGATCCTCGGCACCACATAAAAATAAATAAATAAAGTTATAAACAAACATGCAGTGGATTCCTGCTTTACCTCACCTGTCCTTTGTGTTCTTTGTATTTTTTTTTTAACTTATAATGGAAACAGGAACCAAAAACTAGACTCCTATTCTGTGTTTTGTGCTACATGTGTAAGGAAGAGTGTTTTATAATATACATGATGCATTCTTGCAAATTTGTGGTGCTGTCAGGAAAAGGACGTAACATTATTTTATCTGCACTAAGTTCAGACAAGCCAGGCTCCTGGATGTGTGTACACTGGGTTGGTCCAATTGTCTGCAGCCGGGATCTCCATGGACACTCACTGGGTCCACTCTCACTGTTCCCCACCACCCTAGAATTCACTGCTGCACAACAGCCTGCCTCTCAAACACATCCCCATGGGGACTTCCTATTTCAAGCCTACTGATGACCTGCCTCTGCACTCAGGGTGCGGGTCACCCCCTTCACATCATGCCAATGGCCCTCGCCAGTCCCATCTCAGTCTGCTCCCATGGGCTGGCGTCCACCCTTGGAGAGGTTCTTTTGAATTTCTGCTGAATTGTTTCATCCTCAGTTCCCTGGTTGACTCCCAGGTCTTCAGGAAGTGTTTCCTGCTTCTATGAACTGTGCCCCTTGTCATTCCTGGTCACAGCACTTCCCACATCTCCAGAGCATCTCCGTCTGGGAGGCCCTCTTCATGTGGCCAGGCCTTTACTGTGGAAGGTCCGCCCCATCAGGGTGGGGACTCTAGCCCAGCAGATGGCCCAGAGCATACCCCAGCAAAGACCTGGTGCTCAAGTTCAGAGCTTCGCTGGGTGGAGGAGAAATAAGCCAACACTCACATTCTATGAAAAATTGTGGCGTTATTTCCATCCAGATAAAAAATAGGATTTGGAGTGATTTTTAATGAGAGACAAAGTGAGAAAAGATGAGATAGAATGCAAGAAATAGAGATGTCATCCATCACAGAGGTGTCCATGCCGCCCGTCAATTGACTAGACCCAATTCAGGTTGTCAAAGTGATTTAAATGCCAAATAGTGTTTTAAGGTGAACAAGACAAGTTCATTTGCCCTTCTGTGTATACCTCCTATCTGTCCCAAGTGAAAACGCGAATTAACATACGTAAACGGGCAGGGCTTCTGCAGCAGTGTGAATCCTCATAATGCTCTAGGAATTATGTAGGCCTTTATTATCATGACTCTACCAAATTAGAGGTACTTCTCAAAATGATGAGTAAAATACATCTTGAAATGAAAATGGTGACTTTTCAAGGAATTTAGATAAGAAAACTGTCAGTTTTCATAAATGCCATAATATTTGAATGCTTTAGGGTCAAGGGCAGAATTGAAAATTCATAATGTTATAATTATAAATGATTGGTAAACATGAAATTGGGCAGCCTCCCTTGTAATTAAAGAGCTGTAAATTAAACAAGGAAACACTTCCCCCCCAGCAAATGAGCAAATAATAAAAATCTATCATCATACTTCAAGCTACAATAGAACAATCGTGGTAAGCATAAATTTACACAGATTTCTGGAGAATAATTTTCAATACTTGTTAAGTGCCTTAAAATGCTTTTAACCCATAATTTTCCCTCTTTCTAATAAGGTATGTTAAAGAGTCAGCATCATGAGCAAAGACTCAAACCAACCAGATGGCTGCTCATGCACAGGGCTTCTTTGTGCTTCCAGGAGGGCAGATGGCACCCAGAGCTGGTCTCCAGAGGGTGGAAAGGGCACCCTGCAGCGCCTACTTGGAGCACATGGAGGGATAGATGGTAATCTATTCATTTACATGTGAAGTGGGGACGCCTTCAGGAACCATCCTATTTGAATACCTGTGAAGTCATTAGATAAATTATAGTAAAGCCTTATGATGAAGTATTATAGTCATTAAAGTTGATGTTTTAAAAGGTTTTTAAACCTGGGAAATGATCAATACTTAATTTGATGTGAAAAGTCAGATGCGAAGATTTTTCCATACAATTCAGGGCCACTGTGTTAAGTGCAAGTCAAAGGCACCTGGGAAAGCAGAGGTTCTCTTTGAGCAGAGGAGTGTTTCTCTCTCTTGGCAAGATGTTAGGCTGAAATCCAGAGTGTCCATCACAAAGATTCACACCCTCACACATAGAGTGAGAGATGCTAAGGAGATGGAAATGCCAATCACTGGGCCTAGCACTGCACACGTGAATTCACCAATTATTATACAGTACCCCGTGAATATGTACATTATGTCAGTTAAGATATCTTTTAATTTAAAAGTGTGCATGAAGTTAGTAGAAAAGTGGTTGTACACATTCTTACCAACTAGGACAAAGGCCCAAAGGTTATAGATGTAGGAATTCACATATTCTAGAAATAGCTCAAAGCATGTGATCGAGCCATACTAAGGCAACTCTCCTCACTTGGTTGAGGGGGACAAGGTCAGGTGTGCCCACCCAGAAAATCCCGTATGTGCCTTGAAACCTGGGAGGAGCTCTTTGTTTTCTTAACCAAACCCAGCATACGAATCCTGGCAGAGTGCAGAGTCACATAATGACACTTGGTTACAAGGCATCTTAGAAGCCACATTTTTCATACATGCTTTAATAGTTAAAGAGTTTCCCAACCCCTCAAATTAAATTTTCTTTCTAATCCATACAACTGACCAAGGCTGTGGACAGGGGTTTTGTGGGTGTGCCCCTGATCCAGTCTCAGAGGGCCCTGTACCTGTTTGTTTGGTGCTCTGCCATCACTATCTTGAGATTCTTGGTCATTCCTTTTATGCTACACCTTGAAAACCATGAAAATGGTCTTGGTATGAAACTAAGATTGTTTTATCTCTTAAAGAAAATTGTAATACTATTTCAAAAATTGTGATTTTTATTTGAAATGTGTCACAAGGATTTTCTTTAAAATGATTCTGTAGAATCATTTTTCAAATATGAGAGATCTAGGTTTGTGTAACAGGGACGAATTCCTACAAAAGCTGAGAAAATTGAAAGCAAAAAAGTAAATCAATCCAGTTTTTAAGAGACTTGAAAGAATAAGTAATAAAATAAAGCGCATTCACCCGGGCTTTAACACCAAATATTAATGAACTTTCAGTGTGAATCACAAGAAACCAAGATCAGAGTAGGGTTATTTCTAACAGTAAGTTAAAAGTGAAAAAAGAAGATATCATCAATGGGAAATAACTGAATTAAAAAAAAAAAAGAAAATGGGGTCAAGAGGAATAGTCAAGAATTTTTGCTATGCAAAGAACATTATAATGAGCATTTGAATGTTAAAGGTATTTAAAAAGAATTTAGAAGTCATGCTCTATGGCACATGCCTATAATCACAGCAACTCAGGAGGCTGAGGCAGGAGGATTGGAAGCCTCAGCAAATTAGCCAAGCCCTAAACAACTTAATGAGACCATATCTCAAAATAAAAATAAAAAGGGCTGGGGATGTAGCTCAGTAGATAAGAAGTGATGGGTTCAATCCCCAGTACCAGGAAAAACAACAACAGCAACAAAACAAACAAACAAATAGAATTTAGGGATGAATCCCACCTCACCCTCAGAAATAATTAGAAAAGTGACCTGTCAAACATCTCCCCCTGCACCAATCTTTCTCTAAAGAAGCTATAAAGGAAATAATATACATAGAAGTGAAAAATACGGAAAACTTTTAGTTTAAGTGGAGAGTTAACTTGATATTCAAGAAGTAGTAATGGCGTGCCAATCATGTGGGGGGTGTTACTGGATGACTGCCAGCAGCAAGCCAGGGCAGAAGGCAGCTCTGTGGGAGGTGACATCCGTGAAGGAAACGGCCGTAGCAGGAATCAGAGAAGCAGCCCACCCCATCAGATGGCTCCTCCACACCAGCAGGGCAGTCTCCAGAGAGAGAGGCGGTGGAGAGGAAAGCAGGCCCTGAGAGCCAAAGGTGGCCCCAGGAGCCAGCCGCTCCCAGCACAGAGCCAGGCCTGCTCCTCTGGGCAGGAAGGGCCAGGCCTGAGCGGGTGCATCCCTACGTGGTCCTTCTCCCTCCAGAGACATGGTGGCAGCCCCACTCCGAGGCCCTCAGCCCTGGGGCTTTGTTTACATGTTAATTTGCTCTTCGGCATCATCAATGTTCACTCATGTTTTTCTTGTTAGTAGGCAAAGAAGAAAGGCTTTTAATAATTCCACATAATAATAACAAATATTCTTGTCAAGTGTCACTGTGTTCTATAATTACAGAAATAACGTAGGGGAGATGTCAAGGAAGTTGCTCTCCACTCAGAGTGAAAGGCCATTATTTCATAAGGTACCTCCTCTTGCCTTTCCGTGTTGGCACAGACGTGCAGTGACCTCTTGAGCAGGTCTTATGCACCTATTGATTGGAGAAGGAAGAGACAGAAAAGTGCACCGGGCTGGTGGGCAGGTGAGGCGCCGACCTCACCTGTGGAGGTAAGTAAATGTCAGGACATTACTGATACAGAATTCGTGAACTTTCCCTTCTTCCTATGGTGGAATTTAAAAAAAAAAAGTACGAGGACTATTTTTACCCATATATTAACATTCCGTATGCATGTTACTCAAACATTCCTAAAGATTTTTTCCATAACCTTCTGAAAATTACCTTGATCCATGTTGTTTTTCCCTCCTTGGGTTTTCTTTATTGATTTTTGAAGATACCAGTTTTAATTGACCCCTTCTCATGCTTCCTAGACTTTTCCTTGTAATTTACTTTAAAAAATATATATATATATAAATATATATATAAAAATATATAAATATATATATAAATATATAATAATATAAATATAAATATAAATAAATATAAATATATAAATATATAATAATAAATATGAATATATAAATATATAATAACATAAATATAAAATAAATATAAATATATAAATATATATATATACATATATATATATATATATATATATATATATATATTTTAGTGGTAGATGGACACAATATCTTTATTTTATTTATTTATTTTTATGTGGTGCTGAGGATCAAACTCAGTGCCTCATGAATTCGAGGCAAGTGCTCTACCACTGACATTCAGTCCCAGCCCCGTAATCTACTTTTATTACTGGTGTTATAATTTTGCAAAATAGTGGGGATCGCTGTGCCATAATGGTACAACTTGATCAATCTGATTACCTGAACCTTCCCTCGCTCTCCCTCTCCCTCCCAATTCATTAGCTCTACTCCCTTCTTTTTCTTCTTCCATTGGTATATGATAGTGATATGCAAACTGTACTCAGTGTGGCGTATTTGCAAACGGACATGGCATGTTGGGTGGATCTCATTCCCGTGCTCTCCCAGGCCTTCCCCTCCTCCCTACCCCTCCACCCTCTGCCCTTACTCTATTGGTCTCTCTTCTACTTTCATGATACCCACTTATTATTCCTTTTTCATTTCAATATAGCTCCCACTTATTAAAGAAAACATTTAATCCTTGACTCTCTGAGTCTGAATTATTTTATTTAGCATGATGTTCTCCAGTTCTATCCATTTACTGGCAAAGAACATAATTTGGTTCTTCTTTATGGCGGAGTAAAGCTCCATGGTGTATGTGTACCACATTTTCTGTATCCATTCCTCTGCTGACAGACACCCGGGCTGGTTTCATAACTTGGCGATTGTGAATTGTGCTGCTATAAACTTTGGTGTCCTTCTAGCACTAGAGTGTGCTGATCTTAGTTCTTGTGGATAAATGACAGGAACGGAATAGCTGGGTCATAAGGTCTTTCCATTTGTAGGCCTGAAGATTAGTACAACCACTTTGGAAAGCACATTGGAGATTCCTCAAAAGATGGAATGGGGCCTCAACCAATCTTTAGTGTCTGTTGGCTTGTGACTTTTGTGACTTCTATAAGTTAGTAATGATCAGTTGAATGCAAAGAGCTTAATTGCTGAGTAACTTTTTATTCTTGGAAATTACTGTATTTACATGTTTCTAATTTTGTGCAATGAAAAAAACAATTTTGAAGTTAGAAAAAAAGTACATTGCTTTGGAAATGAGACTCTGAGATTGCATGGCATGCCATTTCCACACAGGCAGGGGCTGGACCAGTCCAGGGACACTCTTGCCTTGTTCCGAGGCCCGTGCCTTTGCTCAGGACCATAGGGATTCGCATACTCTTCCTTCTGTGCTTAAGCGTTTTGTTCAGCATGCGTGTGCGTGGTCTGGACTTGCGGTATGGCCTCTCAGTCAACGCTGTGCTGCCGCTGAGCCTCCCGTGGAGCCGAGGGAATGACATGGTCTAGTCATCTGGCTCCATGATCCCAGTGAAAACTATAAAAGTCAGTTCTTGCTTAGTTTTTTAGAAAGTTGTCACCATGCTGTCACCCCTTGACAGCATTTTCCTCAGAGACACATTCTCTTTCCCATCTGGACAACGCCCTCACCCCTTCAAAGGCTTGGCCAATTATCCCTTCATCACCATGGCTTCCCTGACCACCCCAAATCCCCCCCCACATCCTGCCCTTGGCTCAACTCCCACACTCAGGTCTTCCCCTTTCTTTTATGTATCCACCAACTGAGGACACCATGCTCATTGGCCCTCTGCGTTCCTCCACTGCTGGCCAGGCCACCTCACCCGTCCTGTCATGGTGCAGCCGAGAGCATGGTCGTGTTTATGCTCAGGGCAGGGCGGCTCCAGCCCAGAACTGGAATGATCTCCAGTTGCCCCACAGCCAGCCCCCAGCAGGCACCAGGACGTGGAGAAGCCTCCGTTCAGGACACATCCACCGAAGGTGTCTGCTTAATACCCGCAAGTGCTTAAAAGCTGGACACTACTTTTCCTACAGGAAATCAGAATACACATATCACATACGGGGTATTTAATGGACTTACAACGATGCCTGACATGTAACGAATACTCCATAACTTGTCGATAGCCTTCCTTTATGTTAGTGGTCATTGCTAATGCTGGAGAGTTCTCCATCTTCTCCAAGTTACAACAAGTCATGGGGGGAGAGGCTTAAGGGATCCTGAGAACACTGGTGTTCTTTAGGCTTGACAGCACCACCACGGGGCTGGGAGGAGTGTTCAATAAGAGATATGGAGATAATCAATGTTTGTCTTATTATCTTGCCTTCTGCATTTGAAGTCAGGGATGACAGCTTGAGGTGACCCAGTGAATCTGCCTGTTTGAAGTGAAGGGCAAAGGCAACCCCTGGGCTTTGGATGTTTCATGCAGCTTACACTCAGAACACAGCTTCCACCATGTAAAGTAAGTTAAGTGTTACGGAGAAAGGGCCCCATGAGCACACTCATCTGGGAAATGCTTGGTTTGAACAGAGCTAACCAGTGTATGTCTAATGCAGGGCTACCTACCTAGCAGGGCTTCTGCATGAAGGTCCAGGGTGTCTCGCCATGAGAACAATCTTGGAGAGCAAACCTAACCCTCTACCTTGAGCACTATTTCAGGACTGGCACTGAGAACTCGCTCGTCCAGCTGAACATATTAGGAGCATGCAGCTTTGCCCTGAGGTTCTCGGCTCTTCTTCTGCAGTGCTTGTGGCAAGACAAAGCCAGAGAACCCTCTGGAGCAGAGGCAGCTCAGTGCCGGAGAAGGCAGTCTGTGAGTGGTGAGGCCAAGAAAATGAAGAAGGTTGCAGAGGCTCTTCAGTTCAGGCCTCAGGCACTGCTGCTGTTTTCAGGTTTGTAGGAGGTCCCAAGGCTAAATATCTGTAACTTGATCCATGATTGAGACAGTGTTGGCGGTGGGGCCTAATGAGAAATGTCTGGGGTCATGCAGACTTCCAGAAAAAAGGTCCTTGCCAGATGCAGGTGAGTTAACCTTGGAGGTCTACATCTCCAGAATGGTAAGCTACTCTGTATAAGTGACCCAGTCTGTGGTTTGGTTTTACAGCAGCAGAAATGAACTAAGATAGTCCATAAGGACAAAACACACTTCTTGCAATAGGAATGTCGCAGCCCGACCTAGGAGTTCAAGTAAAACTTGCAACAGATGCCTCAGAGATGAAGAAAGGAAGTACGTCAACATGATGTACTGCATATGGTCCATGGCTGGAGGCCAACTGAGACTCAAGATGGCAGCCCTCTTTCTAGGGCATGTGGGTGAGATGTGGTCATATGTGGTCCTATAATTTGCAGGGTATTAGGACTATTGTATTGTTTTGGTATAATTAGAAACATTCCACATGCGGTTAACCTTCATGAGTTTAGACTGGAAAATCAGTTTTCTTTTAAAACACACATGGGGGACCACAGTTCACAGGTCCACCAGAATGGGAAAGCAGGCCTTTCCACACCATGCCAGGTGCTACTCTAGTGAGCATTTCTACTCTTGGGTCTCAGTAAATACTGCATTTCCAACACAATTCTGTTCCTTGAGAAAATCCAAAGAAAGTTTGAAAAGATGTAACCATAAAGACATATAAATATGGCAGTAACTCAAAGACTCCTTTTTTCTCTGCTAAAAGGCTTAACTGCACTGGGTGGAAAAACACTTGAAATATGCCAGCACTCTGTCAGTCTCTACAGGATGTGCTGGCTGCCCTTATAGGCAGAGCACCACCCAGACAATGGAGGCTGGACCATGGCTGAGCTCTCTGCAGACGTACCTTCCCTGGGTGTCAGTGGCTGAATTGATTAGACACTGATAGTTCTTAAATCGCTGCTAATGACAAGCGTATTTTTAGCTATTGGACACAGATTCAAGCCAGCAATATGCAGGTGCTGGTGGAAAGCTGGACTCACACTTTCCCTGCCAATTTTCTGAAGGCTACCTATAAATCAAGTGGAAAGAATAGAGTGGTGTTATAAAAAGCCAACAGAGAAGGGAATAATAGGGAAAAAGTGAACAAGTTTACAATAAATGAAACTTGAAGCAGCCAAGAAGAGATTCTCCCCTGCAATCATATGAAATGTGAAAGACTTGTTAAAAAAAAATCTGGTATGGTATTAAAGCACCCCCCACTGTTTATATAATACTACATTTATTTGATGCAATATAACATACCAGGTTGGAAGACTGATTTATTTTGAAGTTCTCTTTCACAGCTCTTACCTTTGGAAGGATAATGAGCGTTAGACCCCACCCCAGGGATCGAGGAGCCCATGTAACAACACACACTATACTGTGGCCAAGTTAAAATATTAATACAAGGTAAGTATTCTACCTTTATTCCTAACAAATTGAATCGGGGGCTATTCCAGAGTTGACTGGTAATCCCAACACAAAAGCAAGTGAGATAGTCTCTGTTTCTCTAAATATCACAACTTGGTAGCTTCCCTGTGACATTTTCTCACTTCGATGGCTGGATGGACACTTTCTTGTCTTGGAGAGACAGGGAGACTGTGAGCATGTAGAGGAGAGAGAAGGGGAGGGAATAAGAAGCAGAGGTGAGGGGGAGGGAGCGAGATGGGAGGGAGAGAGGGGTGTATTTAATGCAGGTAAGGGCTGGGAGGGAAGGCTGCAGGCAGAGAGGACATATTAATACGAGGTGTGTTTATTTAAAACTCTTTAAGGACAGAACATTGTCACCAGCAATTAAGTTGCACTGGATGGATTTAGGAATAATCTAGAAGGTAGAGAGCAAGTAGATAGAGTAGCCTGCTTTTGTTCTCTTCTGCAAGAAAAGGCTGAAGGGAAAGGGCAGCTCTGAGGGGCAGGTACACTGACACAGATTTCGCCTTTCCTGGCCTGGCTTGGTCCTCCATTCACCTTACTTCTGAGAGTCTCTGTTTCTCTAAATATCACACGTTGGTAGCTACCCTGTGACATTCTGGGTTGTCCTCTAGAGCACTGCTTGGGCACACACTCCCAGACATTGATGGGAGGTGACATTTCTATTATGAGGCATAAATACAACTGGCCTTCTAATTTAATAGATGCAGATGTTATAGTTTTCAATTCTTAATTACTAACAACAACAACAACAACAACAACGATGACAACAAAAACAAAAACAAAATGAGCCTCTGGAGTGAACCCCAGCAGACTGAATGAGAAGGTGCAGAAGAAACTAGAATTTTCCCAGTGACTTCCACAGGGCAAGGCACATTCCCTTGCAGTTTGACCATGTGTCACAAATTGCTAGCTACACACCAACACCCCAGTCTCAAAACTTCTGCAAGTTATCCACAGAGAGGACCCCTGAGAAACATGGCATTCAACTTATCCCGACAGACAGTGAACAGACATTCCTAAAGGACAAGCTAATTGGGAGAAGTTCTGTACCCACACAGCCTCCCCTTCTCAGAAGCTATCACCTCCCCACTTATATTTTAAGACCTAAAAAAGCTGGCATCTCTAAAAAGCTTTGTGTGCCCAATACCCCAAGACAAAGTTGGTCATTTTCTCAACATTCCTACTGTGTCTCCTATCTTTTCTACTATAGAATGTCAGTCTGCATTACAGCTGGGCGTTCACGTGTATGTCTTATTAGTTCTTTGACTAGCGTTTGTATGGAGTTTTATTCTTAGAGCACGTGTACCTCACCAGCGCTTCAGCACCCAGTAATGGCTGAATGGATAGGAGTGATTACTAAGCTCCAAGCTCTAGGGGTGGGTCTGGGATATAGATACAGAGCAAGCAGGGAAAGGGTGCTGTGATTAGTGCCTGGGAACATTGGTTTTGGAAAATTTAAAGCAGTAAAATGACACGATGAGAAATATCTACAGGGAAATAGAAGGTGGCAAGGAGAGGACGGGAACCACTTCATGGGAGCACAATGGCTAGAATAGTCTTGGGTTCTGCAGTATAAAAATTGTCACTTAATATATGTTGATTCTCTGGCCTTAATTATGTGATTTTGCTCAAATCGTTTAATCCTTCTGGGTATCCATTTCCTCCTTTGAAAAGAACAGAATTGTGAAAATTAAAATAAATGACATGAAGACACAGCTCAGCACAGTACAGGAAAAATGGTGGCTGCTCAGAGACTGTAAAATAAACGAAGTGGAGGAAACATGGTAATTGGATATAGGACACCACTTACTTTCATCTCAAAAGCCCTGAGGGAGGTGGCTGCTCAGGGTGGAGAGTCAGAGCAGAGCTGAGCAGAGCTAGGGAGCCCAGGCGGGGCTGAGTGGCTCAGCTGCAGGGGACCCCAGCAGATGGGCTGGTGTATGGGCCAAGGCACCAGGCAAGGTCCATGCAAAGATGCAGAGGCAGAGCTGTGCTCTTCCGTCTAAAGCAGAGGGGGCAGTAAGGGGGCAGTAAGGACCTGACCTAAGTTGACCAAGAGGGAAACATAGCTCTAACTGAGGCCTCAATCTTACAAAGAGGGGCAGTCGCTCTGGATGAAGTGTTTCAGAAAGAGTCGAATTCTGCTTGCACTCTCCCTCCGAGCTCTGCTGACCTCTAAGCACAGGCTGTAGGTACTGGATCTGGAAGAGGTACGCAATTTTCAGATGATGCAAGCCATTGGTCCCAAGCCATCTAGGAAATCTGCCTGTGTCATCATTTTAAAATTGATCATCGCTTCTTAGAACTTTTTAATACCAGGCTCTCCACAATGTATGTGAGTCATACCCACCAGATTTGTAACTTAGGGCAAATTACTAAAAGTTTGACCTTGAGTTATAAATTATGGTACTACATTTTTAAGCATGAGAAGTTTTATTGAAATAGACTAATATCATTCTGCCATGTATTTTAATTTTATTATACTAGTCTTACTGTACCCTTTCTGTTATGGCTTATTATTTTACAATATAATTTTAAATGATAACTATTTTTAACCATCCATTCAAGGGTTGAATAATTTTCTCTTTTAAAAAATTAGATATTACCATTTTTCTTCATCTCATGTATAATCATAGATTTGTACTTTTCTCTCTTTAAATTGATTAAGAATTTCTTCTTTGATAGTTTTAAGATTGCATATATTTCTGGCAATTTTAATATTTCTAAGCCTTTTTAAAGACAGTTATGCACAAAGTGCTTTCAATTGCATTTTTTTTAAATTAGGAAATAGAGACTTACAAAGTCTGTTCACACTGGATAAGAATATTAGGTAAAAGTTTGTGCCATGGTTTCAGGAAACAGCCTTTTGGTTGGAGCATCGTCTGAGGTCTGAATCCTAGTTGCGCTGTTGCTAGGTACTGTGCAGCACAGTGCCTCGGCCTGCTATTCATTCAGTGAAGGAGCTCTCTGGCTCACAGCATTGCCACGAGCCTTCCATGTGCACACGCAGAGCACGCATGAAGTAAATATTAACTGTGGCTATCATTAATCTCTGGGGCTTGATCACTCTGCTGCCCTTATTAAATCCAGGTTAACGATCACCATCCTCATGTTGAAGACAAAAACATTTTTTAAAATCATTAGAATCTTAATCTGCTCCGGCTGCCATAGACCAGTGGATTAAACAATGGAAATTCATTTCCACAGCTCTGGAAGCTTGAAGTCTGCGATCTGGCCTGCATGGTAGGGCTGGGTGCGTGTTCTCTTCCTGTCTTAGGATCCTCTCCTCCTCACTGCATGCTCAGCGGCAGGCAGGGGCAAGACAGCTCTGGGCGCATGTTCTTATGTGGGCACAATCTATCACTCACAGCTTCCAGGACCATGAAGCCTCCACGGGCCTCACCCCCTTAGTGTTGGAGCTCAGCACATGAACCTGGGCACACATACATCCAGTCCACACCATTCTCAACGTTTGCCCAATTGAAAATTTAGAGGCAACTCTGATAGCACAGAAAACACAGAGATAAAAACCACCATCCCGTATAATCATGCCCTGGGAAGTTCTCATTTCTACCTGGTCATGCCGTGCATTTTCACACTCTTCTCTAGGACTAAATTATGGACCAACTTCTTTTACATACCAAATATGTAAGGTTTATGAAGCTTTAATATAATCCATAGGGATTTCCCAAGAAATGTATGTTTGTTAGACATACTGACTTATGTCAAATATCCAGAGGTCCTATTGGGGGTCAGCACCATGTTCTCACACAAGGTTAGCCTCAGAAAGGTCAGGATTAAAATCTCAGATGGAATCGTACACCCCCAACATCTCTGCCACCTCTGCCAGTAGCCACCCACTGCCCTGCCCCATCCTAGACCATGGCAGACTTCCCTGCACTGAGAAGAAGTGAGATGCAGCGTAGCTCAGTCAGGACATGTGCCCTGTCCCCGGGTGGCACCGTGAATGAACCATTTCTTAGGATTGCCCTTCCTCCCTCACTGGAGAGATGGGCTCAGTGTGAGTGAGCTCAGGATATCAAAGCAAGGAGAAGTGAAGGACCTCAAAATAAGTTTCCCGGGCATCCTGATGCCTCCAGAATCTGTACTTGCTTGCAAAATAAGTTTTCTTATTTAAGATGTATGAACCACAAGTGCATTCTTCATTAAAATTTAAAATTAGCAATGTTTTCACTGTATTTTTAAATTTTCAAAATAATACTCTGAATACTATGTAGGATGACTTTTAAAATAGGCTTCAAAATACTGCAAATACAACTGGTGTCCACACCCAGAACAAAGCCATTCCTACCCTGCAGGCCGGACCCATCAGGATCTTACATTCATCATGAAAGTGCAAGGTTTAGTAATTTTATAACACACACATTATATGCAAAAGTGTTTTAGATTTTTAAAAATTCATATAGTGCATGAGATGGCTCTATTATTGGGCATGCTACCCTCCATATCGTGTTTTGATACCCACGTTGACACATACAGCCTCTGGTCACACAGTGTTTGCGACTTCATAGTATTCTTTTTTATAACATGCCAAAGTTTTATCCATCTCCCTATAAATGAGGTTGTTCCTGTTTTCTCATTATTACACACGGCATGTCACGTATATCACTACACATGTCTTTTATCTGTGCCTTGAAAAGACAGTGTGCCATGTGTATTTGAAATGGTAGTGCTGACATGTGGAAACACCATCATGCTTTTACCAGATGTGTCCAGAATCAGCAACTCCCTGCCTGTGCCATTCTCCACATCGACAGGGCGGAGCCTCCCATTGGGCATTCCCCTAGCCAGGGCTCAATGCCCTCGGGCTCCTTAGCCTTCCCGCTAGCTAGCCTGTGTGGGCAGCATGCCATGGTTACTCTCACGTGCTTATTGCTGTGAAATGAAAGGTTTTCGCTTGGCAGTTGTGTATCAATTTCTTCTTCTATGATGTGTCTGCTCATATTTTTTTACCTAGTTATTATTAAGTTATTATTATGTAGGGGATATTTTTATATTTCAAATTATTTTTAATTTTTATTCTAATTTGTTATATATGATAGCAGAATGCATTACAATTCATATTACATACATAGAACACAATTTTTCATCTCTCTGGTTGTACACAACGTGGAGTCACACCATTCCTGTCTTTTTCATACATGTACTTAGGGTAGTGATGTCCATCTCATTCCACCATCTTTCCTAATCCCATGCCCCTTCCCTTTCCCTCCCACCCCTTTGCCCTATCTACAGTTTGACTAATCTTCCCATGTTCCCCCTCCCAACCCCACTATGAATCAGCCTCTTTATATCAGAGAAAATATTCAGCATTTGGTTTTTTGGGATTGGCTTACTTCACTTAGCATTATATTCTCCAAATTCATCCATTTACCTGAAAATGCCATGATTTTATTCTCCTTCATTGTTGAATCATATTCCATTGTGTATATATACACCATGTTTTCTTTATCCATTCATCTACTGAAGGGCATCTAAGTTGGTTCCACAATTTAGCTATTGTGAACTCTGCTGCAATAAACAGTGATGTGGCTGGGTCCCTGTAGTATGCTGTTTCTAAGTCCTTTGGGTATAGACCAAGGAGTGGGAAAGCTAGGTCAAATGGTGGTTCCATTCCCAGTTTTCCAAGGAATCTCCATAGTGCTTTCCATATTGGCTGCACCAATTTGCAGTCCCACCAACAATGTATGAGTGTGCCTTCCCCCCCCCCCCCCAACATCCTCATCAACACTTATTGTTGTTTGTCTTCATAATAGCTGCCATTCTGACTGGAGTGAGATGAATTCTTAGAGTAGTTTCTATTTGCTTTTCTCTAATTGCTAGAGATGATGAACTTTTTTTTCATATATTTGTTGATTGATTGTATATCACCTTCTAAGAAGTGTCTGTTGAGTTCCTTGGACCATTTATTGATTGGGTTATTATTTTTTTTTTTGGTGTTTAGCTTTTTGAGTTCTTTATATAACCTAGAGATTTGTGCTCTATCTGATGTGCAAGTGGTAAAAATTTGCTTCCAAGATGTAGGCTCTCTGTTCACCTCAATGATTATTTCTTTTGCTGGGAAAAGCTTTTTAGTTTGAGTCTATCCCTTTTATTAATTCTTGATTTTAATTCCTGTGCTATAGGAATTAAATTTGTTAAAGAAGTAGGGTCTAATCCGATATGATGGAGATTTGGGCCTACATTTTCTTCTATTAGACGCAGGGTCTCTGGTTTAATTCCTAGGTCTTTGATCTACTTTGAGTTGAGATTTGTGCATGGTGAGAGATAGGGGTTTAATTTCATTTTGTTGCATATGTATTTCCAGTTTTCCCAGCATCATTTATCAAATAAGCTATCTTTCCTCCAATGTATGTTTGGGGAAGATTTGTCTAATCTAAGATAACTATAATTATGGGGTTAGTCTCTGTGTCCTCCAGTCTGTACCATTGGTCGTCCAGTCATTTTGGTGCCAATGCCATTGACTGTTTTTGTTACCATTGCTCTGTAGTGTAGTTTAAGTTCTGGTATAGTGACGCTACCTGCTTCACTCTTCTTGTTAAGAATTGCTTTAGCTATTCTGGGTCTTATTTTTCCAGATGAATTTCATGACTGATTTTTTTTATTTGTATGAGAAATGTCATTGGGATTTTGATCAGAATCGCATTGAATCCATATAATACTTTTGGTAGTATGGTCATTTTGACAATATTAATTATTTCTATCCAGGAACAAGGGAGATCTTTCCATCTTCTAAGGTATTCTTCAATTTATTTATTTAGTGTTCTGTAGTTTTTGTTGTAGAGGTCTTTCATTTGTTGAATGTTTTTTCTGCATCTATTGAGATGATCATATGGTTCTTAACTTTAAGTCTATTGATGTGATAGATTTCTATATATTGAACCAACCTTGCATCCCTGGGATGAACCCCACTTGAATGCGGTGCACTAACTTTTGATATACTTTTCTCTTCCATTTGCCAAAATTTTATTGAGAAATTTTTGCATCTATGTTCATTAGAGATATTGGTCTGAAGTTTTCTTTTTTTGATGTGTCTTTGCCTGGTTTTGGAATCAGGATGATATTGGCCTCATAGAATGAGTTTGGAAGTGCTCCCTCTTTTTCTACTTCCTGAAATAAATTGAAGAGTACTGGTATTAGTTCTTCTTTAGTGGTCTTGCTGTTGAATGGTTCCCTTAAGCAGTATGTCCTTATTTATCCCTTTTGATTAACTTTGGCTTGAAGTCTACTTTATTTAATATGAGGATGGAAACCCCTGCTTGCTTCCACAGTACATGTGCAGGTTATGATTTTTCCCAACCTTTCATCTTCAGTCTTTGTGTATCTTTTCCTATAAGATGAGTCTCTTGGAGACAGCATATTTTTGGATCTATTTTTTAAATCTAATCTGCCACTCTATGTTTTTTTATTGGTATGTTTAGGCCATTAACATTCAGGGTTATTATTGAGACATGATTTGTATTCCCAGCCATTTTGGTATTTAACTTGACTTGGTTTTTCCTTTGACTAATTTTTCCTTTAGTGTAATAAATCCCTTTGCTAATTTCATGGTTGTTTTTCAATTCTTCTTCATGAAATATTTTCCAAGGATGTTCTATATTCCTGGCTTTTGAGTTGTAAATTCTTTTAACTTTTGTTTATCATGGAAGGTTTTTATTTCATCATCAAATATAAAGCTTAATTTTGCTGGATATAAGATTTTTGGTTGGCATCCATTTATTTATTTTTTTTTCAGAATTTGATATATGTTGTTCCGGGATCTTCTAGCTCTCAGGGTCTGGGTTGAAAAATTTGCACATAATCTAATTGGTTTCCTCCTGTATGTAATCGGATTCCTTTCTCTCCTGGCTTTTAATAGTCTCTCCTTATTCTGTATGTTAGTCATTTTCATTATAATGTGCCTTGGTGTGGATTTGTGGTGATTTTGTATATTTGGCATCCTGTAAGCCTCTTGAAATTTGGTTTTCCAATTCATTCTTCATGTTTGGGAAATTTTCTGATATTATTTCATTGAATAGATTGCTCATTCTTTGGTTTGGAACACAATGCCTTTCTCTATTCCAGAGACTCTTAAATTTGGCCTTTTTATGCTATTCTATATTTCTTGAATATTCTGCTCATGGTTTCTTACCATTTTTCACTGTGTTGTCTACAGTCTTTTCGAGATTATATATTTTGTCTTCATTGTCTGAGGTCCTGTCTTCCAAGTGGTCTAATCTGTTGGTGATGCTTCCAATTGAGCTTTTAATTTGGTTTATTGTTTCTTTCATTTCAAGGATTTCTGTTTTTGTTTTTGTTGCTGTTGTTGTTGTTTTAAGAATTTCCATCTCCCTATTGATGTAATCTTTTTCTTTCTATATTTGCTTATGTAGCTCTTAGTCAAAATGGTCTTTTGCTGCCTGTATTTTCTCTCTTATATCATCCTTCAATTCACAGAACATTTTAATCATGTACCTCCTGAACTCCTTCTCTGTAATTTCTTCTGCTGTGCTGGCCATGGATTCTAATAATGTGGTGTCTTGATATGTTTGGGGCACTTTCTTCCCTTGTCTTTTCATATTGCTTGCGTGTCTTCCCTTCCAGCACTGTGGATCCAAGGAGTTACCATTTTTATCCTAAAGGTTCATAGTGCCCCTGTTGGGATCCAATACCTCTCCTTTGAGGTGAAGGACAATGTTATCAGATCCCAATATAAACAGTATACACCCTGGCCAGCTGGAGTTCCAAACTGGATGTTGCCCCCCACTTAAGAGGGTGATAAAAGTGGCCCAAGATGGAGATATTCTAATTCAAACACAATTTAACTGTTCTCAGTGGTGGGCTGTCGGGTCGTGTGGTGGGAGCTAAGTGATGGCATTGGAAGATGAGTTCAGAGAGCAGCTCGGGCAGTGTGTGGCTGTCAGTTGACTTTGGAGCCTATGTGAAGTTCTTGGGTGCAGGCAGGCCACTCTCAAATTATTTTAACAATGAAAATTCTACCAATAAGTGAACATGTACTGTATTGAGTGTGGGTTGGGGTTATGCTCACGATAAAGTAGACACAAGGTAAACATAATAGTAAAGCATGTGAGCCAAACAGTAAACACCAGGCCACATTATTTGGATCTTATTCAAACAAAGAAAAAATATTACAGCATTCTTAAAGTAACACATATGTGATTTTTAAATTATAGATCTTTGATACTATTGATATTTCCTTGATATTGATTTCTTTAGTATTGATCTTTCAGTTTTTAAAAGAGTTGCATTAGAATGACATACATTAATTATTAATTTATCAATATCTTCTAAAAGTTTTATCAACTTTTGACTTACAAAACCAAGGTTAAATTCTTAATAGGAATTGAGAGCTATCCCTCTCCTGAAGAACCAGACCTTGGGATTCTGTGTAATGACTCTCTTCCACCCGAATAATATTGTTTGATTAAGAAGTCATGTTTGGAACTTTGTCTTATTTGATATTAATCTGTAAATACCATATTTATTTTATTTAGCATTCCCCTGTTTATTTTATTTAGCATTCCCCTGTTATATTTTTCCAGTAAATTTTATAGCTTTGCTGCTTTGGAATGATGAGTTTAGATTTTGGACACCTTACTTTGTGCTGTTAATCACAAGTCTTCTTTGTGCTTTTTATATGTTTATTCAGTCTTTATTATTAGTTCCCTTAAATTTATTTTCCCTCTATTGCCTCAGGAATGCATATTCTATTTCCAACACAACTAAACATGCAGCATTAAGTTAAAGTCTAATCAGAGCCACCTCCTCTCCCTGTGCTCATCACGCTGGGTGTTTGCTAGAGAAGAGAGCGCTGTCCCTTCTGCACTTCCCGAAGGTTCTGAAGGAGGATGTCATCTCCTCTCTAAGTGAAATAAACCAGGCATAAAAAAACAAAAATGCTCTCACTTATACCTGGAATCTTAAAATGTCAACCTCAAGGAAGAAAGAGTAAAATAAGAGAAGTGGGTGCCAGAGCCTGGGAGTGGATGGGAAGGTGCTGCTGGCCCAGGGTGCAGACCTTCAGCCGTAAGATGAATGGGCTCTGGAGAGCTAGTGGTCAGCACGGTGCTCCGCTCACCAACTCTGTACTTCATCCTTGAAATACGGAGCAGCTCCTAAATATTCTCACCACACTTGTGAAAGATGGTACCAATGTGAGGTGACAGATATGCTAATCTGTTTGTGGTAATAACTTCATAATTTCTGTACACACTAACATACAAACCACATTGTGCATCTTAAATATGTATAACTTTATGTACTAAATTATACCTAAATAAAACCAAAAATATATATATATATTCAAAAGCAGAAATGCAGCTCATAAGGCCAAAACTGTAAATAATATAGCAAAGTAAGAAAAAAAAATGGAAAACTGAAGTCTATCATTTCCCCAAATGCGTATAGTTCTAGGTTATTAAATCCACAGAACCCTTCTTATTATATGTCATCAGCTCGCACTTCAAATTTGCCCTGTATTTCTTTAAGCTCTAGAGGTAACAATTGTCAGCCTCAATTGTTTTTCATGGACAGAGTTCTTGTTCACACCCTGCTGCTGGTACAGAATCTTGTTCAAGGTCACTGGCTTCCAAAGGTCCTAGGTGAATTTCTGCAGGTTGGTCCCTTGGATTGGGATCTAGAGTGGAAGGACAAGGGGTTTGTGAAGACCCTTCACTTTGGTGAGGCTTCTTCTCTTGTTAGTTGCTTGTGGACCAGGGCCACTTGCCTAAGCCCTCTTTATATTCTCTATTTTAGGATTCCCAGAACATACAAGCAGCATGAGGAATCCCAAACCAGAGAAAAGGCGGAAAGGGGTCATTTCTATTTTCTACTCAGTGGAGGCAAAGATGGTATCTTGTCCTAGCTATTCCTGTTACTGGAAAGTGGTGTTTAAGCTTGAATTTGGCCTTTCACTGGGGATGGGGGGCATTAGGAGTTCTCTGCAGGGAAGGCACTCAGCACCAACACTCCATCTTCAGGAGCCTGAAGCCCTAAACCCCACATGACAGCTAGAAGCCAGTCTGCCTGTGACACTAACTACACACAGCACTCACCCCTGCAGTCGTCCTCCACCAGCAGCAGCCCACCTGGGCTTCCACCTCCTCTCCCCGTGGACCCCAGAATCCTCTTACTCCCTGGAAAACCAGATCCTGCCAGGTACCCAGAGACCAGAGGTGGAGAGTATCCGTAACTCTTGGCTTTAGTCAAGCTGTCTTTTTAGCCAATAAAACTCTGCAACTCCAGACTGCAATCACAGAAGTCGAGATTTAAATTAATAATGGACAGGAATCAAGGGCTAGATCTAGATCAGGGAGGGGTAGTGGGGAGTGGGGAGGGGAGAGGGAGGAGAAAGAAGTGGGCTTCAGAAGCTACTAAGTGAGTGGCCTAAATAACTGCACCCTGGGAGGTAGGGCTTCTCCATCAAGGATGCACAGATCCCCCCTCCCTCCAGTGTGTGCCCCTGACGTCTCTCCCCAGAGCTGGGGGACAAAGAGAAGCAGACTGAACACAGAAAAGCTGTTTGACTTCACTTGCATCCAATGGAGGCCAATGAAAGAGTGTGGGGCCATTTTTAGATCTGAGATACAGCTGCTCCCTCTGAGTCGATTCAAATCGCAAGCGTTTGCTGGGATGATTAGCTTCCTTCTCGGGCACGTGATGTTGGGGACTTTGACTTCTTCCTTGGGCATGTGTCATAGGGAAGCATGAGCCAGCTGTCAGGGGCTCCACCCACCCCGGCCACTCCCCAGCTGGGCCATGGCCCATTGGCAGGGGCTGTCTCCTTCCATGGTCTGTGTATTTTGAGTTGTTGATGTCAACCTCGCTTTAAGGAGACATCTTACTGGCACGATTACATCATGTTGGATTTTCTTTCTCGTTTGTTTTCTATTTATAATCATCAAATAAAAATTCTAACTCTACTTAAACAGTAACTGGCTCACCTAAATCATCCATGTTTTAAAAAGCAAAACTTATAGCACTCAAAAACACTCAATGGTAGTATTTTGACTAGGATGTTCAGAGCGTGTATAGATGCAAGAATTCTCTAGCTTCACAAATACGGTGTTTGTTTAGGACTCTCATGCAATTTGGGATAACAGAAAAATAATAGCCTCAGGGGCCGAGAAGTCTGGTAATTGAATCCTGATGGTTTCCACTGAATGACTCCATGGACTTTGGAAAGTTAATTATCCTTCTGAGCCTCATCTGAGAAATGAGGATGAGGACACCAGACTTTAAAAATAAAGGGAGTGACGTCGGTACACGAAGAATCAAGAGCCCTGCACTCAGGTGTGCCCAGCTCCAGTGGTGGCCCTCAGAGTGCCCTCTCCTCTGGGAATACCGTTCTGGAGTAGTGTCCACTGCTGCCCCGGGAATGCACGTCCAGCAGGTGTGAACAGCGAACTCTGCCTCCCCTCCTGGAGCACAGCAGAAGGTTCCAGTATCTCCCAGGCTAGTTTGATACAGTAGAGAGGGCAGAGGACACTTATGCCTCCTAGATCTAGTGTGAACTAACAGTCCCCTGAAGGCCAACACACCTATTGTTTACATATTTAGGTTTTTAAGAATTAGCAAGCACTTTACTCTGGAAGAGTGGCTCATCCTCCAAGGACTTGGGTAGAGAGCTGTGGATGCATTGTGGCCCCTGCTTTCCCACCCTGGCATCCACAGCCACGTTGGCAAGATGGGCAACCCCAAAATACAGTGCCAGCGCCTTCAGGCTGATGCAGATGATTTCCCAGGTGTAGGAGAACCTATGGCTCAGTGCACTAGAACGTTGGTCAGGTTTCACTTCCTGGGATTCACCTACCACTAACCACAGAGTTACTCACATAAGAACACATGAAGTTCTGAATGCAGGATGATGAACAGACACTACGAGAAGTTATAAACCTGGGTGCCACTTCCAAGTGTCTAGTTGAATCACAAATTTGGGACAGGGCAGGATATGTAGCTGAATCAGCAGTAAGTTATAACTGTAATTTACAATGCTTAAAAACATTAGTTTTTTTTTTTTTTTTCTTTTTTTGGTACTGGGATTGAGCCCAGGGCACTTTACCACTAAGCTACATCCTCAGTTTTTTTTTTTTTTTAATTTTGAGATTGGTCTCACTAAATCACTAAGGCTAGCCTCAATCTTGTGATTCTCCCACGCCAGCCTCTAGAGTAGCTAGGACTACAGGCAGGCACCCCTGGGCTCAGCTCAATAGCTAATCTTGATGAACAGGCAGGCGCAACATAGTGACCAGGCTGAAACTCACGCAGGTTCAGTAGAAGATGGGAAGGTTCTTGGAGACTTGTGTTAACCCAGAGGTTCCTAGGACCAAAGCACTCTGAGCTTCCTCAATGCCCAAAACTGGTCATAAACTTCAAGGGACCACCACTATTACCAGTTAAAAACACTTGAAGCCTATTCCAGAAACGGGTAAAACTAAGAAATTATATGTATTGCTTTATGAATTATACATATGTATTTAGGTTTATATATTTTACATATAAAACAATTGCTAATAAAGAGATAAAATGAACCTCTTGCTTCTATCTAACTGTAAGGGAGCTGCTATTGCTCATGCCCTGCCATATGCACCAGCCCACCTCCACACTGTGAAAGCAGCTCTTCCAGACTCTACACAAGAGTTAGAGCACGGGGCTCCATCCCTCCACCCGGCTTGCTTGCCCCAACGCAGTACCCCGCATTTCCCACATTGCTGCAAGTGGCAGGAGACCATCTTTTTGATGGCAGAATAGTGCTCCTCCCTGTACATCACTGGAAAGAATGACTCAGCTTCCGGAAAGTATGGTTCCATAAGACAGAATTAGAAGCGGTTTACAAATTATGTAATGTGGCTATTTAAAATCTAAATATAACCATGCAGTGCCCATAAGACTCCCTAATGCCATACTAACTTTCCTGAACTCAGACACTGTATAAGCCACTTCCGTTCCCTGTACGCCAGCCATTTGGATACATCCATGATCCCTCCAGAAAGATTCTATGTAAATTCAAACAAGAATTCCACATAACAGACCCCCTTTTCTGCTCATGGCTGAGACCATAGTGCTCTCTGGAGCCCACCTTGGGCAGGCCCTGAGTCTCCACAAACCAGCCGCTCTTCTGACCCACTCAGCAAATTGACAGGCGTGCATTATTTAGAGTTGACTTGGTCACTTTTTACCAGAAGCACACAACAATCCAAAAAACCACAAAAACACAACAACAGCAAAAATATATCAGCATTGCTCACCAAACTGAAGGGTTTCAGCAGGATGTTTCATGAACCAGTAGTAACAAATTTCCACAAAATGGGAACATTTAAACATAAAAATGTCACATCAGAGGAATGCTTGATGAATTTCTAGTTCTATCTAGTGGAAACCAGGTATCTAGTTCTTAAAAACAATTGATTTAGGGAGAAAATAAACAAAAATTGTAAATATAGTGACAAATTTGAAAACATTGATATAAATTCATTTTGTTCTCTATAATTTGATTCCATAATGATATATGCACTGTTACATTAATGATGTTTAGATACAATAGAAAGTAACCAAATAACCTAATGTTACATCTCAAGGCCCCAGAAAAAGAAGAACAAATCAACACCAAAAGCAGAATATAGGAAATAATTAAAATCAGAGCTGAAATCAATAAAATGGAAACAAAAAAATTCAAAAAAATCAACAAAATGCAAAGAAAACAAAATGTTGATTTGTTGAAAAGAACAAATAAAATTGATAAACCCTTAGCCCAGCTAACCAAGAGAAAGAGAAAAAATTCAAATCATTAAAATCCATGATAAACAAATATATCACCATGGACACTACTGAAATACAGATGACAATCAGAAAACTATTTTGAAAATTTATACTCCAATATAAAATATTGAAGACATCAACAAATTTTTTAGAGACATATGGCATACCCAAATTGAATCAGGAGGACATAGAAAACTTAAACAGATCAATTTCCAGCAAGGAAATTGAAGACACCATCAAAAGCCTATCAACAAAGAAAAGCCAAAGACCAGATAGATTCTCAGCCAAATTCTACCAGACCTTCAAAGAAGAACTAACACAAATCCTTTTCAAATTATTGCATGAAATAGAAAGGGAGTAATCCCTTCTAAACTCATTCTATGAAGCTGGTATCACCCTGATACCAAAACCAGACAAAGACACATCAAGGAAATAAAACTTTAGACCAATATCCCTGTTGAAAATATAAGTGTACTGGAAATTCTTAATACTGGCAAATTGTATAAAAAACATATTAAAAAGATAGTACACCATGATTAAGTGGGTTTCACTCCAGGCATGCAAGATTGGTTCAACATACAAAAATTAATAAACGTAATTCACCATATCAATAGACTTAAAAATAAGAATCACATGATTATCTCAATAGATGCAGAAAAGCCTTTTGACAAAATATAGCTTCCATTCACATTCAAAACACTAGAAAAACTAGGAATAGTAGGAATGTACTTCAATACTGTAAAAGCTATATCTGTTAAACCCAAGACCAACATCATTCTAAACAAAGAAAAATTGAAAGCATTCCCTCTAAAAACTGGAAAAAGACAGGGATGACCTCTCTTACCATTTCTATTCAACATTGTCCTTAAAACTCAGGCCAGAGCAAGTAGGCAAAAGAAAGAAATTAATGGGATACAAATAAGAAATGAAGAGGTCAGACTACTCCTGCTTGTTGATGACATGATCATATATTTAGAAGATCCAAAAAATTTCTAGAATTCATAAATGAATTCAGCAAAGTAATAAGATAAAATTAACACCCATAAATTAATTGTGTTCCTGTATACCAACAATGAATTAGGTGAAAAATAAATTAGGAAAACTACCCCATTCACAATCACCTCAAAAAATGCTTTGGTCTCAATCCAACAAAAGAAGCGAAAGCTCTGTATAAAGAAAACTACAGAACACTAAAGAAAGAAATCAAGGACAACCTTAGAAGATGGAAAGATCTCCCATGTCCCTGGACAGGCATAGGGGCAAAAAGGCAATACTATCAAAAGTGCTATACAGATTTCATGTAATTCCTATTAAAATTCCAATGATGTTCTTCATTACAATAGAAAAAGCACTCCTGAAATTCATTAGGAAAAATAAGAGGCCCGGAATAGCCATAGCAATCCTTAGCAAGAAAAGTGAAGCAGGAGGTATCATAATACCAGACCTTAAATCACACTACAGAGATGTAGTGACAAAAACAGTATGGTATTGCTACCAAAAAATTGTGAAGACCAGTGGAACAGAATAGAACACAGAAAGTCAAACTTACACAAATGCTGCTGAGAAAACTAGAAATCTATATGTAGCAGATTGACATTTGATCTCTATGTCTTGCCCTGCACAAAACTCAGCTCAAAGTGGATCAAAGACCTAGGCATTAGACCAGAGACCCTGAACCTCTTAGAAGAAAATATAGGCCCAAATATCCATTATGTTGGCTTAGGAATCAAATTCCCCAACAAGACCCCTAAAGTAAAATCAAGAATCAATAATGGGATGGTATCAAGCTAAAAAGCTTCTTCACAGCAAAGGAACAATCAAGAACTTCAAGAGAAGTTAAACTGTCCTCTGTCTCCCAGCATCCAGCTGTGATTAGTGCCTTCATCTACAGAATGGGAGAGAATCTTTACCACCTGTACCTCAGATAAGTGTTGATCTCCAGGATGTATAAACAACTCAAAAAACTTAACACCAAAAAAAAAAAAAAAGAAGAAAAAAGAAAACAAATAACCCATTCAATAAATGGGCAAAAAAAAACTTAACAGGGACTTTACAGAAGAAGAAATATGAGTGGTTCACAAATATCTAAAAAAAATTTCAACATCTCTAGCAATTAAAGAAATGCAAATTAAAACTTCACTGAAAATCAATTTCACTTCAGTCAGAATGGCAATTATCAAGAATACAAATGTCAATAAATGTTGGTGAGGATGTTGGGAAAAGGTACACTCTGGTAGGACTGAAAATTGGTGCAACTACTCTGGAAAGCAGTATGGAGATTCCTCAGAAAACTTGGAATGGAACCTCCTTTTGACCTAGTTATCCCACTCCTTGGTATATAGACAAAGGACTTAAAATCAGCATACTAGAGTGACATAGCCACATTGATGTTTATAGCCACATCACAATAGTCAAAGCTATGGAACCAATCTAGGTGCCTTTCTACAGATGAATGGATAAAGAAAGCGTGGTACATATACACAATGGAATATTATTCAGTCTTAAAAAATTAATGACCATGAGTTTTTCTGCTGAAGAGATGGATTTGGAGACTACCTTGCTAAGTGAAATAAGCCAATCCTAAGAAACCAAAAGTGGAATGTTTTCACTGATGTGTGGATGCTGACACACAATAGGGTTCAGGAGAAAGAATAGAAGTTCATTGGAGTAGACAAAGGGGAATGGAGGGAAGGGAAGTGGAATAGGAAGATGGAAGAGTAAAATGGATGGGATCTAACTTTCCCATGATCATATGTGAATACATGACCAGTGAAATGCCACATCACATACAACCCCAAGAATGGGATCCTAATTAGAACAAGTCCTACTGCTGGTGTGTACAATCTGTCAAAATACACTCTAGTGTTGTGTATATTTAAAAAGAACAAATAAACAATATGAAGATCATGTAGAACCAGCTATGGGGGAAAAAAAGAAGCAGCCACTGCCTTAGGTAGAAATGTATAACTCTGGTAATGCATTCACTTAGTTTTAAAGGTTGACCATTTTATCCTCCTTTTCTTCTTTACTAAATTGATTTTCTAAAGGCAACATGGTTACATATATGAACCATAGTTACATATATGTTCCCCTTGAGTGTAAAATGACATGACCTACTTTTGAATACTCTTATTATTTTATAAACTAACATTGATATTATAACTTGAAGGACACATTGTCAAAAATGTATATGAAACAATTTTTCTTAAAAATAGATTAAAAGTTGTGAACTATTTAAATGCTTTCACATAGATTCTGTGAAAGTTGAAATAATAATTTGTGACTATTTCACATTTACTCTAAAAATGAAAGTGTAATTGAATATTTGGAAATATGTTAGTCCAACATGTTAATATGAAAAAATAGAATAAGTATAGAAATCAACAAGGCATTAAGCAAAGTGTAATATTTATACTTTACTAAAATCAAATATTTGAAAAAGAAAGAAGATAATGATATTGTGTGTGATTTTACCAAACCAACACGTACATCCTCATGATGAAACAGAAACAACCCAGGAACAATGTGCTGTTTCTTTAATGTCATTTCACTGCTTGCTTTCCAAAAGTTATTTCTGTGCAATTAGGTAAAAGAATGAAATATGAAGTAAAGTTTGTTGAAACAAACTTGCTAATTCCAGAACACACAAAAGAATCAATTACCAATAACAGCTAAAAATAAATAAAATTTCCACTTAGAAAATAAATCATATTCTAGCATAAACCAAGACCCACGTAGCACATGCTGGAAGTCACGCCATGTGATGGCAGTGAGGATGGGAGGCAGCAGCAGGAATCCAAAAGAAGCCTTAGAAATAAACTTCAGAGCTGTGAAAGCCCTATGCAAAGACAATGATAACTTACCAAGAGCCAGAAATGGCTTAGGTCATGGACAAGTGCATAGTTATGAAATTAAAAGTTTCCATAGTTTAAAAACCATGTCAATCCCAGTCACACGACACTGCCAATTGTGATAGGAATAGCAATCATCATTGCCAGAGTAAGGAGAGCATTCTTGCTTGTTAGCACGATGTACTTTTAAATTAAATGTTAAATCTGAGTTTCTCTCTGCTTAGTGTCAGTCATGAGTCCCTTTCTTATTCTCACACTTGCCTTTACGGCTCCACCTTGGTTCTGTAGACACTGCGGATTGCTAGAGCCAATCAGTCTCAGAAGGCACATTCTAAATTAAATGCCCATATGTAAACTTGCTAGTTATGTATAACTTAGCTTCGATTACTAATCATCTTCACAAATATATGTAGATCATCATTTTTTACAAGAAGACAACACTAGTTATGCTTAGATATGCTCCCAGATTAAATATTAAAATATGAGAATACTTTTAGCATTTTAATTTCAGAAATGAAAATATTTCCTTACTCCCGCCTAATGCACATTCAGACTGCATGTCTAGTTCATCATCTAGAGGGGTTAGAGGGCGAAATGATGAAGGAAACAGGAGAACAGATGTGGAATTATTTTTGAAAATCACTTTCATAACTTTGGAATCTATGTCACTCACAAAAAAAACTGTGTAACAAAAAAGATCCAATTGCAAATTCCAAGAATGATAATCCTCTTAAAGATATACTACAGTATCTTTTTGAGAAAATGATGTGGATTCTGTATCATTATTCTAAAGGGACTTCGCTGCCTTAAGAACACAAGGAGGAGAGCGAAGGCAACACCTGAATCCTACCTGAGGAGCTCCCCGTGAGCGAGCGGATGGCGGCAGCTACCAGCCAACAATCACGACACAGATTAATTTCAATTATTAAGTGACGCTTCCCTCCTGGGTCAATACACTGTGTTAACCCTCTCAAGAGCAAGCAATCATCCTGGAACTAACTGATGGTGTTCCCAGCATGAAGCAGACCTGGGCACCCAACGCGTGCCTGCTGTCGGACTTATAAATATTTTAAAACATCCAGAGAAATGTGCAGAGTCACTTTACAGTTGCATATCATTTACTTGAAAAACTGAAGAAAACGATCCTAATTTTTATAAGAGTAGCCGTGGGAATGGGCACCAAATCCACCTAAACGTACGGCTGAACCCCAGTGCACAGAACAGTAGATACACACGTGAAGCCCAACTTGTTAAATAACATGATCAAATGCCCATGCTTAATGACATTTTTTAAAAGACTTTTAAAAGTCTGTGAATTAAATAATCCTTAGATAGAAAGGCAATGCCGAATGGTTGATAATGGCCTGGGGTCGTTCTAACAAGGCAGAGACGTGGACAGAACAACTCCCGCTCCAGGGGTGCCAGATCCCAGTGCTCTGTGTATTCAGGCAGGGGATGCTCTTGGGGAATAGAAAGAGCTTCTATGCCATCGTTTCACTTTATTAACTTATTCAGCATTGGAATGAAGCATTTCCTTCATGTATTTCCTGATTGCATGAAGAGCATATTTAGTTCCATCTTCTCCAGGTGTCCTCTCATAGTCATGGTCCTTTAACCCCTGCTCCTCAGAGTGTGCTGCTGTTGGAACTGAGTTCACCCTCTGGAGTTTGCTGATGGGTTGTACCAGAGCCCATGCACACTGACTTCATGGAATATGGGGAGTAAACTTTCATCTCTTTCTAAGAAGACCCTCATTCATCTCACTCATCTAGCGCTTTTGCTGCCTTTTCTCTTTTTCAAATACCCTTCACATATAATAGCTCACCTCAGACGCTTGCATGTGGCTTTACCACATAGCACTCCTGGCATGAGTATGGAGATTGCCCAGTCCACATCCAAACACGGTTTTAAGAAAGCACTTTTCTAAGCTGGTCAGTGGAGTTTATTGACCACCCAGGAGCTGATCAAATCAGCCTGTTCACATTTTATCTAACCCACTGGGAAGCAGTTCACTCTCGTCACATCAGCAGCACCTGATGACAGGAGGAGACGTCCAGTCAAAGTGTTTGGAATTTCAACACTAATGCCAGAGCAGTCTTGGAAACTACTGCAGGGTGCCTGGAGTTTATGTCCCGGAATTGTTTGCAGATGGAGGACAGAGGAAAGACATTTTGAGAAAAGGAACCCAGGTGGCACCCTGGCGAGCAGCCAAGGGTTTGATGGAAAAAGACGGGTGGGAGGTCCTTGACCCCAGAAAAGCCTGGCATGAATTGGGGCCACACTGGATGGCCCGGAACCCACTAAGTATCTGGATATTGTCTTTTGTCCAGCAGGAACTGTACAGAATTCTGCGAGGAGAGGGGCAGGAGCAGCTGACTCTTCACACATCTATGTTGGAGGTTTAGCTGTGGCTGGGATGGGGCAGAACAGGCCAGGCCAGAAGGGTACAGAAGGGCAGACTCCAGCTGCGAGCCACCCCACATGCCTTCCCCCTTCCTTCCAAGACCACCCCATTTTGGTTTGGAGAGAGGATGGGCACCACTTTTCACTCTTTGCCGTGTGCAAGGGGCTGCTTGGGCTTCACCTGCCCTTCCTCTCCTCTGGCCTCTCCTCTGGCCATGCTAGCCTTGGCCTTTCCACATTCTGGAACTCAGCTCTTCTAGGCCACAGTGCGGCTGGCCAGGCACGTCAGGAATGCCCCCAGAGCCTTTTCCTCCACGTGGTGCCGCGCCAGGCCTCCTGTCCTGTGTCTCCTGGTGTCCAGCTATGACTAGCGCCACATGAGTCCCATCTCTGAGAACTGCACATCCTTAGCCCAGAGTCAACCTTGCTTTGACTCAGAATTAAACCTGCTCCCTACAGAAGATGGTAGACGTGCCAATTTAGCTATGTACTGTTGCTCTTTCTAACATTAAAAGCACCAGATTTTCATTTTTTTTGCCCATAATTTGAACAGAGATTTTGGGTAGCCAGGCTTTACCTCCATATGCTGAGACCAACCAGGCGGTGGTGACTCCTTCCGGAAGCACCTCCTCTGCCTGCACTGGGGACGTCACCCACTTGCTCACTGACACCTGCAGCCCAGCCGAGGCCCTCGTCCCAAAATCACAGGCCCAGCCCTGTTGGAACAAGACGCCCAGGAGAGGAGCAGGGAACTGCACAGGCCCCACATCTCCCTGGGGTGCTGAACCCCGTGGTGAGCAGGTCCTCGTGGGGAGGGATGGAGGAGAAAGGAAGAAGGGGCCTTAGGAAGTGAGCTGGGCCACCGGGCCCCGCAGGTTGAAGGACTCGTGGCCACTGTTTGTTATTCCCCACTTCTGCCCGGGGCTGACCCTGAGTCATCCTCACCATGGACCTGGGTCTCATTGCCCGTGTCCTCCTCCTGGATAGAAGACTGCGGTCCCAGGACTTCAAGATGGTAGGTAGATTTGCATTACCATATGCTCGACCCTGGGCCCCCCTTGTGCTTCGAGGACCATAAAGCTGTGGGTGCACTGGCAGGAAATGGGCATCAGCTTCCAGAAGATCAAAAAACAGCTTTCCAAATTTTGACAAATGCTTGCTGTGGCTGGAAAATCTCCAGGAAAAAGTAAAACTTAAAAACATAAACCTAGGGTTTTTTTGTGTTTTTTTTTTTTTTTCAGATGAACTATTTGAAATTGTGCTGAACACTGGGTGAAAATTTGCTATAATTCAATAAATTTGCCATAGAAAGATCCTGAGTCAAAATCAAAAAAGCAAAATGAGTCCTGCAGTAAAATAATGTCATTATAATAAGGTTGGAAAAGAGGTTAAAAGTAAAATACCTCACATGACACACCTGAGAACTAGCTCTTTTGTGTAACTTAACCAACAAGAAAGAAATGATAAACACCTCAATCTAAAGTATAAATCACTGCATGCACATATATCGATTCACTTACATATTAGCACATATATTTATTAATTCACCTCTAAATCACAGGTCCACATTTCAATAATTTACTTAAAGATTTGGAAATCAAAATAGTATTATAAAACTTCTTCACTTTTGTAATATTCTGAAACTACAACAAAAAAGGTATCTAGTTGACTTTCTCAATGTCAGACTTTTAAGATGTGCAGCTCATGTTATTTAAGATCATTATTCTGAGAAATGCTAACAACTCCAACCAACATTAGGGTTGAGGCAGTACCATGTTAATCTATTGTACTATTATTTGAAAGGTTAACAGGGCATCAAACAAGGACAAGGATGTCTGTTTATATCCAGAGCGGGGCTGGCGAGGCTCAGGGAGTCTTGTCAGGGCAGGGACTGGACCACCCCTACAAAAGTGAAAGGCTCATGATGAATCACGAGAGCCACAAGTTAAACCAACTCTGGGGGAGTAACCCAAGCTTCTTGAATTTGTTTTTCCCTGATGAAGACATTTGGTCACTGTCTTAATGTGTTATAGATAAATAATGTCACAACTGTCATATTCCTGTATCTACAAGGACACTATGCCTTCAATCCCATGGGTAAAAACAACTGTGGGCAGGGATGCAAGGTTGTTCCAACATACTGAAATCAAAAAATGTATCACATCACCTCAATAGACTTAAAGACATGAATCATATGATTATCTCAATAGATGTGGAACCATACATTCAATAAAACACAGCACCTCTTCATTTTCAAAACACTAGAAAAACTAGACATGGTAGGATCATACCTCAACATTATAAAAGCTATCTATGCTAAACCCCAGGCCAACATCATTCTAAATGGAGAAAAATTGGAAGCATTCCCGATAAGAAAGTGGAACATGACAGGGATGCTCTCTCTTACCACTTATATTCAATAAAGTCCTTGAAATTCTAACCAGAGCAATCAGACAGATGAAAGAAATTAAGGGGATATGCATAGGAAAAGAAGAACTCAAGATACCCCTATTTGATGAGAACATGATTCTATATTTAGAAGATCCAAAAAAGTCTACCAGAAAACTTCTAGAACTAATAAACGAATTCAGCAAAGTAGCAGGACATAAAATCAATACCCATAAATCAAATGCATTTCTATACACAAGGTTAAATTCCCTGAAAGAGAAATTAGGAAAACTACCCCATTCAAAAAAGCCTCAAAAAAGTGAAAGTACTTTTGAATCAATCTAACAAAAGAGGTGAAAGACCTCTAGAATGAAGACTACAGAATAGTAAAGAAGGAAATAGAAGAAGACTTTACAAGATGGAATAATCTCCCATGTTCATGGATAGTCAGAGCTAATATTTTCAAAATGGCAATTCTACCCAAACTGTTATACAGATTTAATGAAATACATATTAAAATTTCAATGACATTCTTCATAGAAGTAGGAAAAGCAATCATGAAATTCATTTGGATAAATAAGAGACCCATGATAGCCAAAGCAATCCTTAGTAAGAAAAGTGAAGCGGGAGGCATCACAATACCAGATCTTAAACTATACTACAGAGCAATAGTAACAAAACAGCATGGTATTGACACCAAATAGACATGTAGACCAATGGTACAGAATAGAAGACACAGAGACCAACCCACATAAATACAGTTATCCCATACTAGGCAAGGCATCAAACACATACATTAGAGAAAGGATAGCCTCTTCCACAAATGATGCTGGGAAAAATGGAAATCCATATGCAGCAAAATGAAATTAAACCCCTCTCTCTCACTCTACATAAAACTCAACTCTAAGTGGATCAAGTACCTAAGAATTATACCAGAGACCCTGCAACTGTTAGAGGAAAAAGTTGGTCTACATCTTCATCATGTTGGATTAGGCCCTAACTTCCTTAACAAGACTCCTATATAGAATTAAAATCAGGAATCAATAAATGGGATGGATTCAAACTAAAAAGCTTCTTCTCAGCAAAAGAAAAAAAAATTATTGAGGAGAAGAGAGAGCCTACAGTATGGGAGCAAATTTTTACCACATGCACCTCAGGTACAATGCTTATCTTCAGGATATATAAAGAACTTAAAAACTTAATACCCCCAATATAAACAACCCAACCAATAAATGGGCCAAGGAACTGAATAGACACTTCTCAAAAGAAGATATACAAGTGATCAACAAATATATGAAAAAGTGTTCGACATCTTAAGTAAGTAGAGGAATGCAAATCAAAACTACTCTAAGATTTCATCTCACCCTAGTCAGAATGGAAGTTATCAAGAATATAAACCACAATAAGTGTTGGAGAAGATGTTGGGGGAAAGTACACTCAAGCATTGCTGATAGGACTGCAAATTGGTGTAACCACTTTGGAAAGCCGCGTGGTGATTCCTCAGAAAACTCGGAAGGGAACCACCATTTGACCCAGCTATCGCACTCCTCAGTCAATACACAAAGGACTTACAATAAGCATACTCTAGTGGCATAGCCACACCAGTGTATATAGCAGTTGAATTCACAATAGCAAAACTGTAGAATCGACCTAGATGCCCATCAACAGATGGATGGCTAAAGAAATGGTGGTAAATATACACTCAGCATTAAAAGAGAACAGAAGTATGGCACTTGAAAGGAAATGGATGGAGTTGGAGACTATTACGCTAAGTGAAGTAAGCCAAACCCAAACACCAAAGGTTGAATGCTTCCTCTGAATAGTGGATGCTGATTGTATGGTGCGGAGGCATGGGAAGAACAGAGGAACTTTGGATTGGGCAAAGGGGAGAGTGGGGGTAGGAAAGATGGTGGAATGAAATGAACATCATTACCTAGGTACATGTATAGCTGTACAAATGGCACTTCTCTACACTGTGTGCAACCGGAGAATTGAAATGCTGTGCTCCATTTGTGCACAATGAATTGAAATCCCTTCTGCTGTCATGTACAACTAAGTAGCACCAATAAAAATAATATTTAAAAAAAGAAATACAGATGAATTTTGTTTAAAGAGAGAGAGAGAGACAGAGAGAGAGAGAGAGAATCTTAATATTTATTTTTTTTAGTTTTCGGGGGACACAACATCTTTGTTTGTATGTGGGGCTGAGGGTCGAACCTGGGCCGCACGCATGCCAGGCGAGCGTGCTACCGCTTGAGCCACATCCCCAGCCCCCAGACGAAATTTTTTTTTTAAAAAAGAAAATTCAGCTATTTCAATACAATTTTTAAAATGCTGAAAGAATGTAGATTAACTCTTTGTGTAGAGCCCCATTGAAACTCAAAAGCGTAATTCCTATAACAAACACCACATTGGTGCTGGTCACTTGTCATTACTGCTGTCTTATATCCCCTCCAGCTGCCAGCAGGCACGTCCTCTGTACTGATGGTACGATTTGCCGCACACTGAGAGCTACGGCATGCACACCTTCCCTTCTGTGGCTCTGTGTGCAAGTACACACCTGCGTCCCCTGTGTCCATTCCCCAGCTCCTAGTGCACTGTATCAGACAGCTTCCAGGAACACATGAGCTCAGATCTAAGCAACACAGAAGTGAAGTATCTTTTTTTAAATAATACATAGGAACCATAGGTATTGCAAATAATTTATTCCAAATTAGTAGTATCATTTATTACTCACAACCTAATTTTTTTGATGGCAGGATTTTCTGCATATGTTTTAAATAAATTATGCCAGAAATAATTATATTCTTCTTAATAATTCACAACTATTGTAAATTCAGGGCTGGGGACATGGCTTTGTGGTAGAGCACTTGGCTAGCACACTCATGGCCCCAAGTTTAATCCCCAATACTGAAAAAAGAAAAAAAAATAACCAGAACTATTGTAGATTCATAGAAACCTTTAGGGGTAAAATTAAGTTTTCAATGTGTAATTCCATTACCAATTATCAGTACAGGAAAATAGATTAGTATGGAACTAACTCTAAATCAGTTTTGTGCACCTCAGTTCAGATTCATCTTGATATATTCATCACAGAGGCAGATGATAGATCAATGATCAACAGACTGATTGAAAAAAATCTCTTAAGAAGCTGAAGCCTTGTGTCTTCACAAAGACCAAATAAAATGCAAGTATTTTATAAGACATGAAATTGGCTCCCATGATTTTTTTTTTCATTACAGATCAAGGGACATTAGAAGCTTAGTGCTGCTAAGATTTGTATGATAATTAAAAAAAATATATCAGTGATTGTAGTATTGCCATCTTTTTATTTTGTAATAATGGTGTAAGACATACAATCAAAAATGTAGAAAAATGACAGAGAAAATTTTTCATTTACTTTTTATTCTCATTTCTTGAAAGAGAGATTTGAAAAATACACTGGTGGGAAGGACATAGCACTAAACACAAAATAATAGTCTTTTATACATAAAAGGAAAATTTATAAAACTTAAGTGAGGATATCGGAGCTAATTCACAAATGCATGTGTATCTGTCTATGTGAATTTCAATTTTTCCCATTGGGTACAGTGGTGCATACCTGTAATTCTAGTGACTTGGGAGGCTAAGGCAGGATGATTGCAAGTTCAAAGCCAGCCTCGACAACTTAGTGAGGCCTTAGCAACTTTGTGAGACCCTATCTCAAAAAAAAAAAAAAACTAAGAGCTGGAGATGTGGTTCAGTGTTTAAGTGCCCCTGGGCTCAATCCCTGGTAAATAATAATAATAATAATAATAATTCCATTTTTATAGCAAAAGCCACAAAATAGTAATATTCCATTACTATTTAGGGATAACTGGAAAATGGATGGATTTTGGGATTTCATATGGCAAGATCTGTGCAAACCTCAGATGGTTATTTGTACATTTTAACCTCCAACTTCTTTATCTTTCATAAGGAAGCTCTGATAATTGCCTAGCGGACTTCTGCTGAGATTTAGGTAGCAAATAGAAGAGAGGACATTCAAAACATTCAATTGTCAGAATAAGCAAAGAATAAAATTTTAGTGTATTTCCCTTTCACTATTCACCTGAAATTCAAATTAAAATTTCCGTTGGTATTTTATCTGTCAACCTTGATAAAACGTGTCAATTCAGAGGAAGTGCATTATCACTGCGGGATGCCATGTGTTCGGTGAAGGGGCAGAGCCGGGGCCGGGCCATCTGAAGGCCCTTTGGTCCCTCTAGCTTCCTGCTTGTGCATCACCAGGACTAACACTGGTGGCTTCCTCCAGTGGCTGCTGTGAGGACCAAGGGACAGAGGGCATCTCAGTGCTGATTCTTACCATCAGCATCCCCGTTTCCCTGCCTCTGAGGGTTTTCAATGGCTCTCAGGTGCTCCGAGAGGCACTTGTCTTGCTGTTAGAGATAACTGCACACATCTCACCACTGTAATCTGTGCACCACTCTAAAAACACAGAAGTGTAAAACAGTGGCTTTACCCTGATATGCTCTTCATTTACGTTACTGAGCATATTAAAACGTCTCTCTCCACCACCGGATTAGAAGTCACACTCATTCTTACCAGTGCCCATTTTCTTCAAAGTTATATTAGGTGTCAAAGTAGAGCCACAGAAGGAACAGTTTAGGTACCATCCAGAGCCCTGACCTAGGCAGCACTAGCCCTTGCTAATGTCAGATTTGGAAGGTGAGACGGCACCCACCTGGTATGTGCAGGGACAACTGGCACATTTCTTCCACATTTCAGTTTTCTGAATGATGAGCATAAAGTTGACTTAAAACATTTTCAATTCACTTCAAGTTTTCCTGGTGCCCAAGAGTGGCCTATGCATCACCGATCAATTCCATCATAGTTTTACTGGTATTAACTGAAACACCTAAGCAAATAACTGTTTTGAATATATTTGTCTTCTTATCTCACAAATTATAATAACAAGCCTGTGTTTCTCTGAAAGGCCTGTTCTCAGCGTCTTTCAATTTTACCCGAACCAGAGTCTGCATGTTCTCCTTGTCTGCATTCACCTGCATCTGATTCACGGCTTCTCAAGGTGCCCCAAGTGCCAAGAACGTGGCCTCCCGCACCACTGTTTCTCAACTGCCTAGTTGACAGGTCATTGGAGATTATTGGAACTTTTTACCACTTGGAAAAATGTTGCTCCCCTCAACAAAATTTATATGTGTCTTGCTTTGAAAACTATCTTACAGCTTTATCTTCACCAGACTAAAGCACCCAAAAGGATTGCTCGCAAAGACTTGTTCTCAGCTTGTTGGCTGCACACATATTTTCTTAACAATAGCATCAGCAAACCTGCTCACAACCAAACCAAGTGTGGGGTAGAATGCCAATCACAAATAGTCAACTAACAGGTTCTTCCACCAGGCTCCACAGAGCTACTTACTTCAAGAACTACCTAAAACAACGAGATTAGTGATGGAAGACATAAACAAATAAAAGCTCTTGGCCTTATAAAGATAACAGATGATATTCAATAAAAGAGTAGGTTTTATGGCACAGTTGTATTTTCTCTGATTTTTCCCTTGAGTTTCTAAGTTGCACCTTTGCCTGGTTTACCTTTTATTGAGGTTGTTAAGTATATGGGGAGGAAATTAAAGCAACAGAATTCTTCTTTATATTGCATTGAAAATAGAAGTAGAAAGACCAGAATATCGAAGTGTAGGTGTTGTGTTCTCTGGAGGAAGTTCTATGGCACAGTTAAAGGAACCATCTGCAGTGCTTTAAAGGAGACAACAAAGGAGTATAAATAAGTTGACTTATGTGTGCAATACAGTGGCCTTTATTTAGAATTTAACATGATGGTCGTGGCAGATTGTATTGTAGTTGTGTTTAAAAGAACCTACACTGGCGTTCTCACTATCACAGGTTTGATGGCTTTCAGAACATACAAGTGTGCAGAAAATGTGCCTCAGTGAAAGGGATAACTATTTCTACACCTCATAATGCAAAAAGTCATGCACAATACTCTAAAATATACATCTGTGCAAAAATAATGAACACCTCACAGTACTTTTCCTGAAGATACTTTTCAGCATGATTTTATTCACAATGGTTAAGAGTTTAATTTTGCATCATACCAAAGTGAAAAATACTTTAGCCACAAAATCCAGAACACTTACATGTTGTAACCCTCGACAGTTTTAAGAATCTATACCAAAGAAACTTATCTTGTTATATTTTTTATTTTGTTCAATGAAGCACATTTATAAATGAAAAAATAAATTGATGCACAAATAGATAATTATTTAAATTATACTTCTCATAAAATGGAATTATAAATGGTTCAAGTGATTTTAAAATTTTCAACAAAATAAGGAAATTGTATTGATCCAATTTTAAATAAAAATAGACAAAAGTTTTTGTACAGTGTTATTCCAAATAAAAAATAAGCATGTGTCTATTTATCAGTATGTATAGAGAAAAGAGGAAAAGAATTAACTGTTTTTTACACCGGAATCAAATCATTTGAATATGCCACCATAATTCCACAATTATATCTATTATGCATCAATAAAAAATCTAAAAAGAACATTTGGGAGAGAGGGGTGGGGAAAGAAGGGATTGTGTATACTAAAATACAATTAGATAGAAGGGAGCCATTCCAACATTTTGAATCTCATTAGGATAGCTGTAGCCTACAAGAGTTAATTTTATTTCAAAATGTCTAGAGAAGAGTTCAGAGGCTTCTAATATAAAGAATCGATAATATTCCAGAAGAAAGAATGCTGATTACCTTAATTTGATCATTGCACATCGTGTGCATGTATTGAGTGATCATACTGTACCCCTTAAACAAGTACAAATATTAAATGTCAATTAAAAGTAAAAATTAGAAATATAATTAATTAAACAGAAGTAATAGAATATTAGAATTCATTTCAAAATAGTTTGTGGGTATTTTCATATAATGGCAAATGAAAATATAAGCTAGTTTTTTTAAAAAAATCAGATAAATTCTAGTTAGTTACAGGCCTATAATTCCAGCTACTCAGGAGACTGTGGTAGGAATTTGGCAAGTTCAGAGACAGTCTAGGTAGCACAAAGAGACTTTGTCTCACAATAAATTTTTGAAAATGTCTGTGGGTGCAGCTCAATGGTAGTGCACTTGCCCAGCATATGTGAAGGTAAGGCCCTGGGGTCAATTCCTAGTGCCACAAAGTCAATCAAATAATCAGTCAATCGATCAGAAAACCATCTAAAGGCTGAAAATTAAGCAAAGTTGAATAAATTACCAAGATTCCACCAGACTATCCAATTTACGACACTGTGTGTGGTAAGATCTCACCAATTTTTGAAAAATGCTTCCTTTATAAACCTTTGTTCTATGGAGCCACAGTTTAATTTGAACACTGTATCTAGAGACTTAGTGCCACTAATCTTAAAGAATTTCTCAGGGAATGAAATCTCATCCTGAATAGATGAGCATAGGATCCCCTGGAGGCAAGCGCCAGGCTCCGGTGCATGTGGCCCTCTGCCCTGTCCCGCCAAGTTTCTCCACCTGAGCTTACAAGAGATGCTCACCAAAAAGTGCCTCCCACCAGATTCCTATGGCTCTCCCCATCCCCAGCCCTAGTGGGCTGTTCTCAATTAGCAAACTCTCCCTTCCTCCCGGGGTCCTGTTTTTCTCTTATGTCCTGATAGCTCACGTGGACTTGCAGATCACAGGTGGAGCCACACGATGACCCTGCGACAGCAGGTCAGCGGTCACCACTGGAGAACCTGCAGAGAGAGCTTACTTGTGGCATGTGACGGGGTTCCCCAGAAACCTTCAGTGCACACAGAACTAATGACACCACGGCCGCTCCCAACTCTACAGATATCAATTAGTACATCTCTGTGATCTTTGATGGTTCTACTTCTCTTCATGTCTACATAGCTTCTCCAGCTGATATAATCTACTCTCAAATTTCAGACTGCATTTCATTATTTATATGTCACTCAGATAAGTATTCAATGACGTACTGTGATTAAAAATCAGTCTCATTTTCAATGAATGGAGTTTCCAGAATGTTAAAAAGTGATAATGAATGATTTCCATCCTGGTCAATATGTGACTCAAAATTAATAAGTAAACTGAAACTATATTTTAATATGACAAATTAAATAAAATTTGAATATGTATTTCCTCACGAACTGCAATTGAATGTGGTGCCACTATAGACATATGGAAAATTTAATCATTAGAAAAGCAAAAACTGTATTTTGGTAGTAATTATGGAACAAAAGATCATGTCAAATAATATTTGCCTACATTTAGAAAAATATTAAATCAATTCATGAATGAGAAATCAAAAACTGAGCTATGAATTCATCATGGACAGGGCAGTTTTTATTTAACCTACTGAACGGCCTGTCGCCCAGAAGTTTCCAAAGCCATATGACTGGGAAGGCACATTAGTGTCACAATGATCTCATGTGGATTTGTTGTAAGACACCAGATGGAGCCATCCTGTGGCAATCACGTCAGAGCACCTTTGTGTTCACATCTTGGTCCATGGGTTATTTGTGGGATGAAGACTTCAAATCCCATCTTCATGGCGGTAAAGGAAGGCCTGGAACGCACCTCCTCTGAAGGGGGGACACTCCTCTGAGACGCTTGTCCCTGTTGGCAGGAGGTGGGCTGTTTGAGTCTCCATTAGCTGATGACTTGGAGCCAGCTGCAGGCACATTCCCTCAGACTCGAGCTTTACCCTTAGACACGTTCATACACCCTTTTTGAAAAAGTTCCAACCACACTGACAACCTTTGGACACTCTCAGTTTAGTTGTAAAGTGAAATGATTTGACATCTCCAAACGTCCTCTCTGTTTATGCAGGATACACACAAACAGGAACATGAGCGTGCACGCGCACACACACACACACACACACACACACCATCAAGCCCATGATGTCACAGACACAAGCTCACTTTTAAACTCTCCCTCTTAGTGTGAAAGGACAGTGGCTTCAAATGTATCGTAAACACAGCCACACACAGAACAAGACAGGTGCCAGTGGCCACAGACATTGGAACATAAAAAGGCTCCTCCTAGGATTTTAAGCACAGCTCAGGGGGAATCTTGGCAGAACTGCCATCAGACTAGACAGCAGGCGGGCACTGCTTCACTAGCAGGCCCACCGAACTGTCACTCAGGAAAGTATGAGTCACTGGTAACTTGGGCCTAGTGTCCACTCCTGCTCTTGCTCTCCACGCAGGCTCTGATGGCCCTCAACAAATGCCTGAAACAGGAGAGGTTAACAACATAACTCGGGGCCTGGTGTCTTGCTCAAGGGCCTTCCACCTTCACCTGTAATTAGGCAACTTCTAATACACACTTCATTCTATTTGCCGTTGACAGCAGATTTCAAGGCAGGGCTTCTGAGGAAGAAGGAATGGAGGGAACTGGAGTATGGGGTGGAGGAGGAGGAGGCCGGGCAGACCAGGCTGAGCATCTTGATGATAAAAAGACAGCGTGTTTGCCGGCAGCAGCGTGCTGTCAGTAGAAATGAATCTGTAACAGATGCCAGCAGCGTCAACAGCTTGAGTCCTGTGCATTTTTTATTAAGTGAAGACACAAATCAGCAGAAGGGCACATGGGGGCCAGCACATCAAAGGCCACCACCACTTCACCCCTGCACCTGGCCTGTGGGCTGCCGCCTCCCCAGCCCAGGTCACAGGCCTCAGAGCAGAAGACCAGCATCAGCCCAGGGGTGGGGACGGATTCTGCAGTTCTCGACCTTCTCATTATTTTGCCAAGATTTAAAACTTTAATTCTCCTCTGCATTATTTAGACATATGTTTAAAAAGAGAATTTGGGATGAGGACAGGTTGATGTTTCTCAAACAAGTGTAGACCTGACAAAGGTTACTTTGTCCCTCCCTTTTGATTTATTCTTAACTTCATGTTTTTGATATGATCCCAGCTTTTGCATGATCTGATATACAATAATCAGTGTTTTCAGGTAGTGGAGATATCCCTGCATTCTCCAACCAAAGACAGTTTCCAGTAAGGACTGACTGAAGAGGCACACACAGGTTGCTTCCCTCTGCACCCAAGAATCTGAAAATGAAATCAAACTTTAATGTGGAAATGTAAGTGGGAGCATAAACCAGTTTGAGCAGGTGTATTCATTATACATCAATACTTTATTATGCCCTACATATTTTAGCAGAAAAAAATTAAAATACACAAGCATTTTTTTTATAGTGGTTATATTTGCATATAAATACAATTAAGACCTCAGACTGCAGCTATGCTGGAAAAGTGGGTCTTGTTGCTAGGTGACATGTATTGATAATGACTGTAGATAAATTTTCAGACTTCCTGTGGAGCAGCTCCACAAGGCAAAGTCTGTCTTGACAGGACAAGCATTCTTCTGTATCAATGTAGTAGGAGCTACAATATAATTATTTCCTAGTTAGCCATATTTAAAAAATTAACAAGAAATAGGTGAATTTCAATAGCATTTACTCACTACCCAAAAAATAGTATTTGAACATATAATCAAAATGAAACTATTAATAAAAAAATATAAAATAAAGATCTCATTAAGTATAAACTTTTAGGGTACTTTTTTTGGTGTTCGGTTCTCATACAATTTACGATTGATAAAATAGATACATTTAGCCAAGCTTTTCCAGATGCATTGTAAAATTTGGTAATAATGGTAACAAGTGCAGGTTTTTTGTTTCGTTTGGTTAAATTTCCTAAGATTGCTCAGTTCCCCCTCAGTCTCCCTGGGTGCATTTCCAGAGCTCAACAGGGACAGCAGCGCACAGGCCTGCCAGTGGCGTCCCCTGCCTGAGTTCTTTACTGGCCCATAGGTGGCGCCAGGCCACAGAGAGCACCTGACTAATCCAAAGGCTTTTAGAGAAAATGTGAGCAAAACGAACCTTAGAAAAGTAATGTGGAAAAGAGTTGGCTACTTAAAGCGTGACCTCAGAGTGTGAGGACAGCCCTCCGCAGCACTGTGGGAAATGCAAGGGAGAGAAGCAGGGACTGATGCTAACTGAAGGAGGCGGCAGGAGAGGACCTCAAATAAAAGTAGCCCAGAGGGCTTCTGACTGGCCAGTGCTCTTTCACCAAAGCAGTGCCTTAAATTCTCCTGTCCAAAGCTACAAACATTTCAAAAGGGAGCTGAATTTGAAAACACTGCATCCTGCTCCCAGGTTTTGGATTTGTTCATAGTTTTCTTGAAGTGGCTGGCCCAATGAGGCCCAGTTGCTCTTTTTTAGGCAACTGCCTATTTTCAGAGGGTTAAAAAGTACGGTGATTTTTATTTATTTTATTTAGTTTGACATAATAATCTCTCTGCTTTGATTTTTGTGTTCATGGAGACATTAATGCATTTTTTTATGTAGAACTGTAAGTGATAAGGGTTATCCTAGGCGATTATGATCAGGGAGAGAGAGAAGTTAGTATATTGCACACATTCATCTTTTCAGTTTCATTTATTTGCAGAGCATGTAGGAAGTGGGCTGAATGTGGCAGCATCATAACAACTCATTTATAATCTGAGCTCTTTTAATTACTGGTGGAGGTGACATGTTTGAATGGTTCACTCTCAGAGCTATCTCTAGCAATCACATTTCATAATGGAGGCAGGCAGGTATCAGAGTCAATGAAGAATCATTTGAAATCTGATGAGCAATTTCATTTTATAAAGATCATAATTATATTTTATATTAATATTTGGGTTTACTGCAGTTCATTGTTTGCAATGTAAAAATTTTAACTTCAAATATGGACCTAAAATTTTTTAAAAAGACAAATTTATCTATACAATTTCTAATAAAAATAGTCAGTCCCCCACATAGTGTCCCTTTGACTATAGTTCCATTTATAAAATGCCTGGTAAGTGGAAACAGACTATTGTTGATGGAGATATTCTTTTTTTTTTAAATAGACTTTTAAAATTCCTACCAATAATTATGGATAAAAATACTAAATTGCTGGTTCAGTGCAAGTATGTTGAAAGTCTTTTAAAATATTATTTTTCAATTATATAAAAAAGATAATTATTTTTTTCTAAATTTGGTTTTAAGGTATCCACTATCATTTTGCAAAGTTTAGATGAATAATTCTAATGCAAATTCTCCACCTCTGACCTGCTTCTGATTTTGTTGATTTCTTTGCTGTTTGAGTCCTCTTTATTCTTGTCATATGCAAATGCAAACATCTTCACCATTTAAAAAGTATAGATGCATCATAAACTGAATTAATTACAAGGAAATATTCTTTTCATTTTGGGTACAGGCTTTCAAAATGCAAATTATCTTTTGCATTTTCCCTCCCACTTTGTATGAATATATTTTTCTGCTCAATATTTTCAGCAAAGGAGAATCACTTTACAGAACTGAAGGCACACACTAGATAGATCTCCAACATGCAGATTAGGAAGCTGAGGCACCAGGGGCACAAGGGACTTCCTCAGGGCTCATGGCAACTAGTGACAAATGTACAGGCAGGGCAGATGTACAGTTTTTGTGAATTTAACTGTAAGTTTTCTAGAAACAATTTTTTAAAGTTTATTCAAAAAACATGTGAATGTTTTATTATATTAAATTCCAGACATGAAGCAAAAAGAAATTATCTGCCTTTATTCACCTGTAAAATCTGACCTTCCCCAGAACCACTGGTGACGGCTTGCTGCACTGACCTGCCAGCTTCTGAACATATGTGCATAATTTTCTCCTAGAACTTTTGCATATCTGGACACCACTATGAGGAATAAGGCCATGGTCAATGAGAGTCCCAGGCTGCCAGGGGGGCCCTTTGCTCCACACACCAAAGCCAACACTTAAAGCTGGTCTGAGCCAATATTTGATATTCTCGAGTCAAGTGATGATGACAGAACTTAGAACAACAGTTCCGTGGGGTAGACAGGGGCTGCTGGACACCCTGGTTCCCAGGATATTCTGGGCAGGTAGGAAAGCCTAGGACTCAGAGAACTGTGCTCCAGGAAAAGCCCTGTCTGCTGTGGGTGCCGCAACCAGCCACTTCTCCAAACTTCAGGGTCCAGGCCATGTGGAAAACGAGCCAGGTCAAAAGACTGCCTCCGCTCTCCCAGGCTGGGTTTCAGACCTGCCACTCACTAGGTGTGAGACTCTGGGCAAAGCCACCTTGCCTGGCTGGGCCTCCGTTCCTTCATCTGCATGATGGGATCAAGGGGACCTGGCCACAGTGGGATGTGACTGACACAACTTCATAGTCACAGCAGCATCTAGTAGGCAGGGTATGCTGGACGTTATTATGGTGGCTTTTGAGAGAATTTCCTTTTTTTGCAGGTATTTAGGCTGTACAAGATTACTTTTTCCCATGAATTTCATTTCTTTTCTGAATATCAAGGAGTGACTGTGTTAAAATTCAGAATGCTTGTGTCCAATCTAGTTCCATTACACAACAGATAAGCTGCACATGGCATTAAATGGCATTTCATTCTTATTTAAATAATCAAATTACTCTTTGAAGCCACGTGTGTCCCTTCAGTATATATTCCACGTGTGAGGCCATCTGAAACTGTGGCCTTCTACCATTCTGGGGGAAATGGGTATGGGCCATCCTCTTGAACCAAATTAGTCATCAGAAACCCCAGGTGTCAAGTCACAACTGCATGGTGACAAAGGGAAGGTGGGCTTTGCACTCAGGGGAAGGAAGGCAGAGCTCCTGCTCAGGGTCAGCTGGTTCCCGAGCTGGCTTCCTCTGTGGATGACGAGGCCTTGGCCAGTGCTGATTCTAGGCCAAGCGCCTGTGGGATGTGATCTCCTCCGAGGGAACAGCAGGGACGGTGAGCGACTCCCTTCGTGAGTGGCAGTGGATGGGGACAACTGTGCTTTCCTGACCACGTGAAACAGCCCCGAGCTTTGGCTTCTGCTTGTCCAGACAGGGACTCTGGTGGTCAAAGCACCTTTGCTGGACGCCCCCCCCCCCCACCGGCTGGCTTCTTCTCAGTGTGGCTCTCTAATGTAGTCAAGAGTGTCAAGTGTCCTTGGCTATTTTAATCAGGAACAGGATCTATCTGTTTGCAGCCTCTTCTTGCCTGTGAAGGAATCCATTGAACTACTTTAAATGTCATCTGCACAAATCTCCTATCTGAGCATGTGATATCTGGGACAGGGTGATCACATATCACACGTGTGTTTTGAGTCGTCACGTTCACCTTTTCACATGGAGCAGGTTTCCGTCCAGCTGTCTGTCTTTGCTGGAGGGAATTCACAGTTGTGTCCCTTAGCCTGAAATATTGCTGGACAAATAGCATTCTTGGTATGATTTTAATGAATCAATGAAAGGCACCCATCCTGTCTTAAGCTTTCCCCGGATCTATTAACAAAACAGTAGTATCTTGACTTTTTCTCAGTCTCGCCTGTCAATTCCCTCTTTCTCTGCCCTGGGCTGCATTTCTGTAGCTTGTATTTGGTTGTTGCTTTCTGTCCATGGGGACCACTGCTCCTGTGACGTTAGAAGTAGTGATTTTTCTGGGTTAGTCGAAACCATTGTCCTCTCCAAATGGCTTCACTTAAGATGAGAAAGAAGTCAGTGAAGGTGACGTTTATTTGGTTGCCATATTGACCACCAGTTTTGTCTGTGTCGTACAGGACAGGTGGGGCCTAGGGGGGAAGATGCCCTCACAGAGGCTGGTTTACCATGAAGAACATGGACGTCACAATCACATCCTGATGCCAGTCACTAGCTCTGCTGCTGTGAAAACCTCGCCTACTCTCTAGGACCGCCTTCTCTCTGTGAAGAGGGAAGGCAGTTGCACTTTTTTCTTAGGGCCACTGTCAGAACTAAACCCGGGAGGTCCTGGGAGGCACTCAGTATCGTCCTTGGCATGTGATAAATGGTCAACATTAGTTTTCTTTCCCATCACCTCTGTGCCAGGAAATGTCTCCTGGAAAACCATCAGTCCTCCAGGGGCTGGTGCTGTTTGGCATTAGGAAGAACACACCAAGTACCTGCGAGCCTCATTCATTCCATCATGGAGGAGAAGAATGGAACAGATCAGCTTTTTGATTAGATGTGTGGTGGTGGGGGGAGGGAGGGAGAGAGGGAGAGAGAAGGATCCTACGGGCAGCTCCAAGAGGCTAACATTGGTTCTAATGGTGAACAAGTAGATTTCACTGTACAACAGGAAACCTGATCAAGAGAATGACTGTCCACTAAGGCTTAATAACTTGAAGGACCAAATTTTCAGTGCACTTTATGCAAAAATGAAGAGGGCCAGAAATACTCAACACCTGGTGTCTTAATGGGGAAGCGTGGATGGATTCTATGCAATTCAGAGCAAGAATTTTGTTCTACTCACTGCTGATTAGAGGTCTTGATTCCCCTCCCCATAAAGCTCTGAAATCCTCCCTTCACTTTTCTTGAATATAATTAGTGTTTCTGTATATCTGTTCATTTTCAGATGAATCTCATACATCTGGCAAAATTATTTTATGGATGCTTTAAAAGAAACACATAAAATCTGTTAGAACAATATAATGGAAAATAGTCATAGGGATACTCCAGTAAAACCCGGGTCTTCCTGACTCCCCCTTCTTTTCCTCTGTACAGAATGCATGGCGTCTCAGAACCCGAGGCCTAGCATTTGGCCACAATACCGCAGGTTCCTGCTGCTGTCCAAGCGAGCTGCCCCCGAGGAGGAACTGGACTTTCTACATGGTTTACCTTCCAGGGATCAAGCTAGATCCTTTACACACCCTGGCTTAAGAGCTCACTGCAGCCTGGGGTTGGCATCCACCTGCTCTTCTGTCAAGGACATGCCCAAAAGACAGTGAGAAGCATAAGGTCACAGGATTGTCACTGCAGGTGGCTCCCACTGGCCATCGAGCTCCACTCACAGCAGCTCAGCTCTGGCCCTCCCCGTGTCACTGACTGAGACGCAGGGGAAGTGCTCATCCTATTGTGGGTGAAATGAGGGCAGCTTCAGCACCTCTGAGCCCACTCCAAAGCTGTGCCGTGTGCCACAGACATTTTCACAGCAGAGAATCTCAAATGCACAGACCATATGAAAACCAAACCTAGGGTTCAGTTCAAAATCAGATCTCTCACAGTTTACCCAGGACCTTCAGAAGGCAGAAAGCTGCCGCAAACAGGACATGGACCCGCTTTGCTTTTACTGAGCCTTAATTTTGCCTGTCTTGCTGGCCATACTTTGTATGCCAACTTGTCATTCTGAAGTCAGAGGGGAAAAGGAAAGGCCAGGGAGGAGGAGAGTTCCATTCGACTGGCTCCACTGCGTGCTTTTGTCCACTTTAGGCCAGGGAGGGCTGAGCACCTCCAAGAGCTGTGGAGCTGCCCTCCCAGGAGCACTGCCCCCTCCTCTGTGATGTGGGCACCTCACTTCCTCTAGCCAGGCCCATCTTCCCCTGGGCACTCTGAAGGGCTTCCTTCCCTCTTTAAGTCCTTTATGACTCTAAAGACAGGCTTCTTACAAGAGTAACCTCTAAGGTCTCTGCTTGGTCCACAAGACAGGAAAGTCCAGGCTAAACACACCAGGTTCCTTGACCAGCAGATTCCAGGGCACTGTTTCCTTCTGATGGAGGGACATGGGTCTAGCCATGTGCAAACAAACAGCTGGAGCACCTGTGACTGTCTTCAAGGGAAGGGATCCTGGCAACACATTTCCCCACTTGGGTCTACAAAGATTTGTACAAAGGCAATTTTGTGCCCTTGCTATGCTGGGTCAGAGCTGGGTGTTCATGACCCAGCTATGGTTGGAGGAACTCCAGGGGTTTGGCCCACACCCCACCCACCTGTTGCATCTCTTCATCCACCCACCTGAGCCAGGCTAAAGCCCATTAGTTGTTGAAGCACAGGCTTAGGAAACAGGTAAGCCACCAATGGCTTTAGGCATGAATATCTTTTTCTTAACACCTACTTTTAAAGTCCTCACTCCCTGTGCTGTCACATCCAATGCCATGAATCTGGTGGTAGTTATAAAAAAATGTAGATTCATGCATAAGAATGAATTTACAGCACCAACTTCTCTGCTGGAGAAATAACTTCCACAATGAGGATAAAAATAATACATAGGTGGATGAAAATAAAATCAATTATGTTTGCAATAGCCCAAAAGAAAAATTCCATAAAACAAATTAAATGAATTAGCTCCAATTCTCCTAAAACCCATTCTGGGGAAATTGATACCAGAAATCTGTTGGACTGGTTTCCTTTCTTCCCAGTTCTTAGTAGGTAACTCCCCGTCGTGCTGCACACTGGGGTTTGACTGTCATGTCCACAGGAAGGTCTGCAAGCCAATTTGGCTGGGTTGTTCCATCTAATATGCATGTTACCACTATCATGGAATACTCACATATTTAAAAAGCATTTACTTTCTGTATGCCCCAGGGATGTGCATGCCGATTGACTGCTTAGGGCAGATGGAGCAAGTGCTCTTTAATGTCTGTGTCTACTCTTATTTCTGCAAATCCTCTAAATACTCCTCAGTCCCACCATCAGTCAGATCTGGACCATGTCCTATGAGCTGGTACTTGCAACAGGAGACATAAGATGCTAATCTTCTTGGACTGACATAGAGAAGCCTCCTACTGAGGGTCCTCCCTGCACTGCTGAGATCCATAAGTGACCCTGGTTGCTCTGGTGGAACGTGGTGCCCACAGCTGAAAGACACAGCTTCTCTGAAAGACCTAGCTCAAGGCAGAGCAGCTCCCTGTCCGTGGTCCTGACTAGCAGTGGACAGCAGTAAGAGCAGAGCCATTAGCCTGGCATGGGTAGGCCACTAGAACTGCTCTGCAGGTACTGTACCGTTACTAGAACAGCTCCTGTTGGACTGCGAGCTCCATAGTCAGGAGCCGAGACCCCTCTTGTACACTATGTGTCCTCAAGCTAATCTGACACCTGGCACAATCTACATGCTCACACAGTATTTGCTATAAAAAGGAACTGTCAATGTGAATGAACCAAACAGCAGCTTGGAGCACCAATGAGGACCCACAGAGCCACTGAGCACGCCTCGCAGGGCTTGTGCCTTTCATCAAGCATGCTTGCATGTTTCAAATGTATATATGTTTATGGCTAGAGGTGACATTGGTGGAAATAAATGCACCATTTTAACAACAACCTACACAAATACAAGTGGCCAGAGGGTATGTTTAATCTCTACACAGTATCAGAATGTCCGGAGTGATTCTGAAGATGCAGGAGGAACAAGAGTGGAAAGATCCGAATTTGAGCTTCAGAGTTATACAGCAGTACCCCCTTATTCATGTTGAACATGTTCCAAGTTCCCTGGTGGCTATTTGAAACTGCAAATAGATCTAAGCAGTTTACACACCATGCTTTTCCTGTACATATGTACCTATGATGAAGCTGAATTTATGAATTAGACATGATAAGAGAATAATAAAGAATAAAATAATTATAACAATGTATTATAAAGAAAGTTATTTACATGTTGTCTGTCTCTCCCCTCTCTGCCCTTATCTCTGCTTTTTTAACCTCTCTCTCCTGCTATAAGGAGGGTGGATACACTGGACAAAGGAATAATTCCTGTCCCAGGCAGCACAGAGCAGGACAGACTAAGATTTTAGTATGCTACTTAGATCAGCAATTTAGAAACTTATGAATTATTAATTTCTGGACAATTTCACTAATATTTTTGGACCAAAGTTGACTGCAGGTAATTGAAACCACAGAAAGCAAGACAGTAGATAAGGGGTAACTACTCTCGTGTGGGGTGGTGAGCAAGGAAAAGAAAGGGGTTTCTGAGGACGATAGAAAGCTTCTTTTGTAGAATGTGTGTGTGTGTGTGTGTGTGTGTGTGTGTGTGAGAGAGAGAGAGAGAGAGAGAGAGAGAGAGGATGCATCCCTATGTTTCAGAAAAAGAAGAAAAGAGAAGCAAAGTTTAAGAAAGGCTGCTAATGACCCTTCTACCTCCCATATTTTCAATAGTTTCTTGACAGAATCTGCAGTTGGAAACACTTTCCTTAGGAGACTTATTCTCATAATTATAGCCCAGGTTTAAGTACCAACTTCAATTACAAAATAGTGGGCTTATGATGTAGCCAATGCTCATCATCTCTGTGTCCATATCTCTAGTTTCATTCAGAATGTCTACTCTGTACTTCCAATTTTATTTTCAGGAAAAAAAATCATAGTTTTTAATTTAAAGAATAAACGAAAATTTCAAAGTGAAAATTCTCTTATGTCCCTTGTGACTCATATTCCTTCACGGTGTCAGTCCTGCATCATTTCAGCCACTCACATCTTACTGCTTTAATTCTTTCCTCTCCAAAATTAAGAGGGATACGGTTTCATGTTTCTGCAGCTTATTCATTAAATATAGATATACATGATGTCAAAATAAGAGCTACTCGGTACCCTCGCGGAAAACATTATGATCAGAATGATAATTGAATTTCATATTTCATTTTGTGTAATAAAAATACAACTTTAAATGCTTCTACAATGGGAATCCATGTCTCCTTTAATTAATATGGTTTGGGGATGATCCAAATGCTCTTTAGTATTGCTCTAAAATACATTATTGGGTTTTCTAAAGGAAATTTTGAAATAATAATATACTCATGAATATATGCTAGTGCTAAGTGAGGAAAAATGAATAATTAAAGGGATAAATATGGATTAAGAGTCAAGAAAATTAAAAGCTGTGATAACAAACTTAAAACTTTTCTTTAATTCAATATAATATTTTATATAATTTCAGGATAGATTTTTTCTTATAACCATAGAAAATAAATCTCCATGGTTACGACAGAACCTCTAAAGCAAGACAGACTTGAATTAGCTAAGACAGAAGTTTTGTCTTTATTCCACTAACTTCCAGGCTTTGATTATACATTTTTTTTACAAAGTACATTGCATTTTTATTTACAAAAGAGAACAGCTCCAGCATGGAAACTTTTAGTAAATCTCACAGGAAATATTTTATTCTCCTAGTCATGTTTCTTTCTGAAGTTGTAGCCCCAGTATGGAGAACAAAAGGGAGAGAATCCCTCCATCTTTGTGTGGTAAAGTTTTCGACTCAGCCTCATCAGTCATGTGGGAAATAAAAATAAAGGCTCTTCTAGTACCTACTTTTTAAGAGCTCAAGTAGCATGCAAGGAGAAAAGGAATACCGCATTCCTACCCTTCACACCAGGCAGTGTGCTCTGTGACATTATGAGGTGCACCCACAGGGACTGGCCTTGTCGTGGGCCAATGCTTCCTGTCAGACAGGGAACTTCTCTGCCTTTGGAAAACGGGGCAAGAAAGAGCTGTTGCATCATGGACCGACAGCCGTCTTTTTCTGTTTGTTGTGTGGGTCAAGTGTCATGTGGCTAGTGTTAGGGTTTGGAGACTTGATTACACCATGAGACCACAGAGGGCTGTACTGAAGAAGAGGACAGGGACATTCATGTCCGGGGTCATCCCACCAAAAAACAAAAAGCAAACAAACAAAAAAGATGCATGGATGCACTTAAGTCAGGGCACGGGTCTTAGAAGGATATTCTTGTATATTTGCAGGGCTCCTTTTCCCTCTTCCTAAGGAATTTTTTATTATTAAATAGAAGTTGTAATACCTACTCTGGAAAAAAGATACAGATCTAGAAACAAAAACATCTTTTGGAAACTAGGATACTTTGGCACTTTTTTTTTTAATACTACAGTGTCAATGGAAGCATCATCATGTGGCTCAAATTGAATTTTAATGCCATCTTCAATGGTGCTAATAAAGATATCTTATTATAAAGATGACCTGAGGTCTGTTTTAGTACGAAGTATTACAAAGATTCTTTATAAAAGTTACAAATTAGATGAAATGGAAGGTTGAAATAATTTTAACCATAAGATGTGGCAATACAACATTCTCTCTGAGTCAGAGTCCCTAAAGATAACTCTTGCAAGACTCAAATGACTTAATTGAAAGAGTCCCCATTTTTCCCCTCAAAACGCTCTATATTGATCATGACAGGATTGAGGAAAACCAACAAGGGACCCACTGCATTGTGAAACCAGAAGATATGGACTCGCTGCGTCCTTCAGGTCCACGGGGCAAGGAAGGGGAAAGGCTTGGGGAGGCAGCTGCTCTGCCAGAGGTGGGTCCTCAGCAGGGGCCAATGCTGGACGTGCAGCCCAGTGGAGAAGGAGCTCCGGGGGCAGTGCCCGCTGTCCAGACCCACCTGGAGGAGAGCAGCGGGAGCTCACTGAAGCAGTCCTCAAAGGCCACTCTCCAGGGGCACAGAGCCAGGCAGGGAAGGAAAGGAAGAGATTGGAGCGGCCAATAAAAAACAGCTCAGGGACAAACATTACATGCTGAAATTACTTACATGGATATGAATTTCTTATTAATAAACCCAATCCAAATCTATTGAGCAGTTCTAAAGCTCCTACATTATTAATCAAAGCTACGGCCAAAATATATTATACAAATACATGGAAATTTTTACTTATGGGTCTAGCTCATTATTGTTTTCCTTCTTATACAATCAAATATAGCACTGATCACAGAAGGGATTGACTCACTTCTCCTTTGCTATTCCTTCCAGATTAGGGAGGACCACAGGGCTTGGGTTGCCACTGGGTAACATGAGAGTGCCCTATTTTGACTGCAGACACAGTATGATGGAGGGACAGATCTTGATGAATCACTCACATGCCCTCATTTTACCCAGCTTTAGATTCCACACCTCAAAAGTGATGTTTCAGGCATTTGAAGATGCTCATTTTTCTTATCATATATCACTTTTGTTCACACAAAGCATAGAAGATATAAGCAAAGTAGATATGTATTCCTGAGCTGTATTTGCATTCTCTGTAGAAATATTTTCTACTACTTTTTCCTCAGTAGTAAGTCCTGGAGGCTGAACATTTGGCAAAGGGACATACCACTTACGTCACCTGGGTGGCTCTTCCCACCAATGAATGAATGCCTTCTGTGAATTTTGAGCTGGTGCCTTTTTAACACAGCAGAGTGTCTGGATAGATCTTGGAGGGCCATCAGGATTCACACCTTTCATCACACTGTTGCTAAGCGACTGTCGGAATAGGGAGAGGTACAGTCCTGCAGCTCCACAGCCAGAAGGAGAGCCTGGCACCAAAGTCCATCTCCTGACCATGGCCTGGCCTTACAGATGGAAGGGCCCCTCATCAGCAAGCACACCCCACACTGCAGATGCTGCAGGGTGGGGACAAGTGCAGCTCAGCAGACTGGTTGTGTTACAGTTAAGGTGGCTAAATGAGCGTCCAGCTTCTGTCCTTTTGGTAAATGATGCACTCATTGTCATTCCTCAAAGCAAAACCAGACTACAGAGACACTGTGCTCTGCTCGGAGCAGGAGCAGAGGATGTTGTCTCTTGTCCTAATTTTCATGTGAATGGCTATGGCTGGTGATGAGTCAGTCCTGAATGGGACAGGCCCTGATGGACTTGGGACCTGGGTAGTTTAGAAGATCCCTTGATGATACTTTGACATTATCATCCCCTACATTCTGCAGATGAAGGAACAAAAATGACTTTCCAAAGACATGGATACAATAAGAACCTGGAGAAGGTGCTTATTTGCGGACAGTAGTACAGTCACTAACACTCCAGGAGACTGTCTGTGGTGCAAAGACCCTCCCAGCCACGTAGACCCGTTCCTCAGCCCTCAAAGTGCGAGGAGTATTTCTCTCATGCTGTGTTGCCAGTTCTTCACGTAATCCAATCCAGCTTCTTTCCTATTTTTTTTTTATAAATTGATAGATGACATTGTATGTATTTATCATGTACAACACATGTTGAAGAATTAACCATTGTGAAATGACTCAATCTGGCTAATTATATGTGTTATCTTACCTACTTATCATATTTGTGGTGAGAAGGCTCCATGCCCTCTTTCTCAGAAATGTGCAATACAAAGTGTCCTTACTAGCTGTGGTCATCATGTTGTGCAGCAACTCTCATGAACTTAATCCCCATCTCCCCAGAAGTTTTATGATCTGACCAACATCTCCCCTGCCCAGTGCTCCGCCTCATAGTTTGGTGTCAATCTTAAAGGAAAATTGAAGACGCTCTCCCTCCTCCTCCAAATTCCTTTCTCCCTTAGCTATTATCTCAGCTCAAAACAATGTTCTGGTCTTTTCCCTGATCCACTATTGCATCCCACCCAAGAAACAAAGCCTGTCCATGTCCTGGGAATGGTAGAGCAGGAAACTGGCTTCTTCTAACAGCCTCTCAGGGTGCTGCAGGTCTGCCCCTGTGTTGCCAGGGAGGGCGATCTCAGGAGGCAGCAGTGACAGAGGCAGCTGCAGAGCCAGTCCCCAGAGTGCCCTGGTCCCTCTTCCCTACTCCCTGGGGCCCAGTTCCCAAATCTCCCCCCAATACACACACACACGCACACACACACCTGGATCCTGCTTAGGCCTTGGTCAGGAACTAGAACTGGAGTTCATGCCTCAAGGTCCCAGAAGCTGCCAAGGCACCACGAATCTCATAGTCCCCATGGTAACAGACGTCCGTCAGGAGCCCCTCATTACCTCAGGGCACAGCTTCAGGACTCTGCGGTTGCCCAAAGCCACAGATGCTCGAGTGCCCTGAGTGTAAATGACAGTGTGTGCATCTAACCTATGTTCCCTCTCCCTCCTGTGGACTTTACATCATCTCCAGAGCACTTATAATACCCCATACAGTGAGAATTCTGTGCAATTGTATTGTTTAGAGAATAACAGCAGAAAGGAGAGGATGGGCATGTTTAGTACAGACAGATAATATTTTTCTGGATTGTTTCAATCTGCTATTTGCTGAGTCTGTGAATATGTAGTCAGCAGATCTGGAGATTAACTGCATATAGTTAGCAAGTTTGAGCATCACATACATTATTTTTAAACATAATAATAACTGAAAATGAAGGGTTATGATAAGAATGCGAAACAGCTTGGCATTTGGATTCATGGCCAAAGGTAAAATATTTAAATAGTTTAAATAATTAATGTATTTTCCTAAAGAGATAGTTTATATGTTTCTGCTGCTAAGCATTATTATTCACTATTCATAATTCAGAGGTTAAATATATTTCTGCATACAAAAGGCAGATAAATTTAATTTTCATTTTATTTTTTTCATTTATTAAGCCAATATTCATCAATTAACTAGTATGTGGGAGACCTCTGACTTGGTATGAATCTAAGGACAGATGTGAATTGGCTCCTATCCCAAGGTTTTCTGTTCTAGTGGGTTTCTTACTTCTGGAAAAATTCCTAAATAATGGCTTTATGTTGGTGGAAAATGCATACAAAATATTGCTAAAGATTTAATTAAAAATATTTTCAGAGACTCTACCAAGCAGGAGATTTTGTCCTAGACCTTCTGATTAAAGAAAAATGCTGTTTCTCATGGAATTCATATTCTAGTCCATGACAGTGGACAATATTCTGCCCAAAGTGATGGGTATATATAGGGTAGGTTCAGACAGTCACTGTGCAAAAGAGAGCAACCAGGGAAAGGAAACCTCAGAAGGAGCAGCTGCACCTTTTCGTAGGCTGTGTAGAGATGCTGGGGAGACTAACCAGGGTGTTGGAGCATTATGGGTCTTTGTTTTGCGTGACATTAAGTTGAGAAAAAATGCAAATAAAATAGTCATGAATAGATTTTAAAAATTTAGGAATCATTCAGTACATAGCTTAAAATATACCAAGGTTATATGATGAAAAAATCCCTACAACCTAGGTATGATATTGATGAATTTGGATTAGAAAGCTTCTCTAACCCGTTTCTCAAAAATAATATGAGGTATTCAGGCTCTCTCTGCCTCTCACAGGGCTAGCGCACCTCACTGACCAACAAACAAGTAGCGGTTAAACAGTGTTAAGGGAAAACCGAACTCCATCACTAGACATCTGAATGCCAATATTTATACTCAGTGAATGGAGGTAATTGTCAGACCGTGTCACTTCTACTGCCATTTAGTCTTTCTCAGATGGCCAACTCATCATTTTAAAAGGAAAGATGTTTTGGAGTTTGGGATGATGCACATTCTCCTGAACCTGAGAAAGCCTGAGAAGGATCCTGTGTTTTCAAACATCCAGATGAGAGGTGGGCCAGTTGACAACTTTCTTCTATTTTTTTTTTCTGAATTAAACATAACGCTTAGCCTGCCTGTGTTGACAGGTCATTCCATTGCACTGGTGTCACTTAAAAACCCACAGGCTGTGAGCACTACTGTTTGCAAAGGATTCTGATGTGGCCGTATCACTGCAGTTGACATCTAAACATGCCATTGCACATACTGTTGATAGTCTTGTATGCACTTTAATGAATGAAGAAAGCTTCCTGAACATGAAAGCAGTATCTGATTGAGAAAATTTTATTAGTAAAGGAAAGCAAGAGTTCACAGGATTGAGTACCCAAAGAGTGAACGTGGACATTAAAGCACCACGCCATCCTGGGAGCTAACTCCAGGGTGAAGCACTAGGGCACCAGTGCAAACACAGCTCATCTCCTTTCTGGTCAGAACCCTGAGACCAGGACAGGAGGAGGCTCAGCATTCTCAGGACACTTCAAAATGGCATGGATGAAAAGGGCAGAGACAGGATTTGAGAGATCAGCTCTAAGTAAGTGAAGCCCCCCAAATACCAATCTCTGTGTCCATGTCTGCAATTAACATGAAAAATGTGTGCCTCAACTAGCAAGGTGTTGTGGTGTTAACTAGACTTCGATCTCTCAAATTTTATCCTCCCTTGCTTTTCCATCCAAAAATGCTCTGTGAGGAAGATGAGCTCGTCGTGTTGATGTTTACTGTATGTAAACTGCTTTGACCCCTAGGATTTCATAACAGGCACCAACTCCTGCACAAAACTTCAAAAAAGTCCCCACACATACATCTATGATAAAAACAATAGTGACCATAACAGAACAAAATCTAGTTTAATCTAGATCTAAAACGTTATATTATTCCTCCTTACATCTGAAGGCACTGGGTAAAACAACTGTTTGCTCTCTGTTAGATGCTATGAACTAAAAACATAGTGTTAAGGTGACATTTTTAATTTGTAGTTATTGAAGATATTTTGAAGATTGTGTTTATGACAAAAATTTAAGTTTAGAAACACTAGTATACTATTTTATTTGGACTGAAATAAAAAAAATTTACTATGTGCATATGTGTGTAATAGACCAATGACTAAAAATGATACTTAACAGATCTAAATTTGTTAAATCTGCTATTTGAAAAGCAGATTAGAAGAAATGTAGGAAGTAAATCCAGGGCTATGTGTCCTCTCCTCCCGTTTATGAGGATCTAGGGTAAAGAATGAAGCAGAGAGAAACACTAGGTGAAAAGAAGTGGAGCAAGATGGGGCTTATCAGAAAGAAAAAATAGTTGTAGGAAAACTAGAAGAGGAAGAAAATATTTTTGCCAGGAAATGTAAGCAATCAGAGCAAAAGACTGAAATGCTTAATTTTAAAATGTTTGGTAAGAAAAGTTACTTTTTGCCTGTAGGAGACTGTATTTTTAAAATAATTACCCTCCCAACCAGGTTTTGTTTGAAATATTTCAGATGTTAAAGAGATGTGTAGACAACCAAAGTGACCTGTCGGGTTCCCGCTGTCTTAAAAAGGCCAGGTTGCATGGCTCCTGCACCTGCCAGGCTCTGCTCGAGGCCCTGCCTGCCGTGGCCAGGGTCCTCAAGTGCTGGGCATAGGGGGACGGGCAGACACCCCACCCCTCACAGGACCGGAAGCCTACGCAGGAGACGGGCCCCACATTAGCAATATCTCTGAGCATGTCTCGTCGTGGGCACCTTCCCTAACGCCATAACTAGCTATTTGCTCATGACAGCTGTTAGGATTGTCTCCTGGGTGGAGGCCAGTTTGGGTGTGGAGGGAATTGCAGCACCGAGGAAGCACTGACTGCACTCAGACCTGCTCCCCTCACTTGCTAAGGATGGGACTTCCCTTGAGGACTCTCCTGACAAAAATTAGAACAAAGAAAAACAGAATTTCTTTTTTGCTTACCTTCCAGAGGGGTATAATGTTCAACCCTGAAAATATATATCAAGTGACTTGTTAAGAACTGGACTTTCCTGTCTGACTGATTCCTACACATGGGCACCAGGGTAGGAGAAGTCTATCAGGTACACTGCAGAGAAGCTATTTTGCCAATGGCACTGCTGTTTATGAACTTAAGGTTAATTGCCAGGCAGAGTTTAAGTGGTAGCTAATTTCAAAGCTCTGAATAAATGCAATGAAGACTACTGAGATTACAGACAAGGAAGAGGTTGGGGGAGATGCGGAGGGAGAAGGAGGAGGAGAAAAATATGAATACTAAGGAGTACAGTCAGGCGAACTAGGCAGGGGATACCCTAGGAACAGCTTTACTTGACTCCTCAGTCAGGTCAAAATCAATACCAATGTTAATACCCCATATGGTGATAAGTTGAGGCGTAGCCAGGCAGCTGTGGCAACGTCACACGTAGGATCACTTTGAATGCTAGATGTAGGTAGTGCCATCACCACTCTGCAGATACAGCAGTGTGTGGAAATGCAGCCCCTGAGTCGGGAGCCATGCTGATGTGTGGGGATGAGACTGCAACCCCTGTTCCTTCTCACCACACAGTATTGACTCAGAAGTGGATCCCTGTCTGCACCATTGTGGTCTTGTGAAAAATAAAGGTCAAATAAATAAAGGACAGCAGAATAAAATAGACATTATTATTGCTGTGGATATATATGTGACTGCGTGACCAATGTAATTCTGCAACCTGTGCACTCAGAAAAATGAGAAATTATATCCCGTCTGATTCAAATGTATGATATGTCAAGTTCATTGTACTGTCATGTGTAAATAATTAAAACAACAAAAAAGTTGAGTATTTTATAAAAATTAAAAAATAAAGGTCAAACTTTATAACTAGTCAATCAAAATAATTCATCACTACCTCCTGGGTCGTGTGTGCCACGGTTTGAAGAGTCTTTTCCTCTGATTAAACAGCTAAGTTCTTTTCTGAGTGCCAAATGCAGACCTAGTGGTTTTTGAGCAAACACATCAGTCTTTCTGTACATTGGTTGGTGAACCTGAGGGGACAAGGGCACACTTTTTTCCCAGGACTGAGAGGCAGGATCCAGGCTCTGCTGGTGAACCGATGGCCTCTGGGCTGTTTCCCTTCAACAAAAAAAGCAAATTTTTCCAGAAAACAGATTCCCTTGACACATGAGAATGTGTCCTGATATCCAGGGCTGTGTGTGTCAAATGAACACAAAATCCATGAAAACTAGATACTGTGATTATCTTTTTGGTAGAAAAAATAATAATAAAAGGAAGTAGGTGTGATCGATTACTTTATGTTGAAATTTTTTTAGTAACTTACAGGGAATTAATGAGGGCACTGTGATTGTAAGACCTAAAGTTTCTCTGAAACATACTACAGAAAAATTATAGGTTAACAAATGAGCAAAGCTTTCAGTGAACAGAGATACCATCTATTTCAGATTCGTATTTTGTTTTTCTAAAAATTTTTTTCAGTTGTAGATAGACACAATACCTTTATTTATTTTTATGTGGTGCTGAGGGTCGAACCCAGTGCCTTACATGTGCTAGGAAAGCGCTCTGCCTCTAAGCCACAACCTCAGCCCCAGATTTGTATTTTCTAATATGAAATATAACAAAAAAGAGAAAAAGTAATTCCATTTGTTCAATCATAGGTTTTCACTGGACAAACATTAAGGCAGAAAGACTGATCATCACTAAAAGTCTTAGTATCACTAAAAGACTTCAAATGATATATCACTAATTTTTTTTTCCCCATTTCTTATTTGTACACTGGGCGAGAAGCTGCTGAAGTTTTCCGTGCTGACCCAATCCTGGTTTTCAGCTTCCTTCGGCAGCTCACTACATCTGCATTAACAACAGACAGCGTGAAAAAATACTTGATCTTTCATCCTTGGAGCGAGGGTGACCCTAAGGAGCTTTCTGGACAACTGACATGAGAAGATGCCAGTAGACAGCAGCAGGAACCGCTTCACTTTTCTAGTGAAAAGGAGAACCCTAGCTGGCCTCTCTGTGTCCGAGTCCTGAACATGGTGCTGGGTGTGTCCACCAGACAACAGGCAGGACGGTGAGGGGGTGGGGGGAAGACAGAGGCTGCTGGAGCCCTGATCTGCCTGTGACCTTGGAAACCTAACCCACCAGTACTCAGCCTCCAGAAGGCACTTCATGTTGGTGTGAACTATACATAGACCCACTCAAATGGAGAGAAAAAATCTAGTTTGGGTGGAAACGAGATCTAACCCTGTTTTGGTTTAATGATGATAGGCCTTGGTGGCTGAGTTAAGGATTTGATAGCAATGAATGTCATCCACGGTGTTGTAAAAATCATGTAGGGTATTGATTTCACAGGTAAACTGGCTTCTTTAGCTCACCACATTTGAATATCCTAAAGAGCTGTTCATGCTGTCAGATGAGATACAAGCTCTGAAAGGTCTGTGACCCACTCCAGGTAACCTAGCCAGGTTACTGACTCACACTCAGGTGCTATTTTTCTTCTGATTTGAGGGTTTGCAGCATGCCAGATTTCTTCTCTATGACTCTTCCTCATATGTGGGATTATATCCCCCTAATTGTCATTTGTCCTTAAAAAATGAGGATCGGGTAGACCACCTGAAACATCTGGGGTTAACACACAGGACAGTGACCAAGCAGCTTCATGCTAAAATGGACCTTGTTTCGGATTATCTTTCAGGAAACCACTGAACCTGTCTTGGGACCTTATCTGACCTCACTCCATTAAGCACCTGGGAAATAAAAAGCTCCTATCCCTAAGGGAAGAGCATCTTAGAGTAAAGCCCAGCCACAGCTCTCGTCCTCAGCCTGCAGTGCTTTCCAATAGCTGCTGGAAGGTGGTGCCAGAGCCCAATCTTGAGTGCCCAGAGCCATGTGTATTTCCTGTGTTACGCTCACTTTTCAATGTAACGACCTGGACCGTGGGTTCTGCAGCTCCCGGACATAACTTCTAAAAATTATGTCCTAGAAACCTATTAGAATCTATTTCAAAAAAATGGTTTTTAATCCAGTGATATCACATAATTTTATGAACAGGCTCCCCCAGATGGAATAGCCTACACTTTGGCCACAGCTAAATAGACACCTCCAGTTCCAGGAAGCTGAGCTACAACTGCCCCTGGGATGAGGAAGACACCGTGCAGGGCAGAGGGGGACATGGGACCCGGTCTTCAATCTAAGACCTGTGCAGTGATCAGAGCGTGTGATTAGCGCCTTCATCAGCTTAGAGAAGTCGTAATTTATTGTGTTGGAGGAAGGTGAGTGACTGGGCAGCAGTAATTGCTGTGAGATTAATGTGCATTTGTAGGCCCTGGTTTCCCCGAGGACAGCACCGTTCTGAAGAACACTGGATAGTCTTGGTGTTCCCTCAGGAAAGCAAAAATGGAAGAGCCAGGCTGAAAATGAACCCTCAACAGAATCACTCCAGACCTTTTTATTTGAAGGATTCACAACACAACTAACACCTACACCACAAAGAGTGTGTCCACTCAGAAAGCCACTCCCACAGCAGGCAACACCACATTGCCATCCCTAGGGGAAGCTGTGGCACTGGCAATAACATCAGCTTATTTTAAATTTTCTTCAAGAAAAGAATATCCGTATTTTGGAAATCTGAGAAATAGCTCCCAACACTACCTTGTCCATGAAGCTGTATGTTTACTTTTTGCCGCTCCTACATGCACACTGCACGTGTTCTCAACTAGGAGCATGCTTTCCACTTCATGGTGCTTATTACCAGGTGACACTGTGCAACAATTTCCATGTCCCTACACAGCATTCACAAATCCTGCCTCCTCACAGCCAGTGGACTTACCATAATCATCTTAATCATGTTTGTTAGTGGACATTCAGATTGCTTAGGATTCATTATGACCCTGTGCACTGCTGCGATGAACGTTTCTTTTGCATTTTGCAACCTCTTGTTTTATTTATTTGGGGCAAATGTAGGATCATTTCTAGGTTCAGTTGAAACCTGGGCTGGAACAGTGCCTGAGGAGCTGTGGGTGTGAACAGAGGACCTGGCCACATCTGCCTGTGCCCTTTGCATGCTGACCTCCCTGACTTCAGACATCAAGTAACAGACCCCAAAGGAAAGGATCCAGCTCTTTGGGTTCATCATCACCATTTGGATTGTCTCTACTTCTTGGTGGCATCAGTCCTAGACCTAACACTCTTCAATGCTGAAGTTAAAAAGTTGCTGAGCAGACGACAGCTGGTTATCGGCTCACTGGGAGAGTCCAGCCCGGCCAGGCAGGACCCTCTTCCCTGCCATGAGGTGGGTGGCTCAGCATGGGGGAGCCTGCCCCCCCACTGGGCTCTGCTCACCACCACAACACGTGTGTCATTTCTATGCAATGCACCGGCTCTCTGAGCTGCTGGGTGTTATTCAACCTGCTGCTCATTTCTTGGCCAGGTTCCAACCCTTCCAACCCGTGCACATCAGGATGTCTCCAGACACTGGTCCCAGGCAGTCGGTATCACATTTAAAATCTCCATGCCTCCCTTCTCACTATGGGACATCCAAGTGGGTGCCCCACAATCCTAGGCAGTACTGCTGGACCAGCACCCAGATCTTCCATCCTCCAGAGTTCCAACCCATCTCAACATCTCCAGATTTATAAAAAATCTGTTGAATCATTTTTCACTCTTTTTCAAAATCTGCCATAATTCCTTTATGACTTTCACATTACCCCTGGAACTCCTCAGCTGGGATTGGTGCCTGTCTATTCCCCTCAAGTGTCCCTCAGTTTACTCCTTCCCCCGCTGACACTGGCTCGGCCTCTCCCTGACTCTCCCTGCACACAGCCGCTGTTGTGTGCTGCACCTCTGCCACGACCTGACCCCACCGTCCCGGCTGAGTGATGCATTCAGCAGCGCTGGTTTCCTCACCGCACACCAGGAGCGCTCTCTGCCGGCCCTGGACTCTGCAGCTGCTGTGCTTCCTCACACGTCACCAGGACCAGCGCTCCACTCACGGTTCTTAGCGATTCTCGAGTAGAGGGGGGGCACGCTAGCCTAACACATCCCATCATGCACAGCTCTGATATATACCATCTGCTAAAATGGAAGTATTTTGAGACATAAGGTGAGGCAAGTCAACGGGAGACTGGATGGCTCACAGCTTGGCTCAGGAAGGTCATCGAAATCAACTACTACCTGCACTCCTCATCAACCGTGACTGCTTCCCGGGTCACGCCAAGTTGAGGTGCTTTATGTCTGCTACCCAGACTTAAGTGCACTAGTGTGAGCACACCCTGTGCACTACACAGGCCACCATGCCAGGCTATTCAGGTGACAGTCTGCAGAAAACCAGTGTCTAGTCGGTTTGAAGGGTCCAGTCCTTGTGCACAGTTGGCTTGTGGGCCAGCAGACCTGTCCTAGTTTGAAGCCCAAGGACTATGGGGTCGCCTTGTAAACCAGCCACATGAGTTTCTTGGTAACAGTTGGTAGTCGCTCACTGGAGTAGGTAGAGAGTTCACACTGGGGAATAAGAGCAGCGGGGACATCAGGGAAGAGCATGTGCTGAGATTATAAGGTAACTTGGCAGCAGGAAGTCTCAGGAGGATGCTCTGTGGAAGAGCAGATGTACAGGACAGGGTGCTGCAGAGAGCGAGCATCCTAACAGAGGCCCAGAAATGCAAGACCCCGAAGGCAGGGGTGGTACCTGGAGACCTCCGCAGAGCTCCTGGAGCCCAACAGCCAGGTGGCCAGGCGCAAAGTGACCCCAGAGAGGACACGGCCTCCCACACCACATTCCATCCTCTGACTTCATGCTGAACAGAGGGACAGAAGAGAAAGTGTAGATGCAAGCGATTTACAGAAAGAGTAGGAGAGAGATTCTTCTAATGCATTTTAATTCCTCTGTGAGTTGGGAGGGCGAGCATTCTCTGACTGTGTGGGTGGTGTGTCAAGTATAGTTTGTGGTGTTTCTAGTGCCTTCTTGTGTATAGTTTGGGTGTGTGTGTGCAGTTCAAGTCTGCCATATACAGATGGTGGTATTTGTGTGCAGTCTGTAGCACATGTGTGGCAAGTCTGGTATGTGTGGTTTGTGCTAAGCGTGTGATGTAGGCAAACTTTGGGTGTGTAGTTTGCCGTGTATGCATAGTTGTGTGTAGATTATAGTGTGTGTCCATTGTGTATAGATCATGGTGTGAATACGCAGTTTTTGTGTGCATATGTATTGCATGGTATGTACATTGTAAGTGTGGTTTGAGGAGTGTTGGTGGTGCAGGGCATGTGTAGTATATCCATGCATATAGTTGTGGCATGTGTGCACAGAATACTGCCTTATGTGTGCAGCTTGTGGGGTGTGTGTATGTGTGTATGTATATTTACAGAAGGTCTAATGATGGTGCAGTTTGAGAAAATGTCTGGTGCTCAGCAAGGGCCAATGTGAGAAATGGGAAAATGTGGGTCAATACTGGGGAGACCCCTGTGCTGGACAGAGGTGACCCCTAAGAAAATTCATCCTGTGTGCCTCTAGAAAGTGTCCCTAGGAGCAATGGAGATGACTTATTAGACAGCATGTTGATAGTTAAGCATTTCTGTATCCAAAAAACAATCTATAATAGGTTTCACATACAAAAAATGCCTGGAAGTTTCTGGAGTTTGATCAGTGTGTGTCAGGATGGCTCATCTGGAGGCATCTGAGAGTGGCTGCTCAAATGTGATGACCACAGAATAGTCACAAAGTGGCAATTCTCAAACGGGTCTTTAAACTATTAAGTGATTTGCACAGTAAATGTATGTTATAGTTATAGCACAGCTAAAAAGAGGAACATGACTTAAAATAGCCAGAAAATGTCACAGGTTCATTTCTTGTGTTTTTCTTTTTCAAGATATGTCACATTCATCCTCTAACCCTCTGACATAATGCTGCACTAAATCCTAAAGCTAAAATAGTAAATGCATAACAGTAGAATTATTAGTCACCACTGTCATTCTTCACACCTCTGTCCTGTTTCAGCTGTGTCACTGTGTATGGCTAGAATTTTCCTACTTCTTTGAGTCTACGTCCAGGAGTGCTTTGCACACGCCGGTTAACTCAGAGCCGTCCTGAAGATATGAGAAGATTCTGAAGGTTATGTTCAAATTCTACCGCCAGTTTAATATTTTGTTTAAGCATAAGACTGATCATTTTAATTCTCCCAAATACAAATTATTCATCTTCGTTGGGGCCAATAATTGCATTATTTTGCCTATTATTTTATCAAGAGAGATGGGGAATTCCTTAGAAAACCTTGACGTTTTTCTCATGTTTTGATACTTGAGAAAAGAAACTCAAATCTGGTTGGAAATATAAAATGAAAGCAAGTCTGGGGCTTACATTATAATAAAACATGGACAACAACAAAGGATAGTAAAATATTAATAATTTTAAGTTTGTGAATAATAAATTCACTTTTATAAGTAAACAATAAAATTATTGAATATATTTTTATTCTATTGAGTTTCTAGGCTAAAATACAAACCATACTGTGGCACGAAGCAGAACTCGCAGGCTTCCACTGACCTGCCAAGCCCAATCTCGGGGAAATCGCCCAGGGGTGGTAATATCACTCTCCTGGCCTGGAGTTATTCCTGCTAAAATAAGACTGCTTCAGGTCTTCACTTTGCACAGATTTTTATACATCACTTTATCAATTTCAATGTACAACACACACAAAGTAACCTGTCCCATTGCACTATGTAATCATGGCCAGGACATTCACTTATAGTACGGGGTTTTCCGTACAGCCTAATCCTGCACCAAAGACAGTTTAGAAATAAATGTTTTCAAACGATACCAACACAAGTTGCTTTTTTGTATCTCCACATAATGGTTTCATCCCACTTTTTTTACATAAAAAAATGGCCATAAAATCTGTGACAATTATACTGTTAAATGTGACACCTTCAGCTCAGCCGCGGGAAGCAGTCAGAAAACGTGGGACGCCAGCATGGTGCCTCCCTTCCAGCCCAGGACCCCGGGCTTCTGCTTCCTCCTGCCCCTCCCAAGCCCCCGTTGCATATTTTGCTATGCGGTGGGCACCGAGTTCAGTGGTGAAGAAGGGGCCTGGGAAAGAAATGGCTGCTACTCCTGGGCCCCATGGGAAGTTGGGGTGACCACATGTCGATTCATCTTGTGTCCCTGGTTCCCACACAGACAATGAAAGTCATGACACTGCCTGAGCCACAAGTGTGTCAGATTGCTCTGCGTCCACAGTGCTCGGTTCCTGCCCAGCTAGTAACTAGAGGGCAAGAAGGCAGATATTCACCCAAATACTCCCCCAAATCACATTTGCACAAAACTTCTCAGAAGTCAGCTAGTCTCTTAGTGTTTTGTAAGTTACTGTTATGGTTTGGGTGTGAGGTGTCCCCCCAAGCGCACGTGTGAGACCATGAAGAAGGTTTAGGGAAGGAGCGACTGGGTTCTGAGAGTCAGCCCATCAGTGGATTAGTCCCCTGACAGGAGTAGCTGGGTGGTAACTGAAATGGGTACCACGGAGTGACTGGAGGAGTTGGGTCCCTGGGGAAGTGCCTTGGGGCCTATATTTTGGGTCTGGCTAGTGAAGCTGTCCCTTTCTCTCTGCTTTACGGTGGCCTTGTCCAAAGCTGCTTTCCCCCTCTACACTGCTCCGCCATGATGTTCTGCCTCCCCTCAAGCCCCAAGGAATGGGGCCACTGTCCATGGACTGAGCCATCTGACCCTGAGCCCCAAATACACCTTTCTCCTTCTAATTGTCCTTGTCAGGACTTGTTGATCACAGAGGCCAAAAACCTGTCTACAACAGTTCCTCTGAACACAGTTTTAAAACTCCAGTTTCCTACAGTTGGAAACTACCATGACAAGGCTCTGGTGGGTACAAGTTTTGTTTTGTTTTGTTTTGAGTATTGTTTTCTTCCATAGTCTCACAGCACAGTGGGAAAAGAAAAAAAAAAAAAAACTTTTTCTCATGTAATTCATTTATTAAATTCTTCTTTTTTTGACTATGGATCAAACCCAGGGATGCTCTAGTTTTAGTCTTTATTTTGACACAGGGTATCGCTAAGTTGTGATGCTCCTGCCTCATCCGTCATCCTATTCCTTATATGGATGTACCCATTTTCCCAGGCTGTTTTAGATTCATGTAGGTAAGGAAACACAAATCAGAAAGGAGAGAAACCAACACCTGCTCTCTAAACTCCACATGTTGTAGAATTTGGGAGCTATCCCACTGGCCAAGTGGGGAGTGGCCTGGGAGTGGGAGCCACAGGCAGGTGTGGGCGGACGGCTGCACAGAGCAGGGCGGAAAAGGAGCTGGAAGAAAACGGGAGGGGAAGCATTCCATGAAAGGGTAGCAAAGTTGAACCGGTAGGCCAGTGTCAAGAACAGTCATCATCAGATTCCAGGTTTCAGAGATTGTTTTTTTTTTTTTTTCTGTTACACCAAAGTAAGTCACTTGGAAAGCTCTCTACAAGGTGTGAGCTCCTTGGACGTGGGTCTGGGAAAGGCGGGGTCGCTGAGAGCCAGGCCTGCGCAGGTCACCACCCTTCCTCCCTCCCTCCAGCTGCTTTGGCACTGGCTTCTGATGCTGGATGCTGGACTACAGCAGTGACCAGGGCAGAGGGGCACAGGCACCCGAGGAGTCCAGCTATCACCTAGAGAAGCACCACACCTGGCTGGCCCTCTGCACATTGGGCCTCCTCCTAAAGGTGGGTGTGACAGCAGAAAGGCCCTCCCTGCCCTGAGGGGACAGCCCTGCACTCACAGCAGCCCACATCCTGCCTGTACTCCTGACCCTCTGGTGACCAAGGCAGCAATGGAGCATGCTTGTCTCATGTCACGTGCCCTCATCCCAGGCTGCTTTTCTTCCACCTCCAGAGAAGTCTGTCTGTGCAGAGAGACAAGGATCGCAATGGTATTTGACTCTGGGACCAGGAAGGGGTGGAGGCAGTTAGGAGTCTCTAGGGAGGCCAGACTTCCTCTGGTCCCTGAGGTGGAGAGTCAACATGAGCACTGTAATGGGATCAAGTTGCCAAGTTCTCAGCACACAAGAGACCCACCTTATAACCTCACCCATGAATAGTCAAGTCACAACCTGACACAACAGAACAGCACGGTGGTGACAATTTACTGTGCAGGAGATGCCCTCAAGTACAGGTCAGGCCAGTTTCAATGGCATCAGTTGCTTGAATGTCCACACGATAGAGGTCTGGACTTTGCACATGTCTTGGGAATTCCTCCAGAGAATTAGAGCTGAATCTCAGCTGCAAGGAGCTTCCCTTTTTAAATGTAGTATGCACTGCATGACATTCTCTAGGACATGAGTTTGCTGGTATTATTTGTGAGTTAAGTGTCAGGCCAACATGCCTTAAAGGAGATCACATGTAGGAGCACACACGAGCCTGAGGACCGGTCACGTTACTCACTTGTATATCTGAAACCATGTCCTCTAATCCTCAGGGAAGACTCACTCTCTACCAGTGAGGACCACAGAAAAGGCTTTAGATGCCCAAAGACGAGAGCAGGCAGCAACCTGGGTGTGGGCAAAGCCTTCCTGTTGAAGCAGGAATGGAACCGGACTCTTAAGAACAGAGACAAAAATGGACCCCCAGAAAGATGGAGTGACTTCCCGAAGTGGGAAGAACCCTCCTTTCCACAGGGCTGTGAGGCTCACCAGGCCGTGCCATGATGGAGGGATGCAGGTCAACCATACCTGAGTGGTGTCCATGGCCCCCAACAGGGCAGTGCTGCACCAGGGGACAGCAGAGGGCAGGTTTTCGGGCATTCACAGGACTGCCTATGATTGTGCTCCTCCACCATCTGCCTGACGGGGAGAGGTGACCTCCATGCCCTGCCCGCAGCCCAGCCCTGGTTCTGAGCCCACTGACCTCCCATCTCAGAGTCCTCCAGGGCGGCGTCTTTGGGCTGCTGCTGGAGGCTCTGAGAGCCCAGGAGGTGGGCCCCATCTGCCTTGTTCCCTAACCCGTCCCCAGCAAGTGGAGCCCTACCCCTACTTCAATGAAATGTGTCTTAAATACACAAATGGGTGAAGGAAATTTCACCGCCTGACAAGAATAAAAGATGAATGATAAAGTGAAACAATAGGCGAGAAAATTGAGTTTTCAAGACTCAGCTCATAACTGCAGAAGTTAAGAAGCAACTGTCCCGGGCCCAGGACTCCATCACGGTTCTGAATAGAAAATGAGACGCTGGCCTCCCAACAAACAGCACTTTGTGTGGACTCACGGTTTACATGATGGCATCTTACATAGCCCCCAAAGCACTAACGTGGGTCGAGTTAAGTACAGCACTACCAAAAAACAAAACAAAACACCCAAAACAACAACAACAACAACAACAAAGCAATTATTTGAGTATTTCACGTCAAAGCATATTTGACACAGAATAACCCAGAGTTTTTCCTAGTTCTTAAAAATTATTTCAACAATTCATTCCACATTATATTCTTAGCTGGCCCTTGTAGTACAAATTTTAAAATGCAGAATTTCCTAATGCTAAAGATGTTCTAGAATATATAGAATAAAATGCAACATTCTTTTAACTCATAAATAATTAATGGAAAATTTCATGAATGTCTTCTTTTGTTATTATTTTCTCTTTTAAAATTCAAGCATGACGAAAAGTTGAAAATATCCTACTGAGAAATATATGAATCCTGGAGCCGAGAATAAAATGGCTTATTAAGAGAGGAACTTGACGGTTGCTCACAACCACCCGGAACCTTAACGACCCAGTTCGCCCATGTCACAGAGGCCAGAGGACTCTACAGAGTCTAGTTGAATGTGCTTTTCCTGCACAGCCTTTCCAATAGCAGAGATGTGGCTTGTCCACCAAAGTGTCATGTGTTGCCAGTGTGACACCCACCGTGACAATGCTGGGAGGTGGTGGCACTTGAGTGGTGTGACCAAGTCGGGGGTCACCAGGGTCGCCGCCCTCAGGAGGATTTGCGTGGTCCTCATGGGACTCCAATGTGTTCCTTCTTGAGTGAGTTAGTATTAGAAAGAAAGCTGGATACTTGAATCATTCTGACTTCCTGTTTTGCCATGTGATCTCTCTGACCCATTCTTTACATGATGCCATCTGACATGTTGTAACACAGCCAGGGGATCCCTCACTGCAGTGGAACTGTTACTTAAATGAACTTCTTTTCTTAGTAAGTTATCCAGCCTCAGTTATTTTATTAGAGTATCAGAAAATGGATTAATGTAGTCTTCCATGTGCAGTGAGTTTTCAGTTTGAGTCTACTTACAGAGTGACCTGTAGACACCTTAAGGACCCTATTAGAGTAAAAGATTTACCTATTTATTCCAATTAGTTTATTGTAACATTACACATCCTCGAGTAACAAGGACCTGTGTTAATTTTTGGCTTTAGTAATTTGTAATCCATAAATAAAGCTCTTCCCCCATAATAGACTTCTGGCTAAGTAGTAAGTGGTAAGGACAAAGTCTTCCCAGCAATATCCTATGAAGCCTTAGGTTTAATAGAAGCAGACCAGAGGAGGTGACCATGGGAAAAGGGGACAGTATGTCCAGACACTACTGGGGATTAAACTAAGTGAGACTTGTCACGTGTCTCAAAGAAAGGATTCTGAGGAGGGTGCCAGGGCAGAGGGACAGTGACCCTGTCTCTGAACAGCCCTTGCAAACCCTGCAGCCCCTCCCCAAAAGCCAGCCCCTAGAGAATGTAGAGTGGGGGTAATGGCTGCCACTGGTGGTGGCTGTGGTGACCCCTCGAACTCTGGGAGGGGAAATCTCAAAACAAAGACAAAGTATGTCCAGGAAAGCCAGGTAAGAAATGCGAGTAAAACACACACCATATTTATATTAAAACTTCATTTGACGCAAGGTTTTCTTAGATGAATCCAAAGAGCTATTCTGTAAACAGCTTTGCCTTTTGTGGATGTCGGGTTTGTGGCCAGAAACTGCACATGCAGGTTGGTGTGCACGTGTGCAGCTCTGTGGACTCGGTCAGCGAGACTCTGCTGCTCACTGGGGTTTCCCAGGCACATCACAGCGACCCTCAGGCCCCTTAGGGTTATCCAACAATCTGCAGTTCCTAGAGCTCTCCTGGTGCGTGCTGTAATTTATTCGCATAACAATTCAATGGAAGAGAGAGGACTTCCGTCCATGTGGTTGAGAGAGGCAGCTGAGAGGGTTCCTCAGGTGTGTCTCCTTTGACAGCAGGAAGCCAGGAGGGAGGTGGGAGAGTCACTTCCCTCCAAGTTCCAACTGCTGCTCCTTCATTCCACCAGGCCACAATACTCAGAAGAGAACAAGTCACCAAGAGTCCTCCTGCTGCCTACCACAAGTCATACCCAGTCCCAGACCTTTACCATTGGACTGCCAGGGCTGTGTTCACTGCCACATGCACGCTTACACAGGTGCTCCCACACGTGACTCCTCTGTTTGTCACACCCATGGTCAGGGTGAGACTGACACGTGAGACACTCGTTGAGGCAAGGGTCAGTGCAAGTGATAAAGTGAAACCCACTCAGGACCACGCAGGTAAGACACACGTGGACAGCTCTTGTGGACTGTGAGGCTACTCAGCAAGAGCATTTCATCTAAAAAGGCTAAAGCAACTTAACCGAAATGTCTGCCCTTCTTTAATTACTAAATAATGAAAAGCGACACCCGTTCTGAACTGGAGACATTTACCGACTCGATTTTTGGTGTCACTGATTTTCACTTTAAAGGCTTGATATTTCTACTAATTTAAAATCTCAAAGTTTTTCTCTGTGCTGCTTTTATACACAAACCAAGAGTTAGTTAGCATCTATGAATACAGAGCTCACAAGCAAGTTACCTTCAAAGTATTTGGAAAGCAAAGGTTCATAAGTCATAGAGCAACTTACAGGACAGACCTGTCAGAGGTCTGATCTAAACAATCTCTTGTTCTGAAACTTCTTCAACTGGAGATTCCAGAGTTGAAGCCAGGTTTTTCATTTTAGTCTTCATGTTAAAAACAAAATGAAGCCACAAGGAAGCCCAGGTGTGTCTGTGGTCTACCTGTGCGGCCCTTGGGACTGAGGCTCACCTGGCACCTTGACGTGCCGCGTGTTCAGTGGAGGGACCACATGCCTCCTTTATCTATCTCTGGTCTCACATGCGGATGCACCTGGGGATGAGCTGTGGAGAGGCCCAGGCCACAACCCAATCCATTAAGTCAGAACCACAAAGAGACCTGGAAATTGACATTTTGGGTCGAGTTACCCAAGTGATTCCAATTACAGACTCAGATGGACACTTGGATCAAGTCCTGATAATCACATTTCCATGTTGCTTCCCTCTAATTGTTTGCAATGAAGTTTCCGTCTTGTTTTAAACCATAGCTTCTTCTAAATGAATAAAAAGCCCTAACATATGATGATGTTCCCATCTTCTTTTGTTAAATCTGCTTTGTTGAAATATGGTGCCCCTCCCTTCCATCACCTACATCTGAACTGCAAACACTGTTCCCTTCTCTCCCAACTGGAATAACAGGTATTTCTGCTTCTGGCTTAGACGGGGTGCCATGGACTGGGTTTACCCCCCACCCCTGAAACAACATAAAAATAATAAGAAAAACTAAAATAAACAAAATGTAAGAAACAATAATTTGGAGTGTTAACAGTTAATATAGGACACTGAATCATGAGAGAAGGAAAGAAATGAGCTTACTATTGCCAACGTTTACTCTTAGCACAAGTGTCCAGAGAACGGAGGCCAAGAAGGCCCCCATGCGGAATGGGGTGCTGTCCATGATTGCAGGAGACAAGCCGAGAGCTGGGGAAGCCAAGCCTGCTACAGTCACAGGAAACAACACCATAGCAGAGAGAGTCCACAGGGAGGCAGCGAGGACCCCCGGGTTCTCTGACAGAGAATTGGGCAGCACATGTATCTAGGAAAGGACCAAGGCTGAGCCGGGGCTGCAGAGTCCACCAGAAAGGAGCAGGGATAGTCCTCCGAGCACTCGCAGAACAGGGCTGTGTCCCCACATGCAGGGTGGGAAATGCCTGCACACAGTAGGACACTCCTGAACAGAAATGAGGTTTCTCAACTAAAGGCTTCTTTGGTTGCCCCTGACAAAGATGAAAAGTGATTTCAAAAGTGTCCAGTTGCTTGCCAATAACTGTGTACCAGAGCAAAGCAAGGAGCTTTAGATATTTAAGGAAATTAGAAAATATCCAGCACCTAAGAAGGCAGAATCTATGATGTCTGGCATGTAAGCGAAAATTACCAGACAAAGGAACAGGAAGTAAGACCGGTGACGAGCAGGAAGAGAAAACCTCTCAGAACCATCTCTGCCCTCTGACAACTTCAGACTGTCTTCCCTGAACAAGTCATCCACACCACAGAACTGTGTGGGGTGGATTTTTATTTCTTGATCGTCTTCCTTTCCCACCCTCCTCTCCTCCCTGGAATGTAAGGCCCAGGACAAGCGCGGCCTCCTCACACCTCTTCCCCCATTGGCCACTCATTTCCTCACCTGTGTTCACACTTTGTTTTACACACTTCTCTGTTCCTGTGCTCATCACCCTGCATCTGTCCCTTGGGTCTGAAGCCGTCACAGGCAGGAAGAGCACTGCACAGCTCTGTCCCGTCAGTAGCTCAGCAATCAGCACCATGTCCTCAAGGACTTCCAGTGCCTGAGAGCTCTGAGGAAGGTCCTCCCATCCAGCCATGGCTCTGTTCTGCACCCCACCCTCGTCCCCACCCTTCCCCCTAAATGGCTGCTCCCTCCTCTCCCTCCTCACTGTTGGTTATAATGCTGGGCTGAGCACGAGACAATCAGTTTCATCCCCAACCAGCTCCTCCGTCTGAGTTCCACACCCAAGCACTAGGCATGAACTTCCAAGTCAGGGGGCTTTCAGGAGTGAGGGGGCGGCATGTGTGCATGGTATGCAGTAGGTGCTCAGTAGCTCAGCACCCTCCCCCTTAATTTGTTTTTGTACAGTTTGGCAGTGATAAGAAGGGGGAGCTGGTCACCATTTTTTTTTTAAAGACAGTGAGAGATATCAATGTCTTCGTTGGTAAAAATTTCCAAACAACTCCCCTTCAAATAGGAACAATTTTACTAAGGATCCTTTAAAAATTTATAGTTATTTTAATTCACAATCTTTTGAATACCCTTTTGTTGGTGTAATTTTATTATTTCACACATGATTCACTCAGAAGTAGAGAATAAATGATATTTGGTCCTTGAGATTTATTGGATTTTTCCTTTATTATCAGTACAGTATACTGTTTCTTCATTTCCCCTATTATCCCTAGGAAATTGCCCCTGTAATAGACATTAAAATTGCCCAGGAAAGGAAACGCAAGAAAATTATCCTATTAATTTAGCTCATATTTTTTTAAAATATGCCTAATTCACAGATGCTTTTATCATTGACTAAAGAAACTAAGTTAAATATAGGAAGACTGAACGTAGCACATTGGATTCTTTTCTTCTCCGTCTGTTTGGTATTATTGACATCTGTCACTGTATAACTGACACTTTCATATTTCCATAGAATTCCTTTCACTATATGGATCCACACAGGTAATGAATTTCTATATAATTTTACTTTGAAAACATACACCATTTAAAGTGTTTTAAACAGAATGAGCCCTAAATTCAATTTCGAGATACACACATAAGCGCAGCCCCTCTTTTGCAATGATCTCAGGGCTGCCAAAGTTGTAGAGTGGGATCAGACACCCAGCTGCCAAGAATCGTGTCACGTATCAGCCAAGGATCGCGGGTGGAAGAGTGCTGTGTCATCACAGTGAAGCGCCACTCCTCTGTGGGAGTAGAACAGGGGTAACTGCCCAGCCCATGCTCTCAGCGGAGGCCATATAAACCCGCAGCATTCGCCTTCGGGCCTGAAGAAATACACAGGATCTTGATTGATGAAGACAATGTGTGGAAAGGGGAAGCTGCCCGTATTTGAGGACTGTGCAAGGATGCTCTCTAGAGGGCCACTGGTGGTCAAGCGTCAGGAGGACGATGGGAAGTGCAGGAGGAATCTAAGAATGGACGGCCAGCGCCCGGCACGAAGACATGGAGAGAGAGGGGCAGCAAAGGAGGGGCCACGAGGCTCACGAGACGTCCAGGTGTACCCTCAGGTGGGTCCTGGTCTTCACGGGATGGGATGGGCCCACGGAATTCCAGTTTTCCAGATCTACTGTCCTCTGGCCACATACACATCTAAGAGAAGTTGAGCATCTTTAACCATTAGTTCTCCTTAAGAGAGGATTCCGGAACAAGGAGAACATGATAATCACGTTGCAGTCATACGATTATGAAAAGGAAGACACAGAGATATGAATTCAGCCCCAGACCTCAGAGCACTCCCACATCACAGCCATAGTCTTCATCTCCTGGCGGGGACCCCACTTGGCCTGCAGCAGCCCTACCACACGGACCCTAGTGAGGAGACAGGCTTCTCCCTTTATCCAGGGGCTGCAGGGGCCTGGCCTGAGAATTTTGCCCAGGGGGGCCAATGTGTGGTGGCCATCACAGCTGCTTTCCAGAGTGTCTGGTCTGCTGGTCCTGGAGAAACCAGACACTCAAAGGGAAAAGGCAGCAGTCGGAGCTCAGAGGCACAGGACAAGGCGGATGAGGAGCAGCAACAGTGTGACAAGGCATAAAGGCCAGAGAGTAGTGGATCTCCACGTGGGCTGTGGTTCCTCCCTCTTGACTTCCATAATCCTTTCTATAAAGAATGGGGAGCTCGCCGGAGCCAGGGCACACACCTGTAATCCCAGCAGCTCAGGAGGCTGAGACAAGAGGATTGTGAGTTCAAAGCCAGCCCCAACAACAGCTAGGCTCCAAGCAACTCAGTGAGACCCTGTCTCTAAATAAAGTACAAAACAGGGCTGGGGATGGAGCCCATCGGTCGAGTGCCCCTGAGTTCAATCCCCAGTAGCAACAATAAAAATAAAAAATAAAAAACGCAGAGCTAGATTTGACTTGTCCCAGAGTACTTTGTACCATGAGTTCTGCCTGAGGCAGCTTCTACCCAGAAACTGCACAATTTGGGGCTGGATGGGTGAAACAGAGCCGACCACTTTATCACCATGGGGTGGATGGTCAGGCTCCTGCCTGGAAAGCATCCTGTGCTTCTGAGAACTATGGGCTGCTGCTCCCTCAGAGCGCAGTTCACTCCACAGTCTAGCCACTCTACCAGGGCTCAGTCCTCACCTTCCCAACAGCATCTCCTAACCATCTGCTGCTTGAACTGCTAGCATGCACCATGAATGCTACAGAGCACAGTCGAGAAAGGAAGATGCAGACATCAAGGGAAACTGAGTCAGGAGTGGGGGACTGCATATTCAGGCATCCTGAGACAGAAGGCATCACTCCTGGGGTTTGTGTCCTCCCCATGGCTCATACCCACCCACCAGGACGTCAGGACTGGACGCACACAGGCAGCAGCCACACACAGTGGGACCTGAGAGCCGGGAGAGCGCAGGCTGACTCCTAGCCCTGGGAGGAGTGACACACACCTGCAGTGTGGTGCAAAGCAGTGGACTGCCCATTCTGAGCAGATGCTGCCCCACTGTTCCCCAGAAAAGCTAATGGCTGCGCACCCAGGGGGAGCGCGTTGGACCTTGAGACACCGAGTCTCAAGCCGGTGGTGTGCAGGCCTAGAGTGGTGGTGAGATCTACCTTAGAAGAGACCCTGGGGAAGCCAGGTAATAAGTCCTTGCCTTGACAGCAGGAGGCCTTCAAATATCTACAGTTCCATCTCTTATTTATCTTTCATGTTTACTTGGGATGGTGTGTTAGATGGATTTTCATCATTGTGAGCAAAATAGTTGACATTCAGGGGATTCAGCAACCTACTTCCTTCAACTAGCTCCTCTGTCCAGGAGACCACTGGGCTGTCAGTGGACTGATCCACTGCTGAGGTCCAGCCCTCCAATCACCTCCCCAAATCTCCACCTCAGAACATTGCTGCACTATAGACTCAGCCTTCAAACCAGGATTCTTTGGTAGGCACTTCAGATCCAAATCGGAACAGGTGGATATCTCTGGAAACAGAGAGACTATCTACATTGTCACCTTCACCTGTGAAGTGGCACTGTTACAGTAGGGAGGGTGACATGAACACATTTGAAGGTTTTCCCACCTACCAAAATTACCAAAGGTCATCAGTAGGGCTGGAAAGCTGGGAGCAGAAGGGACTTCAACATTACACAGAGTCTATCACTAGGAGGACTGTGTGTGTCTCCCCCATACTCACTCCTCTTACCGTCCAGTGTGGATGAACTTGAGTATGACTGTGGACTAGAACCACGACAGCTCAGGATAGCAAAAGGAGGCTCTGCTAGAGGGTGGGGCGTTCTGCCCACGCACATGGTGAGGCTGCGACGGGGCAGGCTTCAGTTAGTCGGAGCAACTGTTACTGCTCCTGAGCAATGGGGGTTTCCTTCACCGGGAAGGGCAGAATTATTGTGGGTCCACAACCCTTTAGAACAAAGTATGCTGATAGAGTACAAGGTCCTAGGTTCTCAATTTGGGCATTCATCAGAATCCCCAGAAGGAAATGTACTGGGCCTGAAATATGAGGCTTATTAGGCACATGCTTGTAATCACAGTGACTTAGGAGGCTGAGGCAGGAAGATCACATGTTTAAACACAGTCTTAGCAACTTAGAGAGGCCCTAAGCAATTAGCAAGATCTTGTCTCAAATTAAACAATAAAGAGTGCTGGCCATAGATCTCAGTGATAAGGTGCTACTGAGTTCAACCTCCAGTATAAAAAAAAAAATGAAATAGAAAGTGTGGAGCAGGGCCAGAGAGTCTGGATTTTTAGTAAGACCCCCAGTGATGCTAGTGCTGCTGGTGGGGGGAGCATTATGTTGAGAATAGCTGACCTGAGACCCAGAAGTTGGAAATAACCCACATGCATTGCAGGGCACCTGAACTCAGCAAGAAACAGGGGGAAGTCCTTTGGAAACACAGGGACTTACTACTATAGATGTGGACATGATTGAAATTGTGCTGAAGGCCATCACCAAGGAGGAATGGGGCTGGAAAACCAGAAGGTAGGTGGAGGCATGGCACACAAATTTGGAAACTTTGGCACTAGAGGGAAAGAATGCATGTGTCCTGCACATAGCAAAGGGCCGGGGGCGGGGTGGAGGCGGGGGGGCAGGGAAGAAGAGCCCAGGGGGCAGAGGCTCTACTTGGTCAGAAATTACACATGCAGAGAGAGAGAGAGCAGTGACGTTGAGAAGCAGCATTAAAGTGCTCTCTCTGCTTCTGAAAAGATAAACCAAAGAAAATGCAGCAAATAAAGGGTTGGCTAAGTCTTTATTCAAATATTGAATTTTAAAAGCACGAATTTTAAATTTTAAATGAATGTTCATTCAGTTTGGCATCCAAGTATTCAGTGGTCGCTTAAGCACAGAAAGGTGGAATTCAGGGGAACAGGTCAGAGATTGAGGGTCTTTTGCAAAAAGGCAAGAGTTGAAGCTTTAAGGAAGCTTTAATCCACAAATGCACTATGTATACAGAAGGGAGAGGGACTGCGGACAGAGCCTGAAGGCATGTCTAGCTCTGAAATGTGGGCGGCGGAGGAGGAGATGCAGCAAACCCCGAGAATGAGGGAGGCCGATAGAGAGGCAGATCAGACAAGGTCCGTAGTGTGGAACCCAGCAGAGGAGAAATTTCAAGTAAAATTGGGATATAGCACATTCCTCTAAGGAAGCAGAGAACGCAGCTGTGGTGTCTGTTATCGTTGATAACCAGAACTAACAGTTATCAGCTAATAGTTTCATACATTATTATGTATGTAATTCAGAATGACACATACATATCTTTCAAAATGACATCAAATTTAATCTTCATTGGTCTTTAAAGCAAATTCCCATTTTAAAGCCATTTTTTTTTTCTTCAAATCTCTTTTTTAAACATTTTTGTCTCCTTCCTTTTGAAGAACAATTTTAAAAGAGAATAAAAATAGTCAGGGAGTTAAAAGTAAGGTTAATGAAAATGGAAAAACTCTGCTGATGTGTTTCATTGTGCAAATTACAGAATGCTCGACAATCAGCTGGATTGTTTGCCGCCTGCAGGTTGCTGCCTGCGCACCTAGGAGGAAACACTCTCTGTGCAGCCTGCGTTTGCTCGCCCGTGAGGCATCTGTGTTTCAAACTTCAGTGCTAACTCTCCTATGGAGTGTTCATCACTGTCATTTACACTGCAAGCACGTTGCGAAATCATAGAGCAAGAAAGAGAAGCAAGTATGGAATGACTTTATGGAAGCTAGTTTTGATTTCCACATAAATAAGTATGAGTAAGTGTAAATGAGTGGTAGCAAGGGAGTCACAGTTTTTAAAATTCTTAAATACTTTCTTCTAACCTAAAGATCAAATCCAATCTCTCTTGCTAAAATGCCTACTATATGTGCAAATGACCCAAATGACGGTAAGGTTTACCTTGGACATGGAAACATTTTGAAAGGAACTTAATCTTTAGCTTTTCCTTTTGGTTCCAAGTCACAGATTTTTTTTTTTTTTTTTTTTTTTGCCCTGTGCATAACCAGAACATTTTTTTACTATGGTGCAGATGTTGAATAAATCTCCTACAATATTTGTACAACATTATTGAGCAACAGTGTCTGTTTGCAATGCACTGGTATGTTGTGTTACGGGCATGTTTTGGCTGCAGCAAGAATAGCTGCTGCACAGGAATGGCATTGAGTCCTTTAGGTGTGGGAGAGACACTCGGAGAAGTTGAGCATCTCACTCTGGGTTGAAAACCAGGCAGTTTCTCTGTTGGTATTTGTGTAAATTCCATACACTTTCTCTTATGTCACTCATTACCTCAACAATTTATTTTCTTCTGAATCAATCTCCTCTTATGTGTGAAACGTGGCCCTGCACACACAGCCTAAGTCAGACACCTGCTCTAAGGTGCTCCCTTGCTCAGTGTTCATGAATCTGGACAAGTAACTTTTTGTTATTATATCTTCTTCCTACTACTAAACAGTTTTGATATCTTAATTTTTATTAATTTCCATTGTTGAGGTAAAATTTGACAAAATTAAAAAAAATGTAAAATGTTCTTTTTTTTTTTTTTCCTATTGTTTGTTTTGGTAGGAAGTCACTTTGTGGAGAAATATCAAGAAGAACATCACCTTTCCTCTTTGAATTGCTGTTCTCTATATGCTGACCCTACATTCAAGTGCTGTTTTGGCCTACTGAGGAGACATCTGTATTTTTGATTCTGCTCATTCATCAAGAAGCTTTCTGAGTTTAAGCTAGAAATTTGACATGTTCTCTAACAAATAAAAATAAATTATTGCTATGGCTTTATTTAAAGCCATAAGCAATTTTAAGCAATTCTTGCTACGAAAATTATAATTAAAGCTTATAAAATGCACTTAGTACTTTGTATATATTCTGTTGTATTTCTTTACATTTTTCTTTTTCTTCTTTTTTTGGGGGGGGGCAATGGATTCTCAAATTCAACACGATAGCACTTCTCCTCTGTTATTTATTTATGCTTTTTCTATTCCTCATGGAATTCCAACCCAGTCTTCCTTTGTTGGTGAAGGCCACTGATCAAGCCTTTGAAGAATAACCACATAATTGATTTAAAACTGAGCATGACACGAGTCTAGGCCCTGCTTTGAGTCTGCAGACTGATGGCTTCCAAGCAGGTCATTGGCAGCCTCAGTCTCCTCAACCTGTTACCACTGAGTCAAATCATAGAGACTCTGAAATACAAGTAATCTTGACCTTTTACATATTAAAAAAAAAAAAAACAACAGAAAACCACATTGTTAAACCTTTTGAAAGAAAATCTTTTGATTTACCACTTATATCCCAATATATCCTAGATTAACATTTGACTAAATTTAAAACATTCCAATGAATAATGTCCAAATGTGCAACAGAAACAGAAGTGGTGGGATGCAGCCATGTGGTCTTGCCTCTCCTTAACAAACACTGACCCAAGGGCTGGAGCGTGTGCGTCCTCTCCTACACCTAAAGCTGCACTTCAGTGTCGAGGACCTTATTGGGGTCTGTCAGGGCGCGGGCTGCTACAGTGTGAACTTCAACCTGGTTTCTGTGATAACTCCATTCTAAAGGTCATGATTTTGTAGCTCCTGCATCTTGCAGTGTTGCTTTTACAACTTCTCTTGTCTTCTTATGAGCCACCCCTTTGCTGTTTTCTCCAGATGGAAGACACCCAAGAAAGTCTATGCTTCCTGCACTTTCCTGGTGGTGTATTCCTGCCTTGTATCATTTTTGTTCCGTGTTGTCTTTGGAAGCCCTGCTCATCTTTGCAGGTGCAGCTCTTGTCTGCTCTCCTGCATCCTACCTGTCAGCAGGAACTTTGGCTTCTCTCAGAAAGCCCCTCTACACATGCCCAGGGACTGACATGGATGTACTTGTGCATTACCTGTGTCTTTGTGACCAGATGCAAGATGGGGACACCTACAGCTCCCTGCTTTCTGCTAATCTTCCACAGCTCCTGGCCTATTATTTTACACAAATTGCATACTGTTGTTGTTCTGTATAATCCTCTTTTCTTATTCTTCAGTATGAAATTACATAATAATGGCAAAATGGAAGTTGATATTCTTCTCTACCTGAGCTGTTATGATACCAAACCACTCCCACCGAGTTCTGTGCCTGAGAAAAATAGGCCCAAAAACCTTTCTCATAAAAGTTGACAAGATTACTGCAGGCCGGGAGAACCCTGTCATCCCACTCTGTGTCATGTGCATGGGTGTGCTGCCACATGAGCGAGTAATTCTCACCGCTTGTCTGTGTGGCACGTCACAGGAAGGAGCACACTTGGAAATCAATGTGAAGTGCCATGCAGCACAGGAGGGCTGAGCAGGAGACTCTGCTCCCCTGATCTGGCCTCATGGTCAGAGAAAGTGCAGCAGCTGAGGCTTTCCAAGTGGACGGGCTGGAGAGCACTGCAGCCAGTCTCCCCCAGGCTGGATGTGCCAGATCCTGCCTGAGCATTGAAGAGCAGCAGCCCACCCAACACCACTCAGCTGGGAGCACCCTGGTGAGCTGCCAGGCCAATGGGTTGGTGATTTAGGACTTCTGCTCAGCCAGTGCTCTGAGAGCAGCTTTTTTTTTTTTTAATAAAATTTCCTGTTTTTTAAAAAATAAATCTTTTGAATTTGCCTGATGGGATGTCTTTCAGGGCTACCTGATCCAGTGCATCTGAATTGCAAGGCTTTGTTTGCAAAGTCGATGCTGATTCCCTTGGTTTCTGTGTCAGTTTCTCCTTTAATTAACGGTACCTAGAACTTTTACTATGGTAGGTTTTTTCCAGAGTCAAAAAGATCAATTGGGATTCCGACAAGAGTACTTTGCCACATCTCTTGTGGTTTTGTGTTTTGTGTCTCCAACAGGATTCAACGCTGTTCTCACTGGTAGTTGTGGAGAAGTAGGGTAAGAATTGAATCCACAGCTGGGAGGCCACAGAAAATCAGTCAAAAATGGCATTGGCAGAACGGGCTTCCTTTGGCCTTTAAAGCCCATGTCCTGATCAATAGAAGCAGGACTGTCCCAGGGCCCCCGAAGTCATTGGGAAGCTCAGTGTTTTCCTAAAGGCTTCCACATGACCTTTCTGAATATTAACCAGCTCCAGCCATGCAACACGTATTCTCAGGAGAAGCTTTTACATTTGATTCACAGTATTTTCCTTCCACATGAGGGATTACTCATCATTACACAGTTTGTTTAAAAATATATATAACGTGGAGCTTCAGAATTTAACTATTAGAACCTCACAGGGTGATTACCATAGAAAGTCTTCATGCCATGATGGTGAAGTGTATTGTCTCTCATTTTTATACACAGAAAATCTGAAATAAAAATAATAAACAATTTACTGAAACCCACAATGATTGATGCATGAATCATCTATTTATAATTTTGTCAAAATATGTGCATCATGCTGCCCCAACATTGTCAAGAAAAGGACTGGTTGCTTGGGTAACAGTGCAAATCAACTGCGGATGAAACAGCTTGAGAGAGAACAGGTGTGGATACCCCTGAGCAGCAGCGTTGTCCAGGGTCACCAGGGCTCTGTGCCCACCACAGACTGATCTGGCAGGCTCCCCTGGAGGTCCCACCTCAGTCCTAGTCCACATCAGAGTAACAAAGTGAAGGGCAAGGATAACCACACTGCATGTGGTCAACAACCCACATGCAGCAGGGGACCATGGACTCTGCCCAGCAGCCGCTGAGTGATGATCAAGCAGGTAAAAGCAGAATGTCACTGTCATCACAACTGGGCATGAGAAGAAGATGGGCTCTTCTCTTCTGCTATTTCTGCTACAAAGTACCCTTTTGTCACACTACCACCATGGCACCCACCCACCACATTCGCACAGCCACCATACTGTCACCCAGGCACCCAGCTGCCACGTGTGCACAGTCACATGATGGGACATGCAGAGGCACCGGCAGTGCTTCTGGTTTCTGCTGCTCAGTGACCCTGGAGGGACAGTAATTTTTGTACACATGAAAAAGCAGTGAGAAGCATTTCAGAGTGAAGTATGACCTGGACACATACATGATTGTGTGTGGAGAACCCTGACGTTCAGAACTAAGTTGCGTGTGTAGAAAGGTGAAGATTCCAGGGGTCTCCTTTATCCTATCATGTGTGGGTTTTCCCGCCATCTATTAGGCTACACAAAATATTTTTAAGAGAGACAGCTGAACAACTTGATAAAAGGTACTATCACATTTTTCCAAGAATGTAAAAGGAAGCTCTGACTCCAAGCCTGTGTGTCAAGGCGAAGGCGATGGGGTCGATCCCAGCAACAGTGATGCAGGTCCCTTCCCACACAGAGTGACCATCTTAAATATCAAAAGTGTTCCATAGAAATGTTTTTTTTTTCTTTTTGCAGGCTAGAACTATGTTTAGAAGATTTGAAAATAGCAGGCAAAATCAAATAGCACATGACTGAAAATTAGAATTCCTCCAGAAAATCCTCTGCAAGGCAGGATGTCATGGCACCCACGATTCTCAATGCACAGAAATCTCACCCCTCAGAGCCATCCTGGCCACCATTCTGTTGACACTTTGCTGCGCTCTCTGAAAACAGCTTCTCAGACTTAGCTGAATATGTGGTTCCAGGAGACAAGCACAGGAGAGGGCTGCCTCGGGCTGTCGTTGGGCTCCAGGACTGGGGTGTATTGCGCCTCCCCACATCCCTGCTGCCCAAGCTGGAACTCAGCTGCTTGGACCTGGGTTCCCTCTCCAAGGGGCCAGGCAGTACTAGTGGGTGTGAGGGCAGCTCTGGGCTCCTAGCATGCTTCCTCAGATGGGTGCTCAGAGCCCTCCCCAGCACAGAGTGTGCATCATGGGACCCATCAGTTACTGCCATTGTTGTTCTCCTTACTGTCACTGATACCCATGTCATTGTGACCCATGCACACCTTTACTTCTCCAAGTGCACATGCTGCAAGAACACCTTGGCTTGTACCAGCACTCTCCTGAATGGCCACCCAGTGAGGAAGAGCTGCAGAAATGGGCATCTAACGCCTAGTCCACGGGCTAACATGGTAGCCGCTGGCAACATGTTCCTGAATGTGAGTCTCATCTCTCACCTCAGGAGCCCCTAATGGGTGAAATGGAGATGCTGTCGGGGTTTCCTCCATTCTGCCAAGTGATAGAACACAAATATTACAGGTGCTCAGAACCACATCTTCAACTCAATGCTGAGGAAGTTTTCAGTTCTATTGATAGCATTACCATTAGGATTCCAGTGTTGATGGCATTAATATTTATGTAGCTATATTCCCTGGACCCTGCTCCCATGCCTGCCTGGCTCACACCTACTGTCCTCACCCATCTTGTCACTCCCTTAACCATTAGTGGACGTGTGTTCTATGCACATAGACAATATTTTACTGTGATCATCCATTGAATTACACTTTCTGCTTTTAGGCAGTGAGCAGAAACCGTTTGCAGTGCCTAATCATCTTTATGACTTCTGTGGTAGTCAAGGCTGTGTCAGCTTGGTCAGGCTCTGGTGCCCAAACTCTCATCTAGATGCTACTGTGAAAATATCTGTGGATGTAACAACATGTGCAATCAGTAAAAGGGACGAGCCTCCACAGTGTGGGTGGGCCTCCAGGAAACTGCTGATGACCATGAGAAACCTCAAATGAGTTTGTCAAAGGAGAAGGGCTTCTGGCTCAGCCTTGTGAATAAAACCCTGGCTATAGTTCATCTTCCTGTCCTGTCCTGAGAACTTTGGACTTGCTATAGCTGCATGAGACAATTCCATGAAGGGTGGGGCAGAGACGATGAACAAACATGGGTCTCCAATTTCCCTCTCTAGAGAACTCTGGCTAACATGCATCTTTGTACCTCCCAAGGTTAGAGAAATCTCAGTGCCCAAAGTCTGTACCAGTATATCGCACTGAGAGAAGACACCTCGTGTTTGCCTGGACATTTCCACAGTGTGGACAATGCTGCTAGAGTTGAGTGGGTCCCCTGGGTGGTCCAGCCACTGCAGTAGAAGTGCCACAGACTTGATGGGTAGACACAGACCTGTGCTCCCCGGAGTCCCCATGGCTGGGAGTCCCAGGCAAAGGACCAGCTCACTGGGGTCAGAATGGGGCCCTTGACTGGTTCCCAGATGCCATCTCTTTGTTGTGTCCCCACCTGGTGGAGATAGCGAGAGCTCTCTGGGTCTCTTGTAAGGGAACTAACCCAGTCAGGAGAGCTCCATACTAATCACAGCCAGACACCATCCCCACTGCATTCCCTGGGGTCAGGGATTCAATAGACGAGTCTCAGGCAGTATGTATGCAGTAGTGGGAACACACGAGCATGGCACTACCCCAGCACAAACACAGCGGGCTCTTCTTACAGGATTCACTCCTGAAGTTCAAGATTACCTTGGACTCTGGAATACACACTTTCCTAAAAGCTGGAGTTCACCACCTGCTGTGAAGAGCATCGAGTTAGCTGAACCGCCCCTCCTCGGGATCCACCCAGTGTTCTCTCCCCCATGTCTAACTTTTCTATTCAATGTGCCATGGTTTTCCTTGATTCATGCACCTTTTCACATTTCAGTGAAAGGAAAAGCTGTCTGCAGCATGCAGCGTCCTGTTCACGTCCCACATGACCAAAAGTGAAGACAGGAAGACCACGTGCCTTCACAGAGCTCGCAGGAGCATGACAGTCAGCGCCTGCACGAAACACTGCACGGAGAGGTCGCGTGTCCTAGGGAGGTGCAACGTCACCCACCCTGTGGCTGGCTGGGTACCCAGGGCAAGGGGCATGGGACCAGGGAAGCTGCAGGGCTTGTTGGGACGTGGAGCCTGTCCTGAAGGAGGCTCAGGGAAGTGCAGGAGGCTCCCCAGCCCCAAACAGCTCCACAGTGAGCAGGAATGAGGGAAGGAAGGCCCCCCACTGGGAAGGAGTGGAGGCAAGGGAGAGGTGGAGGGACAGAAGAGGCCTTGGCCATGCAGAGAGGCTGGCCTGCTCTGTGTGGGAGCTGCTCCTTCAGCCTGTTTTTCCAGAGGCTGAGACCTGGAATATGTCCTCCTGGCCTCCCAGCCTCACCCCTGCTCCACTTAAGAGACCTGGGAAGTCCTAGGGCTCCACGAGCAATTCGCTGGCCGTTTCCTACTCCATTGTAACTCCTCATTTTAAGCTCTTCCCTGAATAATCACACTCCTGGTTAACACAGGGCAGGGCACATGAGTGCCTCTGGGAATTGGCACAAGTCCCTTGAGAGCGTCACCTTTTATGCCAGAGGTCTTCTTTTCTGTCCCGGTGGCCTCCAGCGGAAGGCACACTGCTAGCCACAGTATCTGAGCCCTCACCAAGGCTGATCCATGCCAGTCCTTGAGAAGCAACACCAAAGCACACAGTGGTCCATGTTAGCATCTGTGCTGTGTGCACACAGTCCAGCACCAAGTCACGGAAACACACATGTGTCACGTGGTGCCTGATCCAGGCTCAGCAAGCATGATGCGTGGACCTCGCCTATGTGCAGTTTTCCAGAAGGCTGCCAGTGGCGTGCCAAAGTGTGTGTCCCTTGTACATGAGGAATCCATGCACAAACACATGCCATGGACACCAGCAATGCTGCCCAAGAAACTGGGGGTGCCTGTGCAGCTCATTCCACCTCGCCCATCTGTACTCAGACTCCACTAAGACAGAGTGAGGGACAAGGCTGTTACTCTTCTGAGGTCCAGGGAAACTGGCGGATGGGTCCCCAACGCCGAGAGAGGGCCAAGCTGGGAACCTCCCTGGCTGAGACGTAGCCCTGCATAATGCAGGCTGTAGGTTGGGATGAGCGAGGGCCAGGGCTTCTTTCCAATAATGAGCTCTACCTTACAACACATGTGGATGTGGAATTACCTACCTTCCCTCATAAGTGATGACAATACAGAAACTCTCCAGGCCCTAATGGTTGAATTGAACAAAACTCTTCAATTTGGTATTTACTGCCTAAGAATAGCTGAGTCTCCATCCTAGTTACTCAATCTGCTGTTGTAAAGCGAAATTCATCCTCAGCCTGTTTTGCTGTCTGAGAGGACGGTCAGGGTCATGACCGCACAAACTGGGATTTCCAAGGCAGTTTGTGTCCCAACTCTACCCACACCTCTCTGAGAGCCCACCTCTCTGACAGGAGTCTCCAACACAGGGCAGAAAACCCGGTGCCTGGTAGAACTCAGCAGTCATGCAACCAAAGCCGAACTCCTCTGCCATCAAGATCAAAGTGTATCTCAGTTTCCACAGCAACTAACCATTGTTGTGGCTCCCACCTCATCCACTCCTGCTCCTCTCTGTCAATACACCGTGTAGTTTCAGATAGCTTTATTTCAGCCTCCTGAATCAAATCTAGATTCTTACCTTGGTAGGACTTCAATGGTGACTGCACTCTTATTTTTCTTACACTTACATTTAAAAAATAATCAATACCCAGATTCTAACTATTGTTAAAAATTGAATTAAACTGTGAAGTACACATGAGGCATATCAACGCTTCAAACTTAAAATACTTCTGGAAATTGAATACAACGAATTGTAAATGTCATTCTGAACCAGTCAGCTGACTTACAGCAAACTCTTACAGACTTTTCGTTTTTATACAAACCCACTTTTTAAAAATGAAACATGCAAATTTCTGATATTACCATAGAGTGGGTAAGTAACATGGACTTTATATCAGGCTGGGGTTCTCATGGATCACCCCAAAGTTCTGATACAGTTTTTTTTTTTTTAATTTTTTATTGTGGGTTGTTCAAAATATTACAAATTTCTTGACATATCATATTCCACACTTTGATTCAAGTGGGTTATGAACTCCCACCTTCACCCCATACACAGATTGCTGAATCAAATCTAGATTCTTACCTTGGTAGGACTTCAATGGTGACTGCACTCTTATTTTTCTTACACGTACATTTAAAAAATAATCAATACCCAGATTCTAACTATTGTTAAAAATTGAATTAAACTGTGAAGTACACATGAGGCATATCAACGCTTCAAACTTAAAATACTTCTGGAAATTGAATACAACGAATTGTAAATGTCATTCTGAACCAGTCAGCTGACTTACAGCAAACTCTTACAGACTTTTCGTTTTTATACAAACCCACTTTTTAAAAATGAAACATGCAAATTTCTGATATTACCATAGAGTGGGTAAGTAACATGGACTTTATATCAGGCTGGGGTTCTCATGGATCACCCCAAAGTTCTGATACAGTTTTAATCAGTCAAGTAAATAAGTTATCAAAAAACATCTGGATTCATTGTAAAAGTCTAAAAGGCAAAATATGTATCCCCTACATTAAGGCAAAACCAACCCATCACTAACAGCTTACTGTGTGGTACTGTGTCACCTTTCTTAACCTCCTTATACCTCCTTGTTCTTGATGGCAGGATGCCGTAATTCCCAGCAAATAGAACTGTTTTCAGTTCAAATGAGAAAACCTACATAAATCATCACCAACAATAAAGAACTATTATATCATTCTCTTCAGATTATGTGGGTTATGTACAATTTGTATACAATTGGTTTGGGAGTTATTGAGGTAGTGGAAGATTATGAGAACACTGGTACAAATGCTAGAGGCTATATCAGAAATACAACCGCTCTTGCATGCTCCAATATTGAGCTGGAATAATTGCATAAATAAATAAATGGCTGAATGCTATCATTGCATAAAGTTGGTTATGTATTTACCTTCCATTTGAAATGTCCTGGGCCCCTTTCAGAAGAAGATGGAAGTACACACCTCTGTGGGCTCCTCGGAGCCTCACCAAGACCAGGGGAGAGAGGGCCTGTTTCTCCCAAGTTGTCCACTTCAGGGCAAATCTACCCCAAGGGTTCTATTTTGTGGCCTCAAAGTTCTCTGTCTTCTTCTAGTTTATTCTATCTTGACAAATGATGTCTGTGTCTGATAAAGCCTTTGAAAGGCTCATAATAGAAGCCATGGCAACTAAATAAAAGCTTAAATTAGATCTATTAATTTGGTTGTCATAAACACACATGTGCTAGTGGGCAAGCCCAACACTGAAGCTGGAGGCCTTCCTCATCAGTCCTGGTATGTTTCCCAAGACTCCTCCTCCCTCGTCCACAATCTCGTATGCAGTCTGAAGTCAGCTAAGTCACATTTGAATTATGTTTGTGTCATAGTGACTCTCGAGTCACCTTCGGGATTCAGGTTTTCTTCAGGTTTTTGAAGGAGGAATCATGGCAGGCTCAGAGGACACCATGAGAAGGCTTTCACTGGGACCACCGTGGCTCCATGAACAGTCACTGTGACCACAAACACATCTGCAGGTGGCCTGTGCCCACAGGAGGTGGCCTGCGCCCACAGGAGGTGCCCTGCGGTGCAGCCAGAGTGTGTGAGAAAGGTGATCCCTGAGCTCAGGTAATGCAGAGCTTCCCGTCTACCTGAGCTCTGGCTCGGGTGGGGCACTAAGTGTGGACAGAAAGCTCTTGCTGAGGCAGAAAAGCCTTCCCATGACAAATGGCATCAGCTAGAAAATGAGTTCCTGAGCCTTGCTTGATCTCCTTCAAGGGGCTTCTCGGGAAGACCACAGGCAGAAAGCTCTGGGGCATAACTTAGCCATGGTGTGCCCAGAGACAGAGGCAGAGTTGACACTACTTCAAACCCTTTCAACTCTCCCCACTCTGTGATTTAGATTCATAAGCTACACTGGCAGAGCCATCAGCTGGTCAAATAAGGAGGCTATTTTCTCTCCTGTCGGGCCCTGAGCTAATCGGAGCCCAGCTCATTCACATGGGTGAGTCTGGAGTCGGGACCAGCTGCACACAGCTGCAGGGCAGCGGGCCCCGAGCTCGCTATCCAGGAGCCCGGTTGATAAGACTTCAGTTTTAGTCCGACATGACCCCAGAATATTCCATAAATAACGCGAAGGTGTTGATTTCGCAGCACTGAGAACAGGTGGGGAATCTTGGCCCAGGATTACCTGCCCACGTAGGAAAACACTCCTCAGATTCTTCAGTGTGCTTTGGGTGCATGGCAAAACAGTTTCCAGGTTTGAGCGACAGAGAACATGAAAGATGACTGTAAAACAGGCTCAAGGAACAAGGAACTATGAAAGAATGAGTGTGACAAACACAAGGAAGACTACGCTTTTCAGATCACTGTGTCTCAGCTTCTTCAAAACCAGTTTGACCTAAACATCAGGCAATGCAAAGTAAAATGAGAAACTGGTCTGATCTCAGAGGAGAAAAAGCACACCCCTTATCCATAGGAGCAAAGACTCCCCGAGTTCTTGGGAAGGACAGAGGGATGTCGGGGGCATTTCAATGAGAAATACAAGATGTTGCCATAGTAACATTTTAACTTCCTATTAACATCACTTTGGCTTCTCTGTGATTGGCAGATTTGGAAATAACTTCTCATTGTATTACAACATGCTGGCATTTCATTTATAATGCACATCTTAGTGTACCTCCAGTTTATACTCTACATTCATAAAATTCTTTAGAGTCCACCTGGCTCTGCTAGAGCAGGAGTGACCAAAAAAGAGCAAGTCAAGAAATCGGATGCTCAGCTGAATTCCACATGAATACTTTCACCACTGATTCATCCAACATGTGCCAAACAATTTTCAACCAAAGACAACGAGGAGCCAACCATGAAAACTCAAGTCCCTAGGGAAAACCGCAATTCTTTCCTCAAGGAACCTATAGGTCCATTGAGGAGGTGATTATTCAGCCAAGAGTCAAGAACGAACTCTTGCCAAGGACATTCATTCCCACATCCTTTGTTACAGGACACCATGATCTAGAAACCCACCCAATCGATTTAAGAGTCCCAGGAGGACGTCTTGGAGACAGATGACCAGATGCAAGGAAAAGGGAGAAAACAATGGTGCTTCCTTGAGAAGAGACTCCTTTTGACAGGGGAATCAGAAAGGAGGTGTGAAGGGAAGGGCTCCATGAGAGGAGAGCCCGAGGAGGGCAGGCCGGACACGTCTCCTCTAGCATCCTCACCTCGGTTCAGGTTGGCAGTGTTAGCCCTGAACTTGGGGTGTGACCCCCATATGATAATAGTCACTTGCAGAGACAAAGTTGAAGCTCTGCTTTCCCACCACTAGACGCCAATGTTTGTTTGCTAATTTGACTGTCCTGTGTTGGGTGCTAATAAGTAACAAATAATTTTCATGATTCAGAGGGAAGCTTGAGTGGCGAGGTCTCTGAGCCCGGGGAGCTCTTCTGTGCGGTGAGGGTTTATTTTAAGCTGATGGATCTTAGGGTTGTCATCTTCATCCTAGTTTTCAGAAAATTATGTATTCAGCTTTAAAAATCCATACTCTAAAGCAACGTAAAAGGTAAAATCTGGGAAAGAAATGTGAGAGAACGCAGACATCTCATTTCCAATACATCGTTGCCTAGGTAACAAGGCCTATCTAGGCATTTTGAATTGGTAGGCGTTGATCATCTATATTTGGGGATTCAAATCTGCACTGACGGCAAGTTTCCATGGTGCTAGCAATTACATAACTGTTTCCAGTGTTTTTTAGAAGGAAGTTGTGTGTCATGTGGGCATATTTCAGGCTCAAATATATTAACCGATCAATCACATCACTGAGTCAAAGTTGTTCATGTTCAATTTGAAGACGCATATTCACTATTGTGGTAAATAATTTGGTATTTAAGCTCTTGAATCAAAGTGTAGGGGGATGACTGAATAAAAGGACCACCTTGAATGCCAGGAAGGAACGACCTTTGTGATTGCAGTAGAGACTCAGGTGCACATCACCAAAGGGGACCTTCGCTAGGAACCACCCAGGAAAACAAAGGGTTTGTCTTCCATAGTTGATTTGGATAAGGTATCCAGGTTTTCCACCATTCTTTTTTGACCCAGCAAAATTTGAAGCATGAAAAAAAAAATGTTTGGGAGTGTGTCGTGTGGTTCTAGATTCTCCTAACAAAGCAATGCAGTAGTGTTTGGACAGGTAGAAACATGGAGAGCTCAGTCAACACAATGTCTGAATAAATGAGAAGTAACCATAGGGAGATGACCAGTCAGGAATATTCTGGAGACTGCTTGGGGGAGTACATACAGAACTGCTCTATTGATTTAGTAGCACAGCTACAGAATAACAAAAGGATGCTTGATCCAGCAACTATGGTTGGTATTAACCTATGACTCTGCAATCCCAATAATCTGGTTATTATCTTTACTTGGTTTTAGTGCCTTGTTATTTGGATGAACTAACCCACATCACCAAGGCTTAGCAGACAGAGCAGGCCCTGTTCCTACCTTAGTCGTTTTGTGAATAGGTCTCACGGTACAAACATTCTGAGCATCCTGGAGATTCCACAAATTTGGGCAGCACAAAACCACTCTCATGTTTCTATGGCAACACCAACAAGTTAGAGGCTGGAGATCCAAGCTGAAGCAGTTCTCTGTGTCTCCATTCTTAATTCCCTTACGCCAGCCTGGGGTGACAGTGTGTGGAGGTGCATTAAAATACCAGCCATGCTTCAGAAAAAGATGTGCCCCCCATCACACTATGCACAATGTGCACACAAGCCGTGTGCCTGTCTGCCACTGCCACGCGTGCTCTTTATATGAGACATGAAAAAGAAGAGAACCACCTTCTAAAATGCCAGAAGCTCTTCTGGCACCTGAATCCCACATTGGTAAACTGGCAAAAGGTAGTCTGTCAGAGGAAGCCGAGGACTAACCCAGCAGCCGCAGGTTCAAGTCTCTGCTCAGATGGCCGCCGCTGCTTGATATCTGGCAAACAGTCTTCCTCGCATATGACCACTTGCTTACAGGGCTTTTGAGAAAGCAGTGCACATGCACACTCTTTCCCTCTTCATGGTGTGTCAAACTGAAGCCAAGCTGGCCGCCCCCAACACAGCCAGCATAGACAGCAGGTGAGGGGCCTCCCAGCCGACAGCTGGAGAAGAACAACCCAGAGCCCGTGGGCAACGTAAACCTTTCCCACCCAAATACAAGGAGCACAGAGATCAACCACCCGGATGCACTGAGGGCCATCAGTGGGGCAGGCACAGTGACAGAAAGAACCAGAGGACTGTTTTCTTTTCCATTTGTAAAAGGTCAGGGTATGCTGCTCAAAGATCTGCAGGGTTCAGAGCGGAAGGCAGGTGTCAGGAGGATATTCCCAAGCCGGAGAGTGGACGGGAGTGCCCGCACCTGCATCATGAAGATTTTGTGATGTTTTCAGTTGCCCAACAGTGCAGGACGCCTCCACTCGTGAGGGCAGGGAGTGTGTCTACTCACCACACATGAAACCTGGTGCTACGTGAAATCAGCTTTGTGCACTGTGAATCGAAGAAGAGGTTCCCGGGGCTTTGTATCAACACCCACAGTGGGTTGTTTCAGTGGTGCCACAGCAGGAGGGGTGGACAGGAGCAGGCAGGGGACCTTGACTGCAACAACATGACCAGTTAACAATACTTCTTGTGAGAGAGAGAGAGAGAGAGAGAGAGAGAGAGAGAGAGAGAATGAATATGAGAACAGGAAGGAAAGAAAGAAGGGAGAAGGGAGGAAGAGAGAAGGAGAATAAAGAGGGGGTATAACTGAACTGATAGATGAGCCAGTTATGTGGATGGTGGGGATACACATTTCACAAGGTCAATCAACAAAGTGGTGCACTGAAATGAATTCCATTTTATTTGTCAATTATGCCTTAACAAAGCTGGGGATGGGAGCACGTCATTATATATTAGAAACTAAAACAGAGAGGGAGTTGTGCTCATCAGGTATGAGATGATCTCCCACAACAACACCAAATTTCTCTCTGTCCTGTCTCCCTTATCCACAGAGGCCTCTGACTGAGGGCCATCTTCTGTGGACCCAGGTGGTCAAGGGTGAAGGAACCAGTGAGCATGCAGGACATGGCAAGAGGAAAGCTTGAGAGCATCAGAGACATGGCAGAGGCAGGGACCAGGAAGGGGCTCAGCTCAGGAGCCCCCAGGAGTGATAGGGTGGATGCACAAAGGTGGGTGGCAGATGTGCATGAAAGTGCGTGGCAGCCCGGCCAGCAGCCCCAAGTGCACGGCAGGCTCCCAGCTATCCCAGCCAAGACCACTGACCGGCATGGGAGCCTCATGTCCTCTGAGTGAGGGGCCACCTGTTGTTGCCCTTCTTTGGATGACATCGGTGCCTCCACATTAAGAGCCAGAAGGAAGCGTCTTAAACACCAGGCCACATTTCCATGGTGAACCATGGGCTTCCCCTCTTGTCAATGAATATCACCATTTTTGAAATTCATCATCACACGGGATGCATGGCTCACAAAATCAAACCTTTGTAAAAGAATTTTAATCTGTAAAACATTATGAAAACAGCAGTCTAGGCCATTCCTATTTTCTTCTTATTATGGTCAGTATTCTTTCTATGTAAAAGTAAATTCTATCCCAAGTCTCCTATGTTATCATTGTCAACAGAGAAGTTGACAGAAGATTGTAGAATGAGCAAAAATGTTCTGAATCACCTTTAGATTTCCTTTCGTCATCTAAAACTAATAAGTAGCAAAAGTCGTCATCAGGGGTTTAGTCTATGCTGGGGCAGCGCCCCCCGCCCCCTCTCACACACCTCCTTCCGCCTGTCCAGGTATCTAGAATGTGACTCAGCAGCTTGGCGGGACCTGGGGAGGTCTGCTAGCTGCACTCAAATCTCGTGGTTTGAAAGGTGATCAAAATTTGGCAATTCAAGGTTTCAGCATCTCAGACTCCACTGTGCCTACACCTCTGGAAAAGGGGAGAAAATGAAAATAAATAACAAATAAATAAAGCTGAGATAGAATCTACCCTTCAGGAAGCAGGAACTACTTCACATAGCTAAGTCCTTCTAATTGTTGAGGAGATTTTTTGTGATAATTTTTCAAAAATAAAGTTATGGGGAAAGGATTTAGCAAAATTTAGCTTAGAATTTAGTAGAACAAAAGAAAAACTAAGTCCTGAGAGAATGGAGGCCTCATTTTTCAATGACTGCAAAATAGTGAGTGAGGAGCCTGAACTGGCTGTGCCAGAGTGCGGCTATATAAAATTAAACTACTTTTTCATTTTTCCTATGTCTTGGAAAAGTGAAAGATGAATTTCCCTGTTTACACAAAGCCACTGATTATCAAGAAGGCTTGCTTCCTAGGCATGACAGCAACTCTTCCAAGTGCCTGAAGTTCAGCACCTGGGAAAATGGATCTGAGTCTGTACCTTCCCGTGCGTGACAAAGCCCCAGGGTGGTGAGCAGTACTTGGGCATCAGTGTGGCCTGTGTGTGCTTGTGCACGCACATTGGGATGTTGTCTCAACAAACATTTCAGAGATGGTTATGAGACATTTTACTAATCTCCCTTCAATTGCATGTTCATAATCTAGTTATATGTTTTTAAATACCTTTCTGTTACAATTTTGAAATGGTACTGTATCAGAAATATGTGCATATACTACTTATTATATAGAAAGTTACATAATTATCCTTCTCAGAAAAGGACAGCAGGATGGTCAAAACATCTTTTCATATGGGAGTTATAATGTAGTATCTCGTAAATTATCGTCAGTAGAGAGAATTTGCAGACTTAAATCTAATTTTAGAAAACGAAGCTCTTATAAGAATATTTAAATGGTTTTTTTATGCCAGGACTAAGAAAATCTTTCAGAGCCAGATCAGACCTGAGGTGCTTCCTTATTACCCCCCAAATAAGAAAGTCATTGCTTTTCAGACACTTTATCAAAAACATGGGAAAACAACTGTGAACAGGGAAGTAAAGGGTTATTAGACGAGGCATGTCTTGCACATTACTCTGCACTGTATGATTCAATGATGTACTTTTTATAGTACCCCTAAAATATGAAAGTTGAAAGTGTTTTGGGGATTTGGGGAATTTTGCTGATTTGTGGGCCCTGCTTAAGTTTCATAAATCATAGTTGCTCTGTAAAGAAAATTAACGTCTCTATTTTCTCTCTTAAGACCCGCATTAAACTCTTGAGCTCTTGTTTTCTTTAGGGTAACAAACCTCCACATGCTCCTGGGTGCTCGTGGGTGCCTGGAGGGTGCTCAGGCATGGTGTAGGACTGGTACAGGGCCTGACCTCTTGAACTCAGTGTGTTGCCATGGCATTTTTCATGGGATGCACTTTCAAAAGCTTCTACTGCACAGTGGGCATCCCACCGAGTGCCAAGGACAGAGTCTGAAAGGCTGTCTGGGGTGGTGGGTTGGTTGAGGTGGTCTCAGAAGCTTTCCCTGGGGTTTCCTGTGTTTTCTTGTCACTACACAGTGCTGGCCTCCCCGTGCTCCCCCAGATTTTGAAGGGACAACACAGCCCAGTCTGCCTGGAAGCTCTCCATCTTCTCCTAGGTGTCCTCTGAGGAATGCCTACCCAGATTCCCACACTGGGCACTTTCCAAGGATATTCCTCTAATTTTCCATACGAGGGAACATCTCCTCTCACCAAAGGAGGGAGCAGGGCTGTCCTGAACCCCAGGACCACAGGAGCAGAGTTACATGAGGACGCACCTGGTGGTCTCAGGGCCTGGGGTCACTGGCCTCTCCCTTGGGGCCCAGGCCACCTGTCCTGTGCTGCTTTGCTCCTGGAGCTCTGTGTGGTTTTTGAGTGCACGCTCCGCCTGGCACATGTTGCCCACTGCTTCTTCCTGCTCCGCTCTGCCCAGAGGCCACCCTAGGTATGTGCCCATGGGACACTCAAAAGACAGACTCTCCATTCCAGCTTGTCCTCTCCGGCATCTTCAGGAGCATGTGCACCTTGGTAAAATTCTATAATTAATTCAATAACTAATGTTTAGTATCAAACATGGCCAAGAAGACTATTTTTAGAAGTCACGTAAGAAGTTTATCGATATAGGGTTAGGTATGATGTAAAGCTGTTGAAGCCACTGCTGACACGTGGGCACTGGATTGTGAGACCACGGATGAGCACAGTCAACACATATCAATGTGTACTCAGGTACGTGCTTCTGCACACCCCAGCTCCTACTTGTTGAGCCTGAACGGCATCTGAAGGAGATGTCCTGTGTGCATGAAAGAATAAGGCATAATGAATCCCACTATTATGTATAATTATGAAGCACCAATAATTTTTTTTTAAACACAGTATCTGAGAGCAGTCTTTCAATCCGTTTTTGATATTTCTTCAGATTTCCCTTTGCTTAACCATCCCCATGGAGATTTCCTCTTCCCTCCAACTTTCCCACAGGCACCATGGCCCGGTCACTGGCTGCTTGTGGTCACTCACGTGCTCACTCACGTGCTCACAGTCACCCGTGCAGTAGAACTGAGCACGGACCACGTGGCTCCCAGCATCCCTTCTCCCAGGCTGCTGCGCTCACCTAACACACCCCTGCACTCAGGCTGGGAGAGCGCCAACTTACTGTCTCTTCCTGGACGAAGGAAGGGGCTTGTTTTAAGAGTGACAAACTGCTTGAGGGCATCTTCTCTACAAGTTCCTGTCTGTGTCTTAGTGAACTCTTGCATTCCTTCACAAAGATGACCGTCAGAAGTACTCACGTTGACCTGTTGAGTTGTGGGTGACACTGCGGCTCTGGGCTCCAGGTGAGGTGTTAGAAACATTCAAGGGTCAGAGTGACAGACACAAAGATACTTAAAAACACATTTTGTAAAATGAAGATATATAGCCATCATGCTGCAGAAACTCACATTAAAAATTGCCATTTGTGTTTGACACATGCAGAAACAGTCAGCTTGTTGGTTGGAAATACACAGTAGCCCATTCCAGTTGGGATCTGAGCTTTAAGTCATCTTTGAGAAACTTTCAGAAATATTTCTCTGGAGAATAAGGACAGTTTGTGAACTTCATGGGGACGAATGGGCACTGTGATGGTGTGTGAGCTTCCACAGAGAAAGTGGTATGTGGACCGCAAAGGCCAAGCAGCCAGCAACATCTGATGCTTTTTGAAGCCGCATGGGATCATGCCATGTCACCGAGGACCTGTGTTAAACAAGCCAGTGTCACAGCTTGGAAAAAAAGAGGAAAACCTGAAACCCCATTGCTTGGAAAAATGAGGAAGGAAGGTAGAGGGCAGTCTGGATAACTTAGCTAGAGCCTGTCTCCGAGTAAAATAGAAAGGGCTGGGATACGGCTCAGCGATGAGAGTCCATGGGTTCAATCCCCAGCACTGGGGAAAAAAGAAAGGAGATAAAAGGGCAGGACCTTCTAGGGAGATGATTGAATTTGAGGAAGGTGAAGAGATAAGGACCCGACTCCTACTCACAAGGACAAGGACTGGTGTACGTCAGCAACTAAACCACTTCATACCTGAGGGTGAAATGACATGAAAATCAGGTCAGGACACACGTGTTTCCAGAAGCCTTCAGGATATTTTAACACCCCAGCAGGCTGATCACGGTGAATCTTCCAACAGTCTGGCCTCTGCCTTTGCAGAGAGGTGATTCCTGATCAGTAGCCATGTTGGAGGGCCTGAGGTCAGCCGTGCTTGCGGTGGGGGGCGGGGGGGGCAGGCAAGTGACTGCGTTCAGCCACAAGCTAGAAGACAGGGCCTCCTCTGTCTCCTTATAGTGATCAGATGTCACTTATACCTCAGATAGCCATATTGATAGACGATGAAGATATTTTTATTGTCACACTCAGATCATCCTTGACTCTGTCTGAAGGCCATGCGGCCTGCAGTCTTCTAGAACTACTCCTGGAAGTCCTCACCCCAAAGGTTTGCTAAACACTTGTCTAGTGAAGGATCCCACTGTTGGTGTGATAGATTTTCCCTGCTGTCTTTTCTGTCTAACCCAGGAGATAAGGGTGTATTATGGTCTACGTGCAGGGTCCCCCCAAAGCTCACGTGTGAGATATGCAAGAAGGCTGGGAGGAGAAATGATCAGCCAGTGAGTTAATCTCCTAACGGGGATTGACTGAGTGGTAACTGAAGGGGTAGGATTGTCTAGAGGAGGAAGGAATTGGGGTGTGGCTTTGGGATTGATATTCTCTATTGGAGAATGGGGCCTCTCTGCTTCCCAATCATCATGTGAGATATTTCCCTCCACCACATTCTTCCTCCATGGTGATCTGCCTCACCTTGAGCCCCGAGGAATACGGCCTACTGTCTGTAGATGGAGAACTCTGAAACCTGAGCCCCAAATAAACCTTTCCTACTCAGCAATTGTTCAGGTCAGATCCTTTAGTCACAGCAGTGAAAACGCTGACTAAAACAGCGTGGTTTTCATATTTCAAGAGACTAAACGTAAATCCAAAGAGTGGTTAGGTTGGGTGGCGTGTGAAAAGTGTACAGAACTGAAACTCTAGGGCTCCTGCAAGTCATTCTATTGGATGTCAGCCGGGCTCACCTGCCCACATGGTGTCCACAAGGCCTTCCTGCCACAGGACGGAGCAGCAGCACCTGACCTGTACAGTACCTGGCTTTCAGGAAAGGCCTGCTGACCTGGGTACAGTCCGTCCCTGCTCCCACAGCCTGTGAGTTGTTACTCTAACTGAACTCAAATCCAGTTATAGAGAACTTGCTTCAATCCTTGGGCTTTGTTTGTTTTTCTGATTGATTTTACTTAGATCTTCAATAGGAATAAAGTTAAAAATGTATAAATAATATACGAAATCTCCATTGCAGTTTTCAAATGCTTTTGTCTAATTTGCCTCAAAGAGCGTTCTACATAGATATGTCACATAGTTTATGATGAAATTATAGATACGAAAAACATGTTAGAAGAATCTTACCAAAATTCAAAGGCACAAATCAACAGTGAAAATCTGGCAGGCACATTCTTTTGAAGAAAATCATGAAATGGAGTTTAAGGCTCTGGGGTTCTCATCGCTGGGTGCTGAGACCCCCTACATGAATCACAAAATCAAATGGACCTCAAATATTTTTCTCACTCCTAATGGACAGGTTGGTTTCCCTGCGTGATGTTCAAGGTCTTGCAGGAAGGGGCGTGGAGGCAGAGGAAGAGAGTCCCCCACACCCTCTCCACCTGGACAAGCCCCGGCTTCTCTTTTGATTTTCTAGACTGACAATTACCTTCAACAACCCCCCACCTTATTCTTCTCTCATTTCTCAGAAGTTATATTTTTTCAAGAAAGAAAGTTGATTTGAAACTCTGGCCTGACACTCAGAGAATCTGTGTTCCAGGTTTAGCTTCACTCCTAACTAGCTTATTTACCTTTCATTAGGTATATTTGTAAGCCACAGCAGGCTGGAAACAAAATGGGCATTCCTGATTGTAAGAGGAGAAACTCATTGACCCTCTCCAATCAGAGGATGGATAAACTCTAAGATTCTTCAGTCAAAAACGAAATAACATGAATTTTCTAGCCAAACATAGACACCAGAGATATACTGTACAATAAAAGAAATTATAAGACTAAGAATAAGTTATAATTTACTGATGGAATTATAAGGTAAGCCTTATTCTAAATAAAACTTAGAGAAATACGCTTCTGTAGCCTACTGTTAAAGACACCCAGAAGGTGGCCATCTGCTCTGGGCTCTGGCTGCAGGAGCACTAGCATGCTGCAATCTTCCACCTGCATGCAATCACAATGTCTCTTATCTTGACAAACCCCCCTGTTGTCTGAAGACTTAGCACAGGATACGTGTGTGGTAGGGTCTGCTGCCATCCTACTGGACTGGATGTCGGTGACTTCAGAGGTGGTCTATAATCACTTCAGAAGTTGTGGTACCCTCTGCTGTTCAAAAACAGCTTTCTGGAAACCTCCAAAGTCCATACAGGATACAATAATAAAGTAAATCAGAGGAATACCCTACCCAGTGCTAAAGGGGCCACTGCCTTTCTTGTGAGTTTCCTATAATGTGGCACAAAGAGAAAACAAGAAATGATCAGTTACAAGGTGCTCCAATATCCCCAGGTAAACCCAAACCAGTGACTCAGGAAAAGCAAGCACTCGGTTGGTTACATATAAAGAGTGGTGAAGAGCCGGGCACAGCCACTCCGGCAGTCCCAGTGACTCAGAGGCTGGGGAGGGAGGACGGCAAGTTCCAGAGCAGCTTCAGTTTGAAAGAGAGGATGGGGGGGGATCGTTTTGCTTTTCCCCAACAGATATTTAGTGAATATGACCACTGTCTGAGGCAACGTACAGAAAATGAAAAATGCAGAACAAGTACCCATGGATGTCTGTCCCTCGTGCACCAGAGTGCCGCCCTTCCCACAGGGGGTTCAGGTGACAGAGGAGCATGGGTATAGGAACAGCAGGGAGGTGGGGCAGGAGTCAGATGGCCTGGGGAGGTTAGAGAAGAGGACACTGCCGCTGGCCCCAGAGGGTGCGTGAGAGTCCACCAGCCCACAGCAATGGTGAGAAGTCACCTGTATTTCAAGCAGTTACCCCATGCCCAGGGTCACCAAGGGGACACTTACACTGTCACTGTTTCATAACTCCATCAGTGCTGTGCTTTACATGTGGCTATTATTCACATGCATTATTCCATGTCTAATCCTGATTTATCATTATTATTTTTTTAATTTGTTTTAACTAGTTACAGTCACAGTACAATGCACTTTGATACGACATATATAATGAAGTATGATTTCTCATTCTTCTGGTTATACATGATGTAGAATCCCACCGGTCATATAGTTATATATGTCCATAGGGTAATAATATCTGATTTGTTCTGCTATATTTCCTACCCCCTGACTCCTCTATTCCTCTCACTCCCCTCTGCCTAATGCAAAATCCCTCTATTTTTCCCTAGTCTCCCCACCTTATCATGAATTAGATCTGCATATCAGAGAAAACATTCAGCCTTTGGTGTTTTGGGATTGACTTATTTTGCTTAGCATGATATTCTTTAGCCCCATCCATTGACCTGCAAAGTACCTAACTCCTATCTGCAGGTATTTTGAACATTTCTCAATAAATAGATGGTGTGTATGTATGTGTGTATGTGTGGCAAGTTCATACTCTTAAATACAAATCATGCCTGGAGAAGACTCTTGGGCCATGCTCTGTGGCACCCAGAATTGAAATTGCAACCGACACGCTACCTCGACGCTCTGCCTGCTCTTTCATCCAAGACTCAGTTGAATCAATGTGACTTCTAAGGAGAAAACATGCTCCAGTGACTCATCTGCCTGTCTGTCCTCTAAGCCATGTGACATCATAGTTGTGCTTACTGAACCAGATGGGCCTCAGCATGCTCTGGGGTGGTACCATCTATGAGATCAAGACAAGGTGAAAGGGCAGAATCCCAACTGTTCATGCAGGTGAGACCTCACATTCTTGCTGATTCAGTTAGGCATTATTAACATGACCCATGAAATCTCATATTTTGCATGAATGGAGAATCATCTGAAGTTTGAAAATAAGTGAAATTCACTTTGATCCAAACAAACTTGCAAATGTGATGCATTGGTGCAATTTCTGTAGATAACCCTGCTTTCCCTAAGCAATCCACCTGAGGAGTGTAAGTGCTTAGTCATGGACCAATCCTCTTTGTGGTGTTTGTTGTAGATCAGAGGTTTTCAAAGCAGTCTCTGCAGCAGGGGAAAGCTGTCTCTCTAAACCTTAGGCAGAAGCTTGAGTGCCACAGAAGAGCATGACCATAGGCAAGTGTTATGTAGGGACCAAAATTTGTATTAAGTGCAGGAAGTGTTGCCACCTCCTCTCTAATGATGAGAGAGATTCAGCCACAGGGCTGATGGCGGTCACACCCTGAGCACACAGAGCCGCATCGGGATCCTGCCTTTCCCCACTCCTGGCTTCTCACTGCATGCCATGCTCACGTCCAAAAAATGATGTGAAAGCTTCACAATGGGAATCAAATAGTCCTAGCAAACTATTATTTATTTCTGAAATCTCACAATTTCACACCCTCAAAGTATTTCAAAGAATTTTGAAATGTGGCCAATTTCTCACACCTCTAAATAGTTAGAAGATAATTTACATTTCCCAAATAGCAAAGCTCATCTTTCTGACATTAAGCTACTTGTCTCTCTAAATTTTTAAAAACTAAAATGCTATATGGCCTTGCCGGTTATTTTTGCAGTCAGAATATTTTTTAAGCATGTGATGTTACCTTTAAGAAAATTCAGGGAACCAAAATGTTCACATGAGAGAAAAGGTTGAGCCATGACCTTTATAATGCCAAGCTTTAGCAAAACAAATGTATGCTGTAGACTTAAGGGATCCAAAGTAATAGCACTGGTCCCCAAGCTCTGGAATCCTGCCTTTTCCTTCACTCAGAGGCTCACCTTTAGCTCAGATCAAATAAGAGTCTCTGAAAGCTGAGCCCTGACATGTGAGCAGCCCTTTGTTGCCAGGCTAGATGCATCCAAAAAACGTTTGGTCCTTACCATGAAATCTTGATGGTCCTTCCTTCTGGCCTTAAGACCCCCTCCCAGGTGTCTGCAGGTCTCTGTTAGTTGTTTAGGAACCTGAGTGAAGCAAGAGGCAGTTTTGGGGAGCCCTGAAGCCTCACTCAGGAGGACTGAAGCCATGGGTGGGCTTGCCATCAACCAGGTCAGAACCTGCAGTCAGCCCTGAAGTGCACTAGCTCTGAGCTCCAGCTGCCCAGAGGGAACACAGTGGTGCTGCAGACACTGAGGAGGTGCAGGAAGCTTACAAGGTGCTCTGGTTTATCTCGTCAACCTCCATCCTCAGAATCACACTGACTGGGCCTCCTATGTGCCAGGCACACACGAGACTGAGCAGCAAGGGCCTTGCCCCTGGTGGAAGGTGGGATGTGACCTTCCTCATCGACCTGGGCTCACTAACCCTCCTGCACCTGCAAGGGAAAGCCCGGCTGGGGATTGGAGAGGTGGAGGGAGCGGTTAACCTCAGAGGAGTCCAGAGCCTCATGGAAGTCACTGTAGAGCAGCTCAGCTGTCAGTTTATCCCAGGTGTGCTGCTCCTCAGCAGCACCACCCAGGCTCTCTGCTTCTCCTGAACCTGCTCCATGTCCCAGAATCCCACCTGCCCTTCTGGAAACCGGGGTTGCCTGAGACAGCTGGGAAGGGGTGGATTGCTCAGTGACAAACATTTCCTCCGCTGCAGTGAAATGCTACTCAGAAAATATGTGTGACTCCTGTCCCTCCTGTCTCCTTCCTCCTCTTCCTCACAGTGCATGTCCAGTCTTGGAGATCAGATGCCAGGTGGTACATCCACCACAGAGGAAGAGCTATTGAAAACGCCGAAGAACAGGGCTCCAAACATGTTGCTTGGCCTAACCCACAAGTTAGGAGACAGAGAGTATGAAATATTCCTCAAACATAGTTTTAGTGAGTCAAGTTTCAAGGAACATAGAACTTGCTTCCTGGAAAAGATGGTACAAGTTGCCTATGCGATCCCGTCCATTGGATTATAAGTAACAAAATTTGAGAAAAAATCATACTGTTTGTCCAGAGTGACACAAAGCAAGTTATTTAAATCAGTGTCATGTATTTTTTTCAACAATAGCCCTTTAAAAGAATAAACACACTTCAAATCCTACTTTTAAAAATAAAAATAAGACACACAGCTCTGAGAGTCACCAGTCATTCTGGTAGAAACTGTAGACACTTCCCCTCAGAAGCTGCACTGCCATCAATTTCAAATTGGCTCAAACTGGCTCAAATAAGGAGTGTCTGCTTATTTTTGTTTTGTATTGGTTGTCAGCCACGATCATCTCAGAAGCTGGTGCAAGGAGGAATTAGGCAAACAGGTGTCATCATATGTGAGGGTTCCTAGAGTAAGTCATGGTGCAAGCTGCCGAGTAGTACCACACATTAAAGAAGACAGTAGCGGCATTTGTTGAGTGTGGTATTTCCCAAGTCATAATGTATTAGGTTATCAAAATAGTGTAAAAACAGGTTTTATCCACCTCCCTTAATTTTTATATGAAGTAGTATCACATTAATTTGCAGAATTTGGTTTATCTAAGTGAAACTGGTCAAACGCATTGACTGCATTTTAATTTTTGATTATTTATTTTTTGCGGTAGTAGGGCATTGAAGATGCCAAGCAAGTGGTCAGCCACTGAGCTACACCTGAGTCCTGCATGTGGAATCTTGCTATCGAACCTGACTTTTCCTAGGAGACTCAACAGTGATTGAAGCCAGGTAGAGGGTCCTGAAGCACGGGAGAGGTGGGCTGGAAGGCACGGCGTGCCCATGTGGAGTCACCAGCACAGGGCATTTCAACTATTTGAGTTACAATTTTCCCCCTTTATTAGGAAACATCTTACCTCCTGAGCTCCATTTGGCATGTTGAGACTTGTTCTTGATTTCAGAAATAAGGAATGGGGGGCGGGGGGCCTGAGCTTGGCTAGCTGAGGAACATGCTAAGCACCTGAGGAATGCCAAGTGCCCAGGGAGGCCAAGGAGGGACTGGAGCACAGCCATGGTCCCCAGCCACGGGCAGTCCTTCTCAGACCCACTTCAGATCCCTCTCCTGAGTTTTCTTGCATAATTCCAAACAGGAGTCAGAAAAACATCTGCTCAGTGAAGCAAAGTTTTGGGGGGGTCATGGAGATTTCTTCCCTTCACAAGGCACATCTGATTTACTTATTTGCTGCCCTATAAATGACTCCATCATTTAAACCAGTTTCTCTCCTTGGTGACCCATACTTAATCATGGCTCATCTGGTTCACAGAAACTGCCAGCGAAAAAGGTGTTCAGGAACTCTTTCTGAGTCATTAGCCCCATATGATGGTACATGCCTCATTGCTTCCTCACATGGGCCAGGGTGTCCAGCACATCCCCTAGGCTCTCTGTTCTGTTTGTTTTGTTTTGTTTTGGTGGAGCTGGGGATTGAACCCAGGGCCTTGTGCATGTGAAGCCAGCACTCTACCAACTGAGCTATAGCCCCGGCCCATGCAGTTTTTACATGCCGAAACAGCCAACTATTGGGTGTTAAGATGACAGGATACTTCAATAGTTGCACCCCCTTTAGGGGTTAGAAAATCCATTCTAATATTCACTAAGCTACTCATTTCATATCTATTAAAATACACAGTTTCCCAGTAGAACAACTGAAATGGCATGCTAGGGGAGAAACCAAACATCTGCTTCAACTAAAATTATAATATGTGGCTTGGAATGTCAAAGAGGAAATCAGAGCCATGAATTTTAATCACTGACTCTTGTAGAGAAGAGCTGGTGGGTACATTAGCAATAAACATAGATGCTAGGCTTCACCAAGTCTCCACTTCCCATCTGGCCTTGAACATTGAGCACCATGTTTAAGGGGGAAAAAAAGAAAAAAAGAACTCACCCCGTGGGTTAGATATGGGGTATCCTCAAAAATCTCACATGTGACAAAATGCAAGAATTTTCAGAGGTAAAATTATTAGAATATAAGTGGTAGAAACTAATTAGTGGATTAATCCACTGATGTGGATTAACTGGGCAGAAACTATAGATAGATAGAGTGTAGCTGGAAAAAGTAGGTCATAAGCACATGCATTTGAGGTCTCTATTTTCTCTCTGCTGAGCAGAGAGAAAGCTGCCCCTCTTTCCTCTCCTCCTCCTCCTCCTCCTCCTTTTTCTTGGTGGTCAAGTTCAGACATGTTTTCCTCTCCCATGACCTTCTGCTATGATGTTTTCTCTCACCTCAGGCCAAGGGCTATGGAATTTGCCAACAATGGACTGAACCCCTGAAACCATAAGTCAACATTAATTTTCCTCCTTAAAGTTGTTCTTGTCTTTCAATCACAACTACAAAAAGCTAATTAAAACAGAAATTGGTATTAGGAGGGCAGGCAATTTCTCTGACTAACCTGGCCATGTGGTTCAGAAGCCATTGCAGCTGGTTTGAGTAGGGGAGACATTTTGAAAAGTTTAGAGATGCAAACTGGAAAAGCTTTAGAATTGTGAGCTGAAATTCATGAGTGATTCTGAATTAGAGCTTAGATAACTAGAATGTGACTGGACTCTGGACAGTAAAGACTGGGATTCTGTGGTTTTAGAGGAGAAAGAGGATTCTATTGAAAATTGAACTAGAAGCCATTCATGCTACATTTTGGCAAAAATGTTTACATTTTGCTCATGTTCTGAGACTTTCTGTGAGACTGACTTTAAAAGTGATGGACTAATTAATCTGGTGAAGGAAACATTAAGGCAGTGTACCATTCAGAGGTGGCATGAATATTGCTGGTGGTTTTTAGCCAAGGTGATTGTGATAATCAGGCACAGAAAGCAGAGCCAATATATCTGAAAGTCTTGGCCAGAAATGTCCAAGTAAAACTGGGGCTAAGAAAGGTATGGTTGTTATAGAGATGACAGCCACTAAAAAGGTGCTAAATAATTTACTGAGAAACAATAGTAAAGATGAATTGAGGGCATCTCAGGAATTGGCAACACCAAACCCATCTCAGGCTCAAGCATGTAAAAATAAAAATTCCTCTGAGAAGAGACCACAGGGGTACTCTGCTTACACAGGGACACCTAGGAAGTCATTTCAGCTTGCTCAGCTGCCCAGGCTCTCAGAGGCTCCTGCAGCCATGGTCCTTGAGATGGCAGCACACCTTAGTGTCAAACATAGGGTGCCTGTTCTGCAGGAATACAGAATGCTGGAGTTAGGAGATTATGGAGGCTTCCACTGAGATTTCAAAAGAAGGTTTGGGACACCAAGCAAAGAGCAGCAAGGCATTATGTGTGAAGATAGAAGAAAGAAGCCAAAGCTACAATGGAGACCCCCCCAAGATTAAGATATGCCACTAACATGGGACATCTGCTGAGGAAAGCTACAGGGATCAAGTGGGAAAAAAACTCTGAGCCATTTCTACACTTGGGCCACTTACGAATTGCTGAGATATTTCTGTTCCTTTCTTTAATAACTAGACATTGAAATTATAATTAACAGATCCCCTAAAATCAAAACAAACACATTACTTTTGATTTCAAAATGTGAATTATAAGACTAGTAAGTGAAATATTTGAAGCTCAGAAAACACTTTCCAATAGAAAGAGGAGTGCTGTGATTAAAATGCCGAACTGGTCATCAATGATCCAAATTCACCTCAGTGCATGATCTTAAATAGGATTTGGTGTGTAAATTCTCATCCATGTAATGCATTTCCTTTTAGAGCAGTTAAATACTTTCAAATGAAAGATCTTCTTCCATTATTAGAGTTAGAGTCTTAGGGGCTAAACAAGAAACTTACAGATCTAATCTGGCACTTTAGTCCTTGATCTGCCTCCCCAGATCCTGCCAGTTATCTAAGCCACTCACAGAGCAGCAGAACTGGGCCCATGGCACTTCAGCAAATAATTCAATCTTGTGAGATGTCAAGTATCAATTGCAAGACCAGAATGTCAAGAACTTACCAATTGGCACATGCAGGCATTTTCTTCTCCACCTTCCAACAGCATGGTACCACTTTACCAAGGACTATTTCCCACATGTCATTTTTAAGTCAGCTTGAAATGGGCAACTCAGAAGAAACCACTGCAAAACACCATTGTCTGCCTGATACTAGGGTGCAGGAAACGTCAGCAGCATTCTCAAATAGCTAGAAGACACACAGAGTTTTTTCAATGCTTTCTTCATTGTAAAACATCAAAAGTTTAGTAGGTCAGGATTAAATTGTTATAAAGAAGTATGCAGGCCAAATATTTGGAGTATATGGAGTGTCTGTTTTAAAATACTGAAAGAAAGAGGAGTGTGAGAAGAGTTGAGCTAGATATATCAAAACAATTTACACAAAAGTAAAAATGTGTTATATATCTAGCTTAAATCTTTATATTTTAATGAAAAATATTAATGAACATAATTATATATGCACAAGAAAAAGATACATTTTCAACTAAATAGCCCATTACTTGTTATGAAATGCATGAGAACCCAGGTGTAACATGTAAGTAAGTGTCTTTTACTTTCCCTTATCCTGGACTGAGAACAAGGGAGCTGCTGTTCATATTCATGTATTCATACTCGCATGTATCTATCATGCATATTCTATGATCAGCAAATTTGACTTGTTCTTAAAATTTCCATGCATGTATAATGATGAAGACTTTACAGAATTCAGGGATGGATGGTGCTTGGAGGGTTATAATATTATTTTAAGTTCCAAATGAGTATCACTATGCATCTTGTTCAAGTTTTGCTTTTATCAGTGGTAGGGAAACTGTCAAGGCCAGATCTGGAGGGTACCATCTGGATGATACTTAAATTTGTAAGACCTCTGAGCTAAGAATGACTTTACATTTTTATTTATTTTTTATTGATTTTTTAAAAAAAATAAATGACAGAGGAATGCATTATAATTCTTATTACACATATATAGCACAATTTTTCATATTTCTGGTTGTATATAAAGTATGTTTGCACCAATTTATGTCTTCATACATATACTTTGGATAATGATGTCCATCACATTCCACCATCCTTGCTAATCTACTGCCCCCTCCTTTTCCCTCCCACCCTTCTTCCCTATCTAGAATTCATCTAATCTTCCCATGCTCCCCCTCTCTACCTCACTGTAAGTCAGCCTCCTTATATCAGAGAAAACATTTGGCATTTTTTTCTTGTTGGGATTGGTTAAATTCACTTAGCATTATCTTCTCCAACGCCATCCATTTACCTGCAAATGCCATGATTTTATTCTCTTTTATTGCTGAGTAAAATCCTATTGTGTATATATGCCACATTTTTTTTATCCATTTTTCTACTGAAGGGCATCTAGTTTGGCTCCACAATTTAGCTATTGTGAATTCTGATGCTATAAACATTGATGTGGCTGTGTCCTTTAGTATGTGGTTTTTAATTCTTTGGGGTGTAAGCCAAAGATAGCTGGGTCAAATGGATTTCCAAGGAATCTCCATACTGCTTTCCACATCGGTAGCACCAATTTGCAGTCCCACAAGCAATGTATGAGTGTGCCTTTTTCCCTACATCCTTGCCAATATTTATTGTTATTTGTCTTCCTAATAGCTGTCATTCTGACTGGAGTGAGATTGCTAGAGATGATGAGCATTTTTTCACATATTTGTTGATTGATTGTATATCCACATCTGAGAAGTGTCTGTTCCTTGGCCCATTTGTTGATTGGGTTATTTGGGTTTTGTTTTTTTTTTTTGGTGTTTAGCTTTTTGAGTTCTTTATATACCCTAGAGATTAGTGCTCTATCTGATGTGTGAGGGGTAAAGATTTGTTCCCAGGATGTAGGCTCCCTGTTCACCTTACAGATTGTTTCTTTTGCTGAGAAGAAATTTTTTAGTTTGATTCCATCCCACTTGTTGGTTCTTGGTTTTAATTCTTGTGCTATAGGAATCTTATTAAGGAAGTTGGGGCCTAAAAGTAAGATACTTTCAACTTAATGAAAGAGATGAAAGATTTATACAATGAATAATACAGAACCCTAAAGAGAGAAATAAAAGACCTTAGAAGATGGGAACATCTACCTTGCTCTTGGATAGGCAGAATTAATATTATCAAAATGACCATACTACTAAAAGCACTATACAGATTTAATACAATTCCAATCAAAGTCCCAATGGAATTCCTCATAGAAATAGAAAAAGCAATCATGAAATTCATCTGGAAAAATAAGAGACCAGAATAGCCAAAGCAATCCTCAGCAGGAAGAGTGAAGCAGGTGGCATCACTATACCAGACCTTAAACTATACTACAGAGCAATAGTAACAAAAACAGCATGGCATTGGCACCAAACAGACTGGTAGACCAATGGTACAGAATAGAAGACACAGAGACTAACCCACAAAATTACAATTATCTTATATTAGACAAAGGCGCCAAAAACACTGGAGAAAAGATAGCGTCTTCAACAAATGGTGCTGGGAAAACTGGAAATCCATATGCAACAAAATGAAATTAAACCCCTATCTCTCACCATGTGCAAAACTTAACTCAAAGACGGATCAAGGACCTAAGAATTAAACCAGAGACCCTGCATTTCATAGATGACTTTATATTTTTAAATGGTTGTAATGGTTAAGACATATGAAAAAAATGAAATTCAAATTTCAGGGTCTACACAGAAAGTTTAATTGCAGCCAAGCCACACCCATGGTTTCCTTTATTACCTATGGCTCTTTTTACACTAACAGCAAGTGACAAAGATGTAATGGTAACTATATAGGCCCACAAACCTAAGGTATTTACTGTCCTGTCCTTTAAAGAAAATCTTTTTTTTTTTTAAAGAGAGAGTGAGAGAGAGAGAAGAGAGAGAGAATTTTTTTAATATTTATTTTTTAGTTTTTGGCGGACACAACATCTTTTTTTGTATGTGGTGCTGAGGATGGAACCCAGGCCGCACGCATGCCAGGCGAGCACGCTACTGCTTGAGCCACATCCCCAGCCCAAAGAAAATCTTGATGACAAGAGTGGACTAACAGGAAATAAATATACCATGTGATAATTTATGAGTTCCTTTTATTGCTGACTTGCTTTGTTTTACATACTCATTCTCATTATAAAATGTCAGATATCTAGAGCATAATTAGAAAATATCTCTCAAGTTAAGAGTACACAGCCAGGCGTAGGGGCCCACACCTGTAATCCCAGCAGCTCGGGAGGCCAAGACTGGAGGGTGGAGAGTTCAAAGCCAGCCTCAGCAATGGCAAGTGCTAAGCAACCGTGATATGCTATCTCTAAATAAAATACAAAACAGGCCTGGCTCAGTGGTTGTATGTCCCTGAGTTTAGTCCCTGGTACCAAACAAACAAACAACAGCAAAAAAAGAAGCAATTATGTTTTAATCCAGCTGTGTAAACCAAGGTGAGGGTAAACAAACTGTAAATCATTCAAAATTCCTTGATTTAAATGCTCTAAGAATTTTAAATATAGTTTTACCAGTGATCACAATAATCATGTAAATACAAGATGGGGAACATATTTTTTAAAAACAAACCATTAATATATTTAGTACAAAACTTCCATAATCCTTAATGCACATGTATGCACAAAGACACTTGTTCATATTATTTATACAGACATGTATACATGCAGGTATATGTGTGTGTATATGTGTGTGTGTGTGTGTATAAAATACTGTATATATATGTATACACACATGCACAGAGAGTAAGTGCACATTCTGATAAAATATTCAGTAGGGGAACATAAAATATAGATAAATTCAGAAAACTGAGTAGATAACTAGAAATCAGGGTTCTAGCCCAGTTCAGTTGGTAATAAGCTATTTCAACAGTGTACTAAAAGCCCTAAAGCCAGAACTATATCACCTGTAAAAAGAGGGGAGTTGTCCTTCTGAAATTCTTTACTCTTTATTTAAAAGAACTTTAATTCAATAGGTTAATGCTTTGTACATATGGCTTCAATGCTCCTCTCTGCACAGTCGATACAGCCTTGTTATTCTTCAAGGTCAACTCAGGTATCTAAGCACCAGACTCTCCAGCACAGGTTAAAGTGGGGCTTAATACCTCATCAGCATACCAACTAAAGAAGGGGTTTTTCTGTCTTGTGTTCTCTGCTGTTTAAACCCAAGCCATCTTTTAAAGACAGGATCAAACCCCTTGTCATCCATGAATTCCCCAAACACACTAGTGAACAAATAAAGCTCCCTGCGTTGCATGAAGAGACACCTGTCCTGTGCTGAGGGGTTGCTGGGTCTTGGGAACCAACATGGGAAGGTCTGGTCTAACTCCAGAGTTAGTGGGCCTGTGTTTGCAGTGCACTCCATTGCCAGTGTACCAGAATCCATCCAAGTGTGAAGCCTTAGGTATGTGGGTGGCAAGTATTTGCCTACAGACATGGGTGGTGCACATGGCCCGCAATCCTGTTCCTGTCTATGCCAAGTGCTCTGTGTCAACAAAAGGGCAGAGGATGCACAATGAGCACTGCAGGAATTCTAAGATTAAAATTAGAAATTAGCTGCAGCCCCACCCCTCTTTTATGGACTCAGACTCACGGGGGGTTCGCCGGGCAGAGGGGGCAGCTCACAAGCCTGAGCACTCCCAGGCTTAATCATCAACTTTCAAAAAATGCACACTTGCCCATGGGAGACTGCCCAGTGGGTGAGGAAGTTCAGCTGGGCAAGCCCTCTCACACATGTCCTGAGGTCTCAGGTTACTTGTTCCTGAGCCCCTCCTTTGGGTGGGACTCCTCCAGTGTCTTAGCACCTGGGATCTGGCAAGTTACTGAAGCTCCCTGTGGGCTCAGTTTCCTCTTTGCAGGCTGGGGGATGATGATCTGAGAGGGTAAACTATGTGTCACACTGACTGTCACCTGGCAAACATGTGACATCTGTCACTGTTGCAGCAAGTGGCTTCTGCTGGACAGAGCAACATCTGTCCCAGCAACTTCTTCTAGTTTAGTTTCCACATGTGTGCAAGTTCATGAGCAGTGCCACTCGGTTTCCCTCCGTCGCCCTGTTCCTCCGTCCACACCTCGGCCCTTCCTGCCCTAGCACTGAGCTGCTGCAAAGCTCTTCTAGCAAAGCAGTCTTTTAAAAACTAATTAAGTATGGGCTGGGGTCGCAGCTCAGCAGTAGGGCGCTTGCCTTGCATGTGCGGGGCACTGGGTTTGAGCCTCAGCACCACATAAAAATAAAAAAATAAAATAAAGGTAGTATGTTCATCTATAACTAAAAAAAACGTTTAAGAATCTTTAATTAAAAAACCTAAATAAGTAGACTTTATTAAGTTCTACAAGATCCTGCGGTCTCCTGAAGTTTGTATTGCACTTACTGAACTAACTTGTCCTTAACCTCATATTTGCCAGCAAGATCTACAGCCAGGCTTATAGTGTTTTTCTTTTTACTATTATTTAATCATTGCAAGACTTCTAAGATTAAAATTAGATTTCTCAGGGCAGGTGAATATTTTAAATATTTTCAATAATTCAATATATTTCATGGGACTTGAATAGTTCTTAGTGAACAAAGGAAGTTTGATTAGTATTTGTTGAGTATATTTCTTATAAAACTAAAATACTTCAAATTAATGCTAGATAGAAAAGAAAATCTGGAGTTTGGGTGCCTAGCAGATGTTCTTTTATCTCCTATTCCACCAGCTAACTCCACAGTTGCTGAAATAGTTACTGAATCTCTGAGTTCCAGATTTATCCTTTGTAGAATGGAAAAATTCGTTAACCTTTGAAACTATAAGGTTTAAAGTAGACAACATAAATTTAGAGCAATAGTAAATTACTCAAAAATCAGGATAAAATGGCAAAAACAAAGAAAAATTGCTAAAGGTTCAGAAATAATATAAGATACAAATTATTTTATGTCCTTCATCATCCGAAATTTAATTGGCTTAATATGTACTTGTGTAGCACTTAACATGCGGGGCACATTTCTCAACACTTGAATATATTTACACCTCTGAGTTCCATCACAACTTGATGAGACAGAGTCAGAACTTCCATTTCACAGATGAGAAAACTGAGACCCAGAAAGTCTGGCAACTTGCCCACGGTCCTATGAACTACCACAACCAAGTTCAAGTTCAAACTCTGATTCCTTCATGTGCTCTCCCGACTCTATCTTTGCAGCCTTTTAGTTTAGTTTTTCTTAGTAAAAGAAAGAATGAACCCACAATCTGAGATCCAGTACAGAACAACATATGAGGACAGACTCGGGCTACATAATTGACTTTGATTCTGGGAACTACATTAAAATTCCAATGAGTAGTTCATAAAAAGGGAATCATGACAGAAGCGTCCTCGTTTGAGTACAGGAGGGAAATGTCCACAAAGTCTGTATTTTTTAAAGGCTATCAGGGTATTTAATAAATAACCTCAGGAAGGCCAAAGCAGGTGAAGGCCAGATCAGGGAATTTCAAATGGCACTAAACAGGAAGGAAGAAGTCCGGCTGGATCATTCCCTAGAGGAAATGAGCCCTGTTGGTGACAAACACGCATCCCTTTGGGGGATGAGGCGGTTATTTCCAGGACAGAGGCACCAGAGTCCTCTCCCAGTATACCCCTTGGCCCCAGCAGCTTAGCTGATGCTCAGACCTGCAAGGCTCCTCCACCTGCTCTGTCCCTTGTGGCTTGGGATCAGCCTAAAAGAGCTTCAAAGTCAGCCTTGCCCTCTGACAAGCCCCTTGGGGGGATTCTTGCTATAGGGTTATGATTTCCTTCAAGGAGGCCTTTCATGGGTTTGCTTTTTAATTTGCAAAAGAGAATGAGTTATTAAATTTACTGCCTACAGTAGATCATGTAACTATGAACAGGGTGGCATGACACTGGTACTCCAAAAATTTAATCTTGTCTTATCCCTGGTTTACGGTCCCCTCGACCTCCTCAAAACCAGAAACAGAACCATAAAACAGTAAAAGTAGTAATGGCAGAACTGATCAGGTTTACAGAAGGAAGACCACTGTTTTTATACAGTGATGTGATCAGTTTTATAGACTGAGTAACTTAGGAGATCACTGGTTAAATTTTAAAAGAAAAGGGAGCTGTTTTGTAATCTGATTTTATAACTTGGGATATTTCCCTTCAGCTTGCACCAGGGCGACCTAAACCCATAACTCATTTGAGTTACAAAATTTATGTTTAAGTAGTTAAGTATAAAGGATTAGTTTTGAAGTTACCAAGAGAATTGAATTCATATAATTTAACATAAGAATCTAAAAATTATACCTAAGTTATTAGTGACAACCTTTAAAGAGATTTACATTTTTAATGTGGTTCCTCTGTTGTACAAAAGAACATTTAGCTTTCTCCACAGAGCTCAGGCTCACAGTGAACCTTAGAATATGTCTGTGCATTAGGCTCCTACAGAACAAGGGGCAGGTGTCATGGCCTCAAACAAACCCTAGGTAAAAGCTGCTCCTGTTTGTATGTGGTGGTTCTTCCACGATGACCAGAGTCAATGCTTAACCATAGATTTCCCTTTATCACCCCTTAACACGTCTTGTAAAACGATTTTGTTTCTAGGCATCTCCTTGCCCCATCCAAAGTCTTGTACCACAGGTGCACTGCGTACATATGGACACAATGTGTGTATCCGTACTGTGTACCTAATTTTTTTTCTACCCTCTAAAATCTGACTCCGGCTTCTGGTCTTTGAAGGTCTCAGCTCATCTCTCAGCTCCCAGTTCTCCTCTGAAGAAAGTGAAGCCTGCTTTCATCGTGTGCAGAGCTAAGGCCCTGGAGAAAGGGCTGCTTCAGACCAGAGCTGGGCCCTGCCCTGCAGACCCGAGACAGCAACTTGCTCCCTGGATGACATACATTGGACAGATGCCTCCCAGGTCCTGGAGAAACAGACCTGGGGCTGAACCATCAGGAGGATTTGACGATAGCTGCATCTCAAACAGCAGAAAGGCTTTACAATTATGCACTATCTGAGATGAGGGGACATTAAGGCCCTCTTGGTCTTGTCCAGGGCCTTAACACAACTAGGAAACTTACCCCAAATTCCTGCCCCTTTGCAGCTCATGTTTACTATGATCCGGTCCCATATATTCCTAGTGATTCTAAAACACGTTTTTTTTCCCCATGAATTGTTTCTAAATAGTATAATTTTAGTAGAGCAACTTTCTATCTTATTTTCTATATTTTTGCAGTTTAAAAAAATAATAATACTGCATATTGAAATATCTCTGACTAAAATAAAGCCCAAATGTAGACTCCTAATCAAGGCACTCAACAATCACATTTAAGAGGATTTCATATGCTTAAATTTTACTTAGAAATACCTCTGTTCTGACAGAGCCCAGATGGCAATTTATTAACTATATTCTTGTTTACTCATGAGGACATTTTCCATTTTAATGGGTGGTGATGGTAAACACACAGAGAAATCTCAATTATTTTTAAGGATTTAAAAGAATGAAATAATATGCAGAATGCTCATATCTTATGTTTTTGGCGATTTTGCTGAAAATAAATTTGCACCTTTGCTGCAGATTTTAAAAAAGGGATTTGTAAATGCTCTGCTGCATACATAGTGTGGACTTATGCTGAAACAGTCAAAATCATGTGTGCTTCCCCACCACACACATTTCCTTGCTTGGGTTTCTTTTTAAATCTTAGCTCTGCTGACAGTCCTCCTCAGAGGCTGCTCCTTTTCCAGCCGTGGCAACCTGAGGCCAGGTGAGAGACGCGGGCGCCGAGACCCAGCATGAGCTTGCTCCTCCTGGCAGACGCCAGTGGTGAGGTGCTTTCTACCAGGCTGCTTGATGTCCTTGCCTGAACACTGGTGGTGGGTGTGCAGCAGCTGCCCCACAGAGTTAAGGCCAGTTCAAGCTCTGTGCTGACTGGTCCTTCCACCCCGCCTGGCACTTCACGCTGGACTTTTCTTTCCAAATCCTCTGCTCCCGGGATCAGCTCACACCCAGGTCCTGGTGACTCTAGGAATCACTGTCCAGTTTTTTTGGTGCTTTGTTTGCTTGAGCTTCCACTAAGGAAAGAGCCTAGAAGCAGTAGCTTCCATGAAGCATGAGACTTTTCCTTTAGTTATTATCTGAAATGCAGCTTCAAAATTAATGTTTTTAAATATTTTGTTTTAAATTTATTTTCTTTATTATATTTCTAAATCTTTTTATTGTTTCTTTTTAGTTATATATAACATTAGGATTCATTTTTCCATGATTCAAAAAGCATGGAATGTAACTTGCTCAAATTCAGTTCAGTGTCTTCCCTTTCCCTCCCCTCCTCCCTCCTTTGGAGCCCTTCCCTCTACTTTACTGATCTTCTGCTATTTACTTTTATGTATTTTTCTCTTTTTGGTTAGTGTCAGGCGGGTACATGATGGTGAGATTCATGGTGGCATATTCGTATGTGCACGCTTTAAAGTTAATAGAATCACACTGTCTTCAGGATGTACCCGTAGGTACCTACAGGTGTGCTCTGTGTTTCTCAAAGCCCTGATGGTTCTGTAGCTACATACTAGGGAAACCTCAGTCCTAACTCAGGTGGATTCACTGCCAGGTGCTTGTGCTGCCAAGCCAGCTGAGGGCAACAATACAAGTCTCACCATCATGAACTCTGGAAGGGATGGGGACTCAGGTGTGACCATGGACAGAGTAGGGACAAAAAGTCACAAACAGTGGCTGCCAGAGACTCCAGTGTGGGTGAGACAGGAGTTCACACTAAGAGTTGGGCATGTAACACATTTGGGGGGTCTGGGTAGTTGCCAGTGGCAGCAGGGTCTGAAGGCAGTGAGTGGGGTTGCTCACAGCAGGAAAGAGCCAGACTTGGACTTTGTTCAAAGTCCTTTGACTGGAAACAAAGATTTTTCCTACCTGTATTCTCTAACCTGTAAATCCTTACAGAGATAATCATACCTCACTCTCAGCCATTCAGCAGAAGGAAGGAAAAGCAAGTGGAAATCACAGACCTGGGCATGTGCTTCCCTCCCATTCCATCTCCTGATTCTGTTCAGGAAAGCATCTCAGGAGAAGGCTTCCAAGTGCAATGACTGTGAAATGAGATGCTCATTGTTTTGCAGCCAAAGAAGTATTTCTTGTAGCCAGTTGCAGAAAGTGACCATCACATCTGTATTTCCTGTGTGCTTCTCTGCATGATGATTAGTGAACACTACAGACTGGCAATAGATTAAAAAAAACTCAAGAACACACTTAGATGTTAATTTATAATCTATTTCCCAACAAAAGGAAGCAGGCTCCTTGGAGAAATGTCCATGTTAGGACTGGGATCGGAAACATGCAAGATGAGCACCTGCACTCCCAGGAAGTAAGAAAGGGCCCACACTCCTAACCAAGCCTAACCTAACCCAGCCCACACTGGAGGAAGCATGCCCAAGGATGCAGGGACCAATGGAGAAAAGGCCCTAGGGCCGGGGCTGAAAGTCAAAGTGGGGAGAGGGGGAACTGGATTATAACCCAAAGTGTCATATGAACATACTTGGGTCCATCCTGACATAAACACATGGTGTAGAAGATCCCAGAAGGCTTCATACAGATTCTCCATGCCCACAAGGCAACCATACTCCTCTGCCTTCCAGTGTGGTCATGCAGAGACTTGCTTCCAAGGAACACAGCAAGAGAGAAAGAGGGAGTCTCTCTCTTCACAGGGAGAGACCCCAGGAACATGACCCCAGCCCACAACCAAGCTGAACATCCTCAGCAATGCGTCATGTTCAGAGGGAATGACTCAGAATGCCCTCTACCTCTGTGTCAACCTCCCTCAACCCCAGCCACAACCCAATCCTAAGATCACCAGCAAAATCCCATTGGAGAAGCATCCCACAATACACCTGACCAGGGCTGCTTGGAATTGTCAAGGTCATCAAAAATCAGAAAGTCTGAGAAACTGTCACAGCCAAGAGGATCCTAAAAATACATGACAGCTGGATGTCCTGTGGGACCAGGATGGAACCCTGGAATAGCAAGAGCATATTAAGTATAAACTAAGGACAGTATGTGATGTCTGAATTTAGTTAATATTAATGCATTTATATGGGTTTATTAATTGCAACCAATAGTAATGAAGATGCTAATAACAGGGGAGACTGCATGCGAGTAGAGGGGAACTCTGCACTCTCTTTGCAATTTTTCTATAATTCTAAAACTATTTTTTTAAATAAAGTTTTATTCTGATAAACTTTCCAAACCACTGCATTATCCTGCTCACTTCTGTTTGGTACTTAAATATTATCATTTAATTTGATCTTATTTGATTTCCCTATGTGCAGTGGTGATTCATGAACATATCAAAGATTTCCATTCTAAAAATATTATGGGAGCTATGATAGTTTAATGAAAGATTTCACTTCAATTAAATTAGAAGGAGACACTTCTGCACTGTCTTCATTCCCTCCAGGGAGGGAACACTGTGTCATCTTATTAGCAAGTTCTCCCTGGGGCACTTCTCTTTGATGAATTCAATATAGTTAAAGAATCCTTGAAAGATTATATAAGACCATACATGTGTATAAATACACATATACATATACATACATATATATATGGACATGTACAACAATATACACATATGTATATTGTTGTATTTTCTTTTAAACAGAAGCCCTTAATGAGGCAATAAGAAGAAAATTCTCACTTTCATTTTTTTCAGAGGGCTTTGGTGTGTCCTCTGAATAAATCTAACAAATTCCGTTAAGGGAACAGTCTATATAATATGCTGGAGTAAATGAAGAAACATTTTCAGGAAAAAAAAATCGCCAAATTGATCTGAAACCCTAAGACTATAATTAGCCATCAAATGTGCATCACACACCTAGAAGTAGCTTCACGTGCCCCTTACTGACCAAGTGCCAGATAGGCGAGCCTTGGCCCTTGTGTTCCGCATGCCACAGACCCGCAGCGTGGAACAGAGGTGGCGTGGAGGAAAGGAAGCCTGGAGCACCTGATAGCCACAGTCTCTAACGCAGAGGAGCACCGTCCCCAATGCCCAGGAGCACTACTGTCCCCAACGCAGAGGAGCACTGTCTTCCCATGGAAAAGAAGAAACGGCAGCATACTAAGAATTAGAATTGGATGTAGCCAACTCCTTTCCTGTCAAGCATGGAGAGATGACAGGTACCAGGGGAGCACAGTAAGAAAAAGAAAAGGTCACTGTGGGCCACAGCAACTCAAAAGGGAAACAGGAAGTGACAGGTCTGTTGGCTGCACAGAGGGAAGAACAGCTGGCCGGCAGCCAGGATGCGGCAGGCCTGAGCACGGGCAGGGTGGGCCAGCGGAGTCACCCAGCTGATGAGGAATGAGCAGCAGTGTCCCACAAGTAGAGGAGAAGGTCAGAGTGTGTCTTGAAATCTGAGGGATGAGTCCATGTGGATCATGAAGGGTTTCCCCAGGGGGGTGGTGGGCGGGTATAAAGAAAGATCTTTTTTTTTTTTTTTTTTGGTATTGGGAAGTGAACGCATGAACCCAAGAGTGCTATGCCACTGAGCTACATCCCCATCACAGGGTCTCAGTAAGTTGCTTAACGTTTCCCTACGCTGCTGAGGCTGGCTCTGAACTTGCAATTCTCCTGCCTCAGCCTCCAAAGCTGCTGGGATTAACGGCATGGGCCACTGCAGCCAGCTGAGAGATATTTTAAGTGGAAAAAAAAGGTGTCAGTCTGGGATAGCTGAGCAGGAGCACAGAGGATGTCCTGTTGCTCCTGCCCAAGGGAGGAGGGCCATCCTTGGAAGCCACAGCAGGAGTCCTGGACAGAACACTCGCTCATTAAATATGGCTAATGAGGCCAAAGCAAATGTCCCAGGTGTTTGAGTCTAAGCATGGAACAAAAGAGCCACACGACTCAGAGCAGGAGGGTGAGGGCTGACAGGCTGGCCTATGCAGAGCAGTGACGAGTTTCAAGCAGGCTCCTTGGTAGGTGCGTGGTAGGAAGATTAAAAAATACTACCACAGATAGGTCAGAGAGATGGCATTGGGTCTGAGACCCTTGTGAACAGCCATAAAACCCCAACTCTACTGAAACCATACAGAACACTATTAGAGTCAGCTCATAAAACAGAAGGACATTTGGAGCTTTCAAGTCCAAATACGCTGAGCTGGACACGTGGGGTGTTGGTATGGACAAGTGGAGCCTGCCACATCTGTGAATCGATTTGCAGAAAACAAAGTCTCCTTCCTCCAAAAGCCTCCTTCTTCTGGTTCACAGGGACAGTGACCTCTCTATTTGTCATTCACAAAGGGACACTCTGAATGGAAAATACTTTCTGTTCTCAATGATTTGAGGATCATGGTTCCCACCTTGCCCTGTCCTGGGCCAACCTGATCCAGTCCCCAGCACCTCACGCCTGCTCCTGAATGTGCAGAGATTTCCCCAGGCCCTCCTGGTGCTGGGAATCCACGGTTTCACAGAGTAGCAAAGGATGTCCATGGTAGAAAGTGCCTGCCTTTAAGTCTTGATATGTGTTTGGAAGTTAGAGAATAATATTTCCATAATTCAGTATATCATAAGTATGCAGCATGCAGCTTCCCAAAAGAAATGGAAATACACTGTAGAATTTATGCTCTAACATCAATATGCTTAATAATCATATCAAAATCTTAAATTGGTTCTTTTTTTAACCATCTGTGTTTCACTTTTTGATATCTGACAATACCAATAGTATTTTCTTGGATTGTCAAAATGACCTATGGCCATTTTAGAAAATTTTGAAAGCTGAGACATTTTTTTTGAGGAGAAAATAAAAATTATTGTAATTCCATCATTTAGAAATACCTACTGCTAATAACGATATATAACCCATAGTGGGATTTGCTTATGCAAATTGTTTATTTTAAAATATTTTCTGCTAACTCCATAGAAATGTCACTAGCAGAGACTCCAAAGCATTTCTTTGTGGGACTCTCGCCACCCACCACACATTTCCTCATACGTCCTCAAGTCACTGTGTTCCATCTTACACCTGGGTGGCTGGTTTATGTGTGTGGTAAATGGCCTGACCATTTCTAGGGGAAAGTGAACAAGGAGGGGGGCACCAATTGTTCTCCCACCCTCCAACCTTCCCGCCTTTTAACTCTCTGAAAACTCTCTCGGGTTGCAGGTCTTTGTGCAGCTGTGCGACCTGCGTCTGTCCTGGCCTCCATGCTCCCGATCCATGGAGGATGTCTTCCATGGTACATGCCTCTGTGTGGGGTACATTTTTAGAGACCCTTGCCTGTGATTTGGAGAAATTTGGACCCGACACTGTTTGGGAGTTTGACTGGTTCAGTGCTCACTCCTGACTCAACACACGGTCACTGAGCACCAACAAAGGCCAAGGCTCTTCAGCAGGCGAGGGGACACATGGTGAGTGGGACGGACCTGAGCCGGAAGCTCCTTCCCCCCTTCCTGTGCAGCCAGAGCCTCTCAACATGCAGGTCTCCTCCTCTGGGGTCCTGACAGCCACCCTGCTATTTTCCATCTGTAGGTGATTTAGACAGTGGGTCTTAATGCATAGAATTGATGATGTCTTTCGAAAGGACCAAGGGAGTTCAAGAGGAAGAGATTTAATCACAGGTTAGTAATTAAAGACAAGGCCGTCACCCCTGAGGCTGAGTGAGCAACAGGAGGGGTGGTGTCCCCACAGCCCAGAAACCAGGGGAGGGCAGAGCTGCCTGCTGATCCCAATAGTTTGGCTCCTTTTCTTCTTTTTTAATCATTCCATCTAAACTCTTTAAATCTATTCCAGTTCTCCATGTGGAGAGTTTAAACTGATTTCTCCCCTTAAGTCACTAATTAGTCAACCTGAGTATATTCTGAATGTGTTCAAAGATTACATTTGAACCCAGGAGACCTGGTTTATAGTCAGAGCAGAATAGTAAGTGAATACGCCCTGGTTTGGGGGAAGGCCAGTGTTATAGTTTGGATGTGAGGTGACCTCAACTTCTCATGTGTAAGACAATGCAAGAGGGTTTCGAGGTAAAATGATCTGGTTACGAGGGGTTTGATCTAATTAGTGCATTAATCCCCTAATTATCTGGGTGCTAACTGGAGGTAGATAGGGTGTGGCTGGAGGAGGTGGATCACTGGGTCAAGCTTTGGGGTATGTATTTTGTGTCTGATGAGTGGAGTCTCTCTCTGCTTCCTGGCACCATGTTCTGACCTACTTTCCCCCACCGGACTCTTCTGTCATGATCTGCCTCATCTAGAGCCCTGAGGAACAGAGCCGGCTATCTATGGATTGAGAACTCTAAAGCTGTGATCCCTAAATAAACTTTTCCTCCCCTAATTGTTCTTGTCAGATATTTTGGTCATAGCAGCAAACAGCTGATTAAAACAATACATATATTGCCACTAAGCTTTCAAGAATTTTATTTGTTGTATAATTTTTATTTATAATATTTTGCAGGCCGCCCACACAAACTATTAGACTATAAAGAAAAATGTTTAGTTGGGTACCTTTTAAAAACTATTTTTTAATTGTTATATATCTGAATATTTTTTCACAATAAATACATTTCTCTAACTGTGGTTGCCCAAATGAAGTAAGTGAATTACCATGAATTTCTTTTCACAATACTTAAGAAAGGTGCTTATAAATGACCCTTATAATATCGATCATGGGAAATCAAAATAGAAGTGTAGTGCAAGCAACAATATTTAAATAAACTTGTAATTCCCTTATTCTTATTCATTTTAAACCATAGGAAAATATAACTCCCACTATGTATTTGATTTCAAACCCTGCAGGTGAAATAAATGCAAAATATAGTAGATACAAAATCCAATTTTATGGATGGAATAGAGTGTATGCGCTTAAATAGTTCCATGGTTCACTTACACTCTAGATACTATTGTGGTTCTCATTGGCTTCCAACAGATTAGTTGTTATTTGTGAAAAGTGAGGGGTTTTTTAATCTTTTTTCTCTATTAACATTTGTAAATAGATTGTTCCAAAACCTCTCTGCTACACAAGCCATGCACAGTCAAAATCAAGTTGTTGTACAATAATAAGTGCTGAATTAATAACTGGGCTTCGAATTAACATTGGTGTGACACAAACACGAGAAAATGGCTGCTTCATTTACAAGTATGCTGACTCAATTTGTAAGCTGTTTGCATGATGAGATTTGGAGAAATCACCAGGAGAAAGACCTCTCTCCCTCTCCCTCCCTCCCTCTCCCTCCCTCCCTCTCTCTCCCTCTCCCTCTCTCTCTCCCTCTCCCTCTCCCTCTCTCCCGCCATCCCTCCCCCTCTCTCTCCCTCCCTCCCTCCCCCTCTCTCTCCCTCCATCCCCCCTCTCTCCCTCCCCTCCTCCCTCACCCTCTCTCTCTCCCCACCCCCTCTCTCCCCCTCTCCACAAATGACCCTTTGGAGATGGAATGTAGTCACTAACCCTTTCAGCTTTATACTTGCCTTCAGTAAGTTTTAAATATCTTTGGTCAAACTGGATGCTAAGACACAACTTTGAGGACATAGGATATGTTGACAGTGGCAAAGTAGCTCTCCTGAGAGTTCCATGAATTTGAAAAGAGGAGAGGGTGTCTTTCCATGGAGACACTCCACCTACAGCACCCTCACCAAGCAATTAGGGTTTACACTATGAGAAGACAGGGGTCTACCATAGGCCTTCTCCAGGTCTCATGCAATGAAAGGGCTCAGACTTCTGTGGTGTTCTGGCCAAAACCAAATAAATGATAAAATACCAGACAGACTCAAACTGAGCAGCAGTGTATAAAATATGTGTTCAGTACTGTTCCAAATTTTCAAGGTCAGGAAAAACAAAGAAGACTGAGGAACTGTCACAGACTGGAGGAGACCCAGGAGACATGGAACTAACTCAAGTATGGGATCCTGGAACAGAAAAGTGACAGTGGAAAAAATGATGAGTTCCAATAAAGTATGTAGTTTCGCTAATAACATTGTGTCAACATTAATTTCTTCATTGTGGTCACTGCGCTTGGTTATGTAAGATGTTAATGTGGAAGGAAGCTGGGCGGAGGTCATACAGGATGTCTGTACTCTTTCTGCATTTTTTTGGTAAGTCTCAAATTATTTCAAAATACAAACTTAAGCCAACAGACACGCTAATCCCTGAGATTTATTAGCCTCTTAGTAAAAATGAATCTGCTGGGCCTTTCCCAAGGTCATTTAAAGCGACAGCAGGCAAAGGACAAATGGTGGCAGGAGACTTGGTCAGTGAGCAATGTCCACACCTGAGGAGCCAGGTCCAACCCCTCTAGGGGACGATGGCAATCCCTGAGGAAGCAGGCACTTTTGCCGAGAGGACATGCAGAAGGGCTCGCAGGGAGGTGTTGCTGGAACCCATGCTGGCACCTAGAGGCCCTCACATACCACCTGTGCTAAAGGAGGGCAAGAGTGGACATTGCCTCCTCTTGCAATGAGATGGGTGACACTACATTTGAGTGAACCAGAGTATGAAACTGATATCCACAAATCCGTGTTGTGGAAAACAGTGGATGGACAGAAGACACACGTCTCCCATGCAGAAGAATCCTAAATAATGCAAAAACACCCTGCCTTGTGAGGTACAGCATAACTGCAGCAGCTGCTGCCACTTGTTAAGATGACTCAGTCACTTCCTTCCAAGAGCACAGGGTGCACGGTACACGGGGGGAGATGAGGAACACTGCAATAGAAAGACCTGACCAGCAGCACCTCTGCCAGGTGGCCACTGTTGGCCTCACAGAGATAAACATGTTCATTCCTGGGCTCTGGAGGGGATGCTATGGAAATGGCTTTTCTCTGGGCTCCTCCCAGCACCTACAAACCCAGGTAATCATGAAAGACACAACAGAAAAAGCACAATTGAGAGACATTCTGAAAAATTCCTGGCCCATGCTCCTCAAAGTTGTCAAAGTCATAGAAAATGAGATCTCAGCCCAGAGTTACCTAAGTGACAACAGAATGTCCTATGGAATCCTGGAGGGGATACTGAGACAGGAGTAAAAAGTGAGGAAGGTAAATCAAGAAGGGACCTTTAGTATTGCTATTTATAGCAGGTCATTAGGTTTGATAAATGTAGCATAGCAATGTGCACTGATAAACACAGGGGAAGGGATGCAGTCCTATGGGACTCTGTGCAGTCTTAACAACTATTCTGCAGAGGTTCTAAAACAAAAAGCATCTTTAAACCTTGGAAACAAGGCACATTGATTTAGAGTGTCACTACATGTTTAGTTTAGTATTGCTTCATCTCTATATTCTAAATAATACAGATGTGCTATTATTACACATCTTCTGGTATATTCTCTCCAGGTGATGAGCTCTGGTTAATTCTAAGGGGTTTCTGTGTTAGGTAGGAGACAGAGACTGGGAAAGGGACCAACTGTTAGGACACTGAGCTTCGCCCAAAGCCTTCAGCTCCCACCCAACACTGCACCTGAAGTTGGGCCATCCTGCACTGAAGTTGAAGTGAGAAAGCAAGATGACCACAAAGGGAAATGAAGACCATGAAGCGAAGTCCCAATCTTGGCATGTGCAGTACCCGGAGGGACTGACCTAAAGATTACTGTTGCTAGTTAACATACTATTAGCATTGCAGCTCACTCCCCAGCTGTGTATTTTCTAGGGGGGGGGAGAAACTTTCATGAGGACAGTACAAATTATTTAAAATTCAGATGTCAATCAAGGTGCCAATTGAAACCAGATCCACCCAGGGAAGAAGGGAGATAACTAGCACAGCCCAATAACAGAGCTCCCTGGAACTCCTTCACAGCTAGCCCGCCTTGCTCACCAAGAGCATGTACTTTTGCTTTTAATAATCCCTGCCTCGCCTTCCAGACTCTATGTCTCACTTGATTCTTTGATCAGGACCTAGACCTGGGACACCCTGGGGACCTCTGCCCATGTGCTGATGACATCTGGGTATTTGGGAATATAAAATGTCAGGGACTTAAGGGTCCAAAACTTGATTCCTTTTCAACTTTATTCCTGCTTTCTGAGGTGTTAAGACGTGGGACATAGAGGAAGAGGCTCCTTTGGTGAGGTCAGTGGAATGTAGAGTCAGGAACAGGGAATGGAAGCAACCTCCAGGCGCTCTCTTGACTAATTAGTGATTTAAGGGGAGAAATCAGTTTAAACTCTCCACATGGAGAACTGGAATAGATTTAAAGAGTTTAGATGGAATGATTAAAAAAGAAGAAAAGGAGCCAAACTATTGGGATCAGCAGGCAGCTCTGCCCTCCCCTGGTTTCTGGGCTGTGGGGACACCACCCCTCCTGTTGCTCACTCAGCCTCAGGGGTGACAGCCTTGTCTTTAATTACTAACCTGTGATTAAATCTCTTCCTCTTGAGCTCCCTTGGTCCTTTCGAAAGACATCATCAATTCTATGCATTAAGACCCACTGTCTAAATCACCTACAGATGGAAAATAGCAGGGTGGCTGTCAGGACCCCAGAGGAGGAGACCTGCATGTTGAGAGGCTCTGGCTGCACAGGAAGGGGGGAAGGAGCTGCGGGCTCAGGTCTGTCGTGGATGGACCAGGCATCTTGGGGTCTCTACAACTGTAAGAACAGACTGAGGAAAAAGACCAAGATGGACTTCCTGTCAGCAAAGCCCCTGAGTGGGGACCCTCGAGTCTGCTGGGCCTCCAGTGTGCAGCACAGTAACACCACCATGCTATAGCAAGGTTGGAGACGGTGGACGGGGCCATTCCAGAGGCTCTGTTGTGATTCCTTGGCCTACCAGGAATGACCATCACCTCTTATTCCCTCACACTCACTGCTCCCCCAGCCCCCCATGAGTGGTCCCCCAGGCCATTCGACAGTTCTCTGCCTAGGAAGCTAACAGGCTTCTTCCGTTTACCCTGTGCAGCGTGGACACTCCGCTCCAGTGCGACGAGGGATTTTTCTGCCTCACCTTTGCTGGGGATGAGTTAGTCTCATCTTTCTCTCCTCCTCCTTCCCAGAGCTCAGCCTCACCCTGCCCCTCTCTGCTTGGCCGATGCTGCTTTGTTAAGCACCAAAATGCCTGGCCACTGAGGGGCAGAAAGGTAGAAAGGTGTAGGAGACCTCCCCAAGCTGAGACGCGTGAGGTAAGACACTGTCTCCCTCACGTGAGAATGGCCTCGGCACAGAAGCAGGACTCTGCTGGGACGTCCTCTTGTTGACTACAGTCGGCACAGAGCTCCCTTCAGGAAGGGCAGGCCTCCTTGACAATGGAAGGCCTGCATTCTTCCTGAGACAGTGTACGTCCTCAAAACAGGAGGATTCCCGTCCAACAGGAACTCAGTTCCACCAAACATTACCAAAGACATAACGGGGATCCACCGGACAGAATGAGGACCTTCTGGGTTCCCTGTCCAGAAAGCAGAGTGTGGGGGCAAGTGTGCCTGCTCAGTGATGCTTGTGAAGGAGCATGGCCCATACTGCAAGATAACGCTAAGGGAGAGTCTGTGGTCAAAGAACCCAGCAGAGCTGCTGGCCCAGCATTTCTCTAGAGTGGAACCGTCAGCTCCATGTTCTGACCATCTGAGTTCTCTGCCCAAAGCTCTTCTTTTAAACTGAACTGCAAGACTTGCCTTGAAAACAATTAGAGTATAGGTATTCCTTGACAGAGTAATGAAAGACTCGTGTCCATCAGATCCTAAAGATGATCTATACCCTGTCTTTAGAGGCAGAAAATCAAACTTCCACACCAGTTCTCAGCATAGGTAATGCATATTAAAGTGGATTTGAATTTACTATGTTTTTAATGTTTTGACACCATTAGGTCTATAAACGTACTATGTCTAAAAGGAAAATAATAGTGGCTCCTGAGTGTGACATTCGTTGAGAAGATCTCAGCCAAGCCTGACTATAACTTCACATATTTGCCTATGAGGAGCTCAATGCTCTGAAAGGTTAATGAGCTATTCAAGAAAGCACTGTTAGTGAGGGGACACTTCACCTTGGCCTCATCTTCTAACCTGCATTTCCAGATGCTTGGGCAAGGAACCGAAAGGTCCTGGTACCCTCTGCATCTGTGGCTTCCGTGGGACTCTGTGGGACGCTCTGGGCTGTCAGCACTAGGGTTCTGCAGTGAGAGCTGCTGCATAACTCCACAGGGGCTCCTGCACTGTGGGCTCCCATGTGGATTTACCCCATCCCCCAGATGTGCCTCCATCCATCCCATCTCCCTTCAGCTCCAGGTGACTTCCAGGGGCTGTATAAATTCCAAGCTTCTATCTCCAGTTAACAGTGGGTGTAGACAGGACTCTGGGCCAGGGTCTACTCAGGTCCATAGCCCTTTTCAAGGGGCAAAGAAGAACTCTGGAGAAGGAGTGAGGGACCCTCTGAGTGAAAGGAAAAACTTTGGATGAGAGAGTGTTTGGTTCTCCCTTCAGTGAGTGTGATTCAGATTGACCACGTTGGACCTTCACACCCCCATTCTCATGAACTTAGCAGCAGTTGACAATATTCTCTAAACTAGAATCCTCTGAGTTCTATCACTTTATTCCAAGACACCAAAAAGCCATAGCTGTTGCCAACAGGGCACTGGCACTAGCAACGTCTGCAAGCCAGGGTCCTGTCAGGTGGCCCTTACACACGGAGGTGTCTGCAGATGTCTGCTCTCTAGAGCCACCTGGGAGATAGCTGTGTACTTAGGTTTTTAGAAAAACAGCCCAAAGAAAGAAGCCAAAATGTTATCACATGGGAAACCTTGTAAAAAAACAAATCCCAGGAGAAATTGAGCATGTGTAGATAAAAAGAGTTCCTTTCTCAAAGATAAATCACCCTGCTTTCAAATGTCAAATGTTATAATGACAACATTTGTGAAAGAGGAACTTGCAGATTATAACACTGAAATGAATGGAATTTTTAAAATGAAAACCTCTTGCTTCATATGTTTCAGACAGTCACCTTAATGTTTATGAAACACCAAGAAAATCTTTTTTTTTTTTTGGTGGAAACTTCTCTCCCAAGAACACACCCTTTCTCTAGCACTGCAGGAGGAGAACCCGCAATGCCTGGGCCCCTGAGCAGGTGTCTACTCGGAGTACCTCCTTGGTGCTAAAGAGGCCAGGATCCCCCAGAAGACACCTGTACAATACTGGAATCTCCGTGCTCCTGTCGTTTCGGAGTAGAAAAACAAATGATAAGCCCAATCTTCACGCCATTGACAGAGGAGTAAGCAGAGCCTTGGCCACACCAGGGCCATCAGTGAGCATCCCCAGAGGAGAAGCAAACACCTTTGAGCAGAAGGACAAACTTGGAGGTCCATTGCTGAAACACAGTGAGACGTCAAATAGCCTTGGCAAATCCACAACACATCAAACTCAACATTCTGTATGTTTTCTGGAGACAATTTCTGAATGCTTCTAATTGTATTACTCACTTTCTTAAATAAAATTAAATAATTCTTTGTTCAATGATTATTTTGTCAAGCTGGAGAAGATTTGATTACCTATTAATTTGTAGATCATATAATTGATATTTTGACAGTTTATTAGAATTATTTGACAAACAATTTACTCAAACTATTTTATAAAGCTCTACCCATATGTCAATCCTATTAACCATAATGCCAAGAAAATACATTTATTTTTAGAAAATAGTGAAAATAGGAGATCCCTGTTCCTCTTCAAACTACCCACCTCTGCATGTTTCCTCCAAAACTGAGTAGAAATAGACCTCTGCAGACATCTCCCAGGGTCGGGGGAGTGCACATTTTCTGTGGCTTCATGCTAGCACTTCAGACCCAGGTCACCAGTATACCCCCAAAGAATGTAAAAATGGTGCCACCTGGTTTTGAGGAGAAAGAGGCTACTGCAGCAGACCTGTCCACCTGCTCTGCATCACAGAGATGATCCAACCCAAAGGCTGGAGGACTTCCAGCTGAAGGGTCAAGTTCTCTGCCCTCTACCTTACCAAGAACATTCTCAAAACCAGGTGGATGCTCATTAAACTTGATGCACGGTTTCTGTTTTCCTGCCAGACCCAGGGTCAAGGGTGTTGGTGAGTCCAAAGCAACCCTTGATGCTATAGGCGCTGGCCCCCTGCTCCACCTTCACCCTGCCCCAAGAACAGGTGTGCCCTGCTGCTGTGGGCTGACTTTTTTCTTAGAGCTATTTCTAAAGAGGGGTTTAAAATGGGCATTTTGAACTTAGAAGTATTGTTCCGTCATTTTATGGACTAGACTTCAGTCTGTATATTCTCTTTAAAGAATAACATTATCAAAGGCTGACATTCATGTACTGTGTGCTTTTATACCAAGGACTAAGGTAATCTGTATCATCTCATAGGTATTATCACTCCTTCTTCTACGCTAACTGAAGCTATCAGCAATGACCCCACCCACCTAGACTTGACCTCTGTGCCTTCTGTACTGATGATGTAGCCCAGGTGACCTACCTGACAGGCCCAAATGCCTCCCTTGGTCCATGGTCTCTCTGATAGAACAAAAAGTGTCCACTACACTAGGTCCTTCTCTACTGTGGCCTGATTTGTCTCCCAGGCTCGCCTTTGGCTTCTGATGAGTGTGATGGCGGATGGAATGTTGAGATCCTCAGCTGGAGGTTGGAAGGCAAGGTGCTCTGATGGAGGTGTAAGTAGTGGAGAATGTGCATATATACATATAAATATATATACACATGTACATATTATGTCCTTTGATGCTTTGGATAAAAAGAAAGTATAATAGCACCACATTTTGAAGCCTAGGATAAAATGGGGACTTCCAAAGACACTTGACAGAAAAATAATAGTAAGTATTTTTGTATAGCAGATTCAGCTTACTTTATTGAAAACATTAAAATCTAAAGAGAAACTTATCCTAGTGTTCATCATTATATGTATTTGTAGGGTATAATATTTCAAAGCATAACAGTTAATTCGTGGTGCTAGAAAAATGTTAAAACTCTGAGTAGATATTAAAATGTGTATAGTTTAAAAATAAATAAAGGCAATAAATGAATTCGCTCAGTTCTCAGCTGACTTCTGTGACGTCCGAAGTCTGTCATCCTCAGCAGTGCCTGCCACCCGGCTGCGGCCTTCTCCCTACAGCTGTTTTCGTCATTATTAACTTAGTCTTCTTTCACAGTGGCTGCTCTCCTCCTGAACTCCCAGCCGGCTCCTTGTCCATCTGTGCCAACCCACCCGGCTGCCAGCTGCTGCTGTATTGGCCGTTCTTACCTGCAACTGGAATCTGGGCTCTGCAGTGTTTCCACCCCTGGGACTACCTCTCTCCAGGCACAAACACCACTGAGCCTTCTCCACTGCTGACGCCTCCATCAGAGCACCTTGCCTTCCAACCCCAGCCCAGGATCTCAGTTCCATCCGCCATCACACTTGTCAGAAGCCAAAGGCGAGCCTGGGAGACAAAGCAGGCCACAGTAGAGAAGGACCTAGTGTAGTGGACACTTTGTGTTCTACCAGAGAGACCCGTGGACCAAGGGAGGCATTTGGGCCTGTCAGGTAGGTCACCTGGGCTACATCAGTACAGAAGGCACAGAGGCCGAGTCTAGGTGGGCGGCGTCACTACTGATAGCTTCAGTTAGGGTAGAAGAAGGAGGCTTGACCTAGAGGAGGAGAATGAAAAATATCCTTTGATTCTAGGGATGAAAAGAAAGGCAAGAGATAGGATAGTAGCACATATTGAAGCCGAGGATAAAATGGGATTTCCAAACAACAAGCTGAAGAGCAGCACATTGATTTGGAAAACGAAAAAATAAAATGCCACCAGTGGACAGGAGCAATCGAGGTGTTGTCCACTGTGCTAAACAAAATTAAATCTTGCCTCCACTATTTCCTCAAGCTGTAGAAACAGACTAAAATTTTGAAAATAAGCAGCTCTACTTTTTATATTGGTTTTTAAAAAACGTAATAAGTGGAATATCAGCCCATATTGAATGGTACAAACTTCTCTGGCTTTTGCTAAATAGTCATGTGAAATATCTTTAAATAGTTAAGTTATGACTCAGAGCTAAATGTCCAGATATGCTTAGTCTACGCAATCAGGAAACTGAACTTATTCTTGCATTATATTTGCACAATATTCCACTAAAAATCTTCTCCATGCAAGCTTATCTTCCACAAGAGGAAGGACAGGCTTGTACATCCAAGTTAGGGGAAAATATTAAGCAATTGGTAGTATTTTTAAGATTTAATTTTAAAAACTCCACTATTTATGGTAATCAGAAATGAAAACCTACATCAATTAAGGGGTTTTCCTAAGAGGCAGCCTCGAGGCAACCGCATTTATTTCAGCTAAAATGGACATATTTATGTAACTCATTCAAAATGACATCGGAGGGTTTCTCGGAATTAACAAGGAGAGCTGAATACACATGTTCTTCAAAGAGCATCTTTTTCTGACGACTGTCAACAAATGTTCTTTCATGTTCTCATTCCAAGACATCCCTGCTAAGGTTACATAAAGTACAGAATCTGGCAATCAAGTAATGATGATAGATCTCATTTCCGAAAATTAGAATTTTGGAGTCTGAGAGGGAAAAAGACTGCAGAAGGCACCGAGGGTTATCTTACAGCAACGCCTGTGTCCCGCATCACTGATCGACGTCACCTCCCTCTTCTGGACTAGTGTCAGGGGCCAGGACTGAGATACGCTCAGTCCATGCACAGAGGAATCCAGTTATCTCAAGGGCTGTTTCTTCCCATGAATTAGAAACCTGCCTGTCTGCGCCTTTGTCCTCCTATGCTCCTCCTGCCTGGAGGCTGCACAGCCCAAGCCTGACTCCTCTTTGACAGGAGCAGTTTTAGACTTTGAAGTCAGCCACAAAGCCTCTGCATCCTCTCGCATGCAGCCGCAGCCACGATGGCTCAGGAAGGCAGTTGTTGAACCTGTGACCACCTGGGTGCTCCCCTCCCACACGCTTCAGCATGTCCCTGTCTTTGTAAGGGAGCACAATCAGCCAGGTGTGACCCGCAGCAGTGAGCAAGGGCTCTTTGTGTGGTGTCGTCACACATCTGCTCGTCCCTGGTTCGGTTCCACACTATGGGAAGGCTTCCAGTGAGCGTCCACCCACGTCATGAATATTAAAATGCACTTATTGGCTCTAAAACTTTTTATCACTCTGACTTAAAACACCAAATACCACCACTGGCTGGCCTGTTGCGATTGTGGAGAGTGGGCTACCTCTCTCACCCTGCTTTGTCTGGTCATTCGCATCCTGCACCGGACATGAGCAGAGATGTCAGAACCACAGGGATTAGAAAGCCCTGTCAGGCACCCCTTCTTAATCGCACCCTGCGCTTACTTGGGGGAAACACCAAGACTGAGCACTGAGAAGGTCCCCGGGAAGGGAACAAAGGAGGCCAAGGCAAGTGTCTCACAAGAAAAGAAAAACAGCATTTGGCGTTTTAGTCTCAGAATTTCCAAAGAAAAAATAATAACTTGTCACATAACTCATGTACCCAGAAGTGTATCCAACGAGCATCAGGTGTTTTTTAAGAAATAGATAATTTCTAGTGAAGCTAAAGTCCTCCACGTTCCTTCTTCCATAAATTCTAGACTTGTCTTCCCCCCTTTTCCTAAGTTCCTTTTTGGTGCTAGGGATTGAACCCAGGGCTTCTCCACCAATGAGCTATACCCAGAGTACATTTAATTTTTATTTCAAGGCCCTGGGGGCAGGCTTTGAACTTGTGATCCTCCTGCCTCAGCCTCCTGAGTTGCTAGGATTATAGGAGTACACAACCTGGCCTGGACCTAAGCTCCATCTTTATTGTTAAGTTGAGGCAAATACTTCCTAAGTGTTTACGATTTTATTGTATATATGTCTACTCATAAAATGCATTTCCTTAAATTTGCACGAATAGTCACACACACACACACACACACACATACACATTTGCTTTTCTACTTTTTAGAAGTCTATTAAAAAATGAAAGCGATGCAAGTACTTTAACCCTTATAAAGCGGCAGGTCTGCCTGAGTATTACAAACTGCATGCATCTGCTGCCCACGTAACAGACTCATGTGTTGTTCACACTTTTCCACCTTGAAAGCAATTCTGGAAGGGACACTCCTGCACGTGTGTGAATCACTTGTTTGTATGTCATTAATATTTTTTAGCTTTACTAGATATCGCCAATTTCCTTTTCAAAATCACTACACTAATTTATATTTCCATGAGAAATTTTGGAATCATCACTGTACACATTCTCCTTGTCATTTGGACTCCATGTTTTAATATCTAATGTTCACCAATTGGGTGGCAATTGTTTTTGTTTCCTTGATCTTTAATTTGCATTTCTCCCGTTGGGTAGATCATGAACCACACTCTCTCACAGTCAGCTTCCTGTTCTGTCTTGCTCTTCATTCATTACTATCTTCAATTTTTTCTCTTCTGCTTATTGTATCATCACCAAAGCAAAGAGGGCAGCAAAACACCATGCCACTGAATGCCCCTTTTCTGTTCTGCAAAACCCAGCCAAGCTGAGGGGGCACTGAGAGCAGCCTGGGCTGAAAAGCCCAGACACCCATTCCCTTGAAGAAAGCTGCTTTCTCCCGGGTGCACTGGGAGCCAGGGCAAGTCAGTGTTACCTGGAGAAAGCCATCTTCTTGCATGTTCACCAGAACAGCTGCTCCTAGGGATGCTGGTCAGGGCAGTGACCTAAGCAAGCTGATGCTGATGGTGTCACTGTGTCCACAGCCTGACATATAAAAGCCCTCTCTGAGTGGGGTTGGGGAAGAACTGAGGGCACTGTGGAAAGGAAACTTGTCCCCTGGCCAGCTGGCCACCACAGGACAAAGCACCGTGAGGGACGGAGGTGCTGTCAGCCATCCCCTACCCCTGAGCTCTCCTTGAGTGTCTCTGCTTCCTCAGAGGCTTTCCCACACACCAGGGTCTCCCATGCTGCCTCCAGGCACTTCCCTTGGCTGGCCAGGAAGCCGCCCACTGCCCCGGCACAGCCAGTCTGCGGCTCTTCACTGTGTGCACCGACTACATGTCACTACGTGATGCAATAGTGTTCACAGCTAATTTACCTTAAAAGCCTTTGTTGGATTTTTATTGCCAATCTTTCTGATGTTGTAGGTATTTTTTTTATTTTGTTGAAAAATATTTCATCACTTAAACAAAATTCTTCCCTACATAAAGCCCAAAATCAATTTTCTTCATTTCTGCCTTATAATTTTAAAGGTTTATCTTTTAGGCTTACATGTTTAATCTATCTGAAATTTACTGTAGGATAAGTTATGTAATAAGAATCTAATATTTAAAAAATTGATTTATGGGTTTTAGATGTAGGTATCTTAGTTTTTTTAAAGAAATAAATAATAGAACTGTGGATTTCTCCTTATAATTCTACCAGTTTGGGTTTTATATTTCATTTATATTCAGAATTCTATCATCTACATAAAAGTTTAATTCTTACATTATTTTGGTGAATTTTTATTTCATGATTGTGTACTTCCTTTATCTTTTTATTAGTGCATTGCTTCTTATTTTGCATTTATCTTACATTGTCTGGTTATAATGTTGCTGAACCAGCTTTATTTGAATTGATATATACTCTTTATTTTATTTTAAATTCTTATTATTTCTGTTATTTGTATCTTGTGTTCAAGGAATACTTTGATTTGGTTGTTTTCTCTAGTGAAATTAATTCATTCACAAGTATTTTTATTTAAAAGAATAATTCATGCCTATTAATTTCTTTTTTTTTCGTTTTTTTTTTCTTGTTTCTTTGTTCTCATTTCTTTATTCCATTGATATAGTAGGGGTTTTTTGCTTCTTTTTATAACCTTTTCTGGTTTAAATATTACTGGTTATAATTCTCTTAGTGAAACATTTAATTAACTTTAATATTCTTAACACATACATACACATTTATAATCACTCCTAAATATGATTTTAGAACACTTACAAACTCTGGGGAATGGTTTATTTCTCAAATTATTCTCAGTTACCCATGGAACAGAGATATTAAAAAGAAAACAATATATGAGAAAGAGATGCTCCTGTGTATCTTCTCTGTGCATGTGTGCTACATGATGTGCAATGTACTACGCAGACACAGCACAGGATATGGAAATGGTCCTTAGAAAGGAGTTTCATCGCAATACTATCATCTTAAGTGGAAAACATCACATCCAGAATGTATTTAATACAGCAAATGAAACCTACCACCACCTAGTTTAGCCCAGCCCACCATGAAAGTGCTCAGAACAGTTACACTGGCCTATGGTAGGCAAGACCATGCAATGTAAAGCCACTGTTATTCGGAGGTGTTGAATATCTTGTGTTCTTAATTCAATACCTGCATCCAGAACATGCTGCAGCACAGCACTCTGGAGAGTCTCTGGACGATGTGGCTGATCACAAAAGAGCATCTTACCACCTATTGCTCACAAAGACAAGGTCAGTACTCAAAATCTGAAGTACAGATTCTACTGGACACTTATTATCTGTGTGCCATCCTGAAGTCGAGCACCTCTACATGGTCACTGTAGTCGATGAGTGTGCACGCTTAGTTAAGGAGAGGCAGTGCTACGTGGCACCGTCCAGAGAAGACCACCGGCAAGGTGAACGTCCAAACCCTCCAGAATAGGAGCTCATGGCTTGATGAGAGAACACAGGGAAGACCATCCTGCAGCATGACATCCATAGGGAGGAAACGGTAGAGAGGGTGGACGTGTGCAGGGTCAGCTGTGGGGTGCTTAGGAGCACAGCCGTAACCCGGTGGTTGGGGCACACTGCCCAGCCAAGGAAACTGCAACAGCACCCTCAAAGGACTTGCACATGGGAGTTAGAGCCAGAGTGCTAAGTCACTGAATGAATCTGGACAGGACACTGGCTGTGCAGGACAGGTGGCAGGGTGGGTGGGGCATGACTAGGTTCTGGAGGCCAGAAAGGTGGATTTCCTGTGGGTGTGAAGTACACACTCGTCCTATAGACTGAGTGTCTACCTAAAGGTAAGCTCAACCATCCATGTTGCTCCACTATGGAGAGACAGCCAGATAATCAAGCCTCACTTGGGACCCATGTCCCCAAAGTACCCATGGAAATGGGGCAAAGGAAACCCAAACACTGAACGAAAGTCCTGAGGAGTAGCCTTTAAGGTGTTAGCTGCTGACAGCTCACCGGGAGCAGAGGCAGTGACAATCACAATCGGGGCACACAGCCAAGATGACCCTGGAAGCTGAGCATGCTCGTAGGTGAAGAGATGTTGGAAATAAGAGAGGGTCACATTGTCACCATGAGGAGCCAGAGTTTAGGGAAAGTTAACAGGCGGAGGGAAGCCAGAAATAAAATTACAATCCTAGAGAAAAAGATACTCAAATTCCTTTGAACACCACAAATCCAGGGAATACAAATTTTAAAAGAATATGCTTCCAAAGTGTCAAACACTGTTGAGTCAAAGGAACCAAGGAACAGGGGTGAGGGGGTAATTGGTCAGAATGTCACTATCTTAAAGATGGAAACTTTTCTGAACTGCTTTCAAGCAAAGTATAAGACAGTTCCCTAACAGTGGAATAGACCGTGAGAAAAAAGAAGGCAGCTTTCAATCAGATACTTCAAAAATGGAAAGAAGATAAAGAACACAGGACAATAGCAAGTTTAAATCAATCACTTCTACAATGTAAATGCCAAGAATTTAACAGAAATTTCTTACAGTTGTGAGATGATTTACTCACATAGGTGAAAAAAAGAACAACTTAGAACCAGTAGTAGAGTTCCCTAAACTTTCATCTGTGATACGTGTGGTATTAGCAATGGCTAAATAGACCCGTCATTTCCATCCTTCCTGAAGCCCATCTTGACTTGGGTGTAGCAAAGGAAAGCCACACTGGCCATGTTCTCTAAGTGACAAGGTTGGTGAAGTGTCATTGTCTAGATGTGACATTGGTGAAGTGATGCTGGCACTTCCAGTATTCCATCAGCCAGGAGCCAGCGCACCGGAGCAGAGCTCAAACATCCCACCGCAGTGCAGACAGGCCAGTGTCAACCACAGTGGGGCCTCTCCTGCCATATTTTCTTAAGATTCCATAACCTTTCCAAGTCCCAGAACCTGGGTGTCTGGGGCACTCCAACCAGTGGGAGGCGCAGCAGTTTGTGCAGGTTCCTGGGAGTGACCGTGTCTCAGGGTGAAGCATGGAATTCCTGCTGCTGGGTAAGGAGGCCACCAGCAGCCAGGAGGACATGGCTGCCTGCCAGGGACGTACCATGAACGACTGGTGACCCTCAGTTGCTCATTTCTGAAACACATTTCTCAGTGCCCTCAGAAAATGCTGAAGCTACAGAATTTCTTCCAAGCATTATGACTCAGAGCTACTTAAGCATTACTCAATAGACAACTGCGTGCCCACGAAAAGATGCCCTGGTCTTGGTTTTCGGAAGAAATGGCGATCTTATCACTGTTTTTTGCTTGTTTGTTTTAAATGGATGAACTGAAATTTCAAAACTGCTATTTATAATGAAGTAGGGTAAAGATGTTACCTCCTGCATTCTGATTTGCACAGTGAAGTTATTTGGCGGAGTTTCAAATGTCCTCAACATGAGCCCTGCTAGAGAGAGTCGCAGCAAAAACAAACTCCCGTCCTCTTCAGTCTGGGATTCTAGTGCTCATTCTTGAGGAAGATCATGGATGCTCGCCCCTTCCTCAGGGCACACGAAGTCTCCACCCGGCCTCATAAGCACCTGGTCCACCTGTGTGTCCAGGTGCTATTGAGGCTGCTGGGAGCCAGCAACTCCACTGTGCAGGTCACCCCTCCTCCACCTTGGTCTCCTTTCTAAAGCCCAGACAAGACCTGGAAGCAGTGCTCTGTGGCTTCCTTAGGAGTGTCACACAATCGGTTCCTTTGGCCAAGGAAGTCCCACTCTGGCTGATTTTCTTCTCCGAGCTCTGAATCTTCTCTCCTCCTTGTTCCTCTCTTCCCTTTAAGTCACCACACAAGGGGCTTCCGCTAGCCCATTTCATCCCCTTGCCACCACTAACATCTGCCAGGGTCACTTACATCAGGACTGGAGAAGGACCCCCGTCTTGTCCACTGGCCTGTCTCTGGAAGTGCTGCAGAACCACGGGAAGAGCAAAACAACTTCTCTCCAGAAAAGGAGCAAGCCAAGAGGGACCAGCCCGGCCTGGCTCTGACCCTCCCCAGACTCCTCCTCCGCAGCTGGGACCATCTGAGGGCAAAGCCGCCAAGAATAAGGATTTCAGAACCAAAGTGAAAATACTGACTCTGTTGTGCCACACTCCTACCTGTTTTGACGAGAGCCTGGCTACGTGCTGAGGCACAGAGAGAGAGAGACAGGTGTCAGTGCAGAGTGTCAGCACAAACAGCTCAGCTGTCCTGAACCCATGTGCCGCATGAGCATTTGTTAAAAAATGCCAAGTGGAAAAAGAGGCGCCTTTCAATTGTGCATGTGCCTTCAAGTAGGTATGGACGTTAACTTAGGAAAGTGCTGGAAAGAGCAGCATTATGGCCTTAAATTAGGTAGTATTTAGAAAAACAAGAATAACTGTTGAAATGATGCTGCTTTAAAAATAAGTGCAGTTGAAAGGAAGTTCTTGACAGATATTCCAATAGTTCAAACATACCCGAGTTATATCATTAACTTATGAATATTTTTTGTTAATTCTGAACATTTTAAATAGTAATATTTAAGGCAGGTGCAGTGGCACACACTATAATCTCAGTGACTTGGGAGGCTGATTGATGCAGGAAGAATGTAAATTCAAGGCCAGCCTCAGCAATTTAGTGAGAACCTCTCAAAAAAATACAAAAATAACAAGGGCTAGGGATGAATTTTAGTGATAGAGCATATCTGAGTTCAATCCCTAGGGGCAAGAAGAAAAAAAAATACATTTTTAGAGTAAGCATATTTAATCACAATTTTACTAATTGTGCAGAGGTCCTACCTAGCTATTATCATCTATCACGTTTCTCTTTTAAACTGTGTTAAATAGCTCTCGGTTCCACTTCTATAGTGACAATATAATATTGAATTTAAAAGAAATTTACTGCTAAATTAAAAAAAAAAACATTTATGTTGTGGTTACCTAACATTGAGAATTCAAACTGTCATCAGAAATGGACTTGCATTCCTAAAGCACCAAATCATGGTTTTCCCATCATGAAGACGCCAGTGGATTCTACCACAGGTTATCCATTAAAAAAAAAAATCTAAAATATATCATGTTAAAAAGAAGAAAATATTCTTTAAATACCTACAAGAAAATACTGGGAATGCTGATACACAGAAATTCTTGCTAATCTACACATCAGGGCACAAGAGCCTGTTGCAGGTTTTTCTGATCTTCTATGTAACCTTGGATCAAGGCACTGTAATTGACACTCTTTTTATTATTATTATTATTATTATTATTATTTCAATAAAAGAGAAACAACATGTAACACTAGCCTAATGTTATGGCAAAAAAAGAATGGTACTATAAAATAGGGCACAGATATTGATAGATTTTTAAATATTAATTTGATACTAAATACAAATATAATATAATTTTTTAGAAAAAAATAGTAAGTAGCCAAAATGAAAGACTTTAATAGTGACATGTATCTAGAAATCACATGTTATTTATACAAAATTTATACCAACAAAATAAAATTTTATCAGAATGCAGTTTCCTCTAATTAGAAAAGCTTCCTGCCAATATTATGTTGTCTTCTCTTGTTACAATTTTAAGCTTGTTCTAAAATATTCTAGGTCAGGAAGAAGGGTCGTCATGCTCCCACTTCAAAGTCTTAGGAGGTCCTAATATACGTCCCTGGTCTTTGGCTAGGTCACAAGGTGGCACCTCTAGATGTATCACCTGGCTAGAGTTAGTGTCAGCATCAGTCAAGTGAAGGATCTGCCTGATTTTTGTTCCTATATCACTTCTGACTAGGCGTCTGTAGCAGGGGGTTCTTCAATGGCCACATTCCTAGCACCACGTCTCCAAGTGGCACAGAATGAGGGAGGGTGCAACAGAGTGGGTGAATGCTGCCCCTAGTGGGCTTGAAATGAAAGTGTGCCAGGTCACCCTGCGTCATAGGGACAGAAAATAGCACCTCTGCTCTCAGGGAGCCTTAAGGACTGTCTAAGACTCATGGCTTTAAAAAACCTTAATTACCCTCCTTTGTTATTTCCTTGCTGCAGCATTCAGCTTCCAGTTACAAAACAAGCCCAAACAGATTCACCTCTTGATTTCTCATCATCACAAGACTAGGCAGCACAGTTCTTCCACCTGTAAACCTACCTACCTTGTGTCTCAGGCTTCTTTGTTTCAAAAGCTCATAGAGGGAAATCTGAGACTTCAAAACATAAAAAAATCAACATTCTTTTTTTTTTTTTTTAAAAGAAGCCTCTCATTCACAGATTCATTTGCAAATCTCCAGAACACACTCTGGGGAATTATGTTTTAAAATGACTTCTTTCAGGAATCTGTCAAAATCTCCTGAGCACCTGATACTCACGTAGAATGGTGCACCACTGAGTGAAAGCTTTGGTGTAAGAGTCTCAGTCCTGGCACTTGCTGGTTTATGACTATCAGGTACTTACATAGATGCTCAGAACTTCAGGAGACCAGTGTTTAAGTGAGATGATGCTAAACACCATTATTATTCAGATTAATACAGAATGGTTTGAGTCCATCCCACTTATTGATTCTTGATTTTAATTCTTGTGCTATAGGACTCTTATTAAGGAAGACTTAATCTCCACATGATGGAGATTATGGCCTACTTTTTCTTCTATTAGTTGCAGAGTGTCTGGTTGTATTCCTAAGTCCTTGATCTACTTTGAGTTGAGTTTTGTGCATGGTAAGAATCAGGGGTTTAATTTCATTTTGGTGCATATGGATTTCCAGTTTTCCCAGAAGCATTTGTTGAAGAGCCTATCTTTTCTCCAGTGCATGTTCTTGGCATCTTTGTCTAATATAAGATAATTGTAGTTTTGTGGGTTAGTCTCTGTGTCCTCTTTTCTGTAACATTGGTCTACAGTCTGTTTTGGTGCCAATACCATGCTGTTTTTGTTACTATTGCTCTGTAGTATAGTTTATGGTCTGGTATAGTGAGGCTACCTGCCACAGCCCGGCTGGCTGGGCAAAATAACCGGGGGGTGACTAATAACTTGTGTAGATTGATACAGCAGGAGTGGAAGCCGTTTATTGTAGGACAGGAGCAGTATTTATACATTCCACACAGCTTATCTAATTAGCATAAACTTGATACAGCAGTCAACCAATAAGGAATCTCCACACTTAATGGCTCCCTGGAGTTACTTCACAACCACTCCCTCTGGCATTTTGCCAGGCGCCATCCAGACTTGTTTACAGACTCTAACAGCTACCTGCTTCTCTCTTCCTGCTAAGGGTTGCTTTAGCTATTCTGGGTATCTCAAGAATTAAAATCAAGGATCAATAAATGGGATGGACTCAAACTAAAAAATTTAAAAGAAACAATCTGTGAGGGAAATAGAGAGCCTATATCTTGGGAGCAAATCTTTACCCCTCACACATCAGATAGAGCATTAATCACTAGGATATATAAAGAACTCAAAAATCTTAACACCAAAAAGACCAAATAACCCAATCAATAAATGGGCTAAGGAACTGAACACACACTTCACAAAAGAGGATATACAATCAGTCAACAAATACATGAAAAAAATGTTCATCATCACTAGCAATTAGAGAAATACAAATCAAAACCACTCTAAGATTTCATCTCACTCCAGTCAGAATGGCAGCTATTAAGAATACAAACAACAATAAGTGTTGGTGAGGATGTGGGGAAAAGGCACACTCATACACTGCTGGTGGGACTGCAAATTGGTGCAGCAAATATGGAAAGCATATGGAGATTCCTTGGAAAATTGGGAATGGAAACACCATTTGATCAAGTTATCCCTCTCCTCAGTCTACACCCAAAGGAATTAAAAACAGCATACTTCAGGGACACAGCCATATCAATGTCTATAGCAGCACAATTCACAATAGCTAAACTTTGGAAACAACCTAGATGTCCTTCAATAGATAAACAGATATAAAAATGTGGCATATATACCCAATGGAATATTACTCAGCAATAAACGAGAATAAAATCATGGCATTTGTAGGTAAATGGATGGAGTTAGAGAAGATAATGCTAAGGAGCCAATCTCCAAAAACAAATGCTGAATGTTTTCTCTGATATAAGGAGACTGATTCATCGTGGGATACGGAACAGGAGCAAGGGAGGAATAGACAAACTCTAAATAGGGCAGAGGGGTTGAAGGGGAAGGTAGAGGCATGGGGTAAATAATGATGGTGGAACGTGATGATCATTATTATCCAAAATACATGTATGAAGACACGAATTAGTGTGAATATACAACCAGAGATATGAAAAATTGCGCTCTGTATGTGTAATAAGAATCGTAATGCATTCCACTGTCATATATTGAAAAAAAAAAAAAAGAATGGTGCGCAGGAGGTTGCTATGGCAGTTCACGTGGAGAACACAATGCAAAACACCTTTTCCCTTGTGTGTGACTCCTCCCCACAAGCCACCACCACCAAAGGACCACTAGGACTAACAGGGACCTTCAATTCTACCCGGAAGACCACCAAAGCAATTTAAGACAGAACGCAGAGACATCCTAGGTTATGGATAGAATAAGAAGTGAAGCACGTGCACCATAGGTGATGTGCAAGCAGGTTAATGTAGTGATGTAAGAAATTGGCCTCAATTTTACAAATCAGGAGTCCTCTTTCTGGTCTTCTGCTTACATATGATCTCCATAGCCTAACACACAGGCTCGTTACTCTCTAGATCCTCCAACCCCTGATCTCTCTCTTCATCTTTGCCCCACCGAGGTCTTGCCATAGATGTTGTTAGGCCAACTCAATGGGCCCGATCATTTGCTATTTAAATCACAGTGCATAGGAATTAGCAGCTTAATTTTATGTTATAGAAATTTTTCTGGACAAAGCAGTTTCATATCAAAGCTAATGAATATTTTTGTTTTATACATCGGGCCTCTGATCTTTGCTCTTGTGAGTCTATCTGCAAATTTTCATGGGATTTTTGTGGATTATTGAAGTAAGTTTCCTAAGTCCAATGGGTGAGAAAATGATTCCAGATTAAATGTTCACCAAGGTAATTAAATGTCACCTATGTGAAGTTCTCATGGGAAGTACAGTGTTGTCTCAACTCCCCAGACCTCACCTATAGCTCCACACACTGCAACGTCAGTACCACACTAATACATCTCTCTTCCCAAGTTGCATATCCACACCATCTAGTGGAGGTACACAGACACGTACATAAATAACTTATGCATAATACCACCAGGCCAAAATAGAGATTTAAATACAAATAAATTAAAGTAGTACACGGGGTCTATACTCTAGTTGGGAAAGCATAGCTGTGGTTGGGGAAGTAATGACTGATTAAATACAAGCTGTAGACAAAGCCGTTTGGAAGGACAGTAGTTGCAAACTTATGGACTTGGAAGAAGTCTGATTCTCTGGTCCTGTGAGTGAAAATAAGCAAGATGCAGGCACGCTGGATTTCTCAGCTCCCTGTCCCTCAGGCATGCCGTGTGCCTGCTTCCTCCTGGAAGCACTTACACATCCATGCTGCACTTGCTGTGCATTTGTGCATGTATACACATGGAACACTGAAGATGTAGGTATGCTCCTGGTCCTAGCAATGTCAATAAGTGGCCCTCCCTCCCCGCTGACACGCAGGCTTGGGGCCAGCCCCATCAACAATTACTCCCGTGAAAACTGGTGGAGCTGAGTACCATGGAGGCAGACTAGTCTGACCTGCAGCCTCCTAGTCTTCAAATTTAATACAAATTAGGCTGGTTCACACTAATTTCTTCTTATTTTTTTCAAATTTTTTAATGGACACTTTGTTTCTAAGAGTGCCTCTCTTGCAGAGTGTATGCATTTTTTTTATATTTTTATTTTGGCTCTTTTGAAATGCCTTGATGAGCTAATGCTTTTAAAAGATCATTAGATCATCGGAAGTACATTTTTTAATTTAATGGTAGGAGAATTGAACTCACCATGGGTTTACCAGGTGTTTATTTTTCTTGCAGTGCAATGTTTGATGTAGAATACCAACTTCACAGCTTTATTTTAAATAAAATTTAAGTTTTATATTCCAACAGTAATTTAACAAGAGCCAATGAATTCTTAAAGTGCACTGTTGACATTCAGATCTGCAAAGTAGTGCAGCACTGAGCGTGCAATAGGAAATTCTAGATGAAGGAAAGGGCTTTGCCTACAGGCAGAAGCACTGACGAGCGGTGGTTTGAAGATGGAAAGTTAAGGTTTCCTGGGAACATGTCTCCATCAGGGTGGGAGGAAGGCTCCACAAGGGCTTCACAATGTGGGCACTGTGTGCTTACTTACTTACTTTATTTATTTGGGTACCAGGGATTGAACTCAGGGCCACTGAGCCACATCACCAGCCCTATTCTGTATTTTATTTAGAGACAGAGTCTCAATGAGTTGCTTAGGGCCTCACTGTTGCCAAGGCTGGCCTTGGAATCCGGATCCTCTCATCTCCAGGTGTGTGCTTCCGTGCCTGGCAGTATGCTTACTTTAAACATCACATATAATATATGTCTTGAAACCCACAATCATGCGTTTTAATAACATTTACCAATATGTTATAAGAGCAATATATAATATATGACCTAAATAATAATATACTTATTATAATATGACAGCATGGAGTTCTGTCTTTGACATCCTCTTTGTGCACTGGGAACTAATCAGCTGCCTTCCCTCCCTCTCGCCCCAGTCACCTCCGGAGCCTAGGTCTCCGAGGGGCTCACAAACCTGTCTCATTTTATTCACATCCCAAACAAGGAAACCTCACCTCCCCACCAACCTCTGCTCTCTGAGTGTCCCCTTCGCCTCCTAGCTGACACCAGGGACCTCTCTATGCTGCTTCTCTCAGGCCTGCTGTGCACAGCCTGACGGCTCCATGTGGCCCTCTGCTCCTTGGGCCCCTCCGCCTCATTCCCACACCGAGTTCCCAGCTTGGGATCTTCTGTCTGAAGAATGGCCCACTGACCCTCCCCTGACTGGAGCCCCTCCCCAGCTCTGTCAGATGCATCTCGCACCGTGAGGATTTTGGCTCTAGGATCACTCACCCGGCCTCTGGGCCACCTGTCACAATTCCTGGTGCCCTCAGATCGTCTCATCCTGTGGCTTCCTGGGTTCTCACTTCCTCTTTTCCAGTGCACTTGTCTTCAGCCCTGTTTCGTCACTCACTTGGTCAGAGCCTGGACTTTGTCACACCCACAGTTCCGTTCTGAGTCTTGGACTTCCTGTCTCTCCTTCCAGCTCCTTCCCAGGAGAACCCCAGAACCTACAACTCTGCCACCTTCCTCCTGCCGCTGAGTCCCCGACCTGCCCTTACTTCAAGTCTACGCTTTGTCCTCACACTCCACTGAGTGGGTCTCAGCTCCTCTGCTCCTCTCTGGAGACCACTCCCTTCTGTGTGCCCTGCCAGGCTGGGGAGCCGCTCACACTGATACGGCCCTCTCTCCTCCTGTCTCAACCACAGGACAGCAAATAACGCTTGCCCACGTGTGCCCTCCTCCCAATATCCCCTTCATCCTTCCCAAAGAGCACTGTCCCAAAGAGCACTCCCCTAGAAAACGCTGTGGGGTAGAACAGTACTGCTCCCCTTAGTGGGTCTCTTCATTTCCCTGGGAAAAGCAGAAGGGATGCGAAAACAGATACCATGAGCCCTCTGCCCTTACCTGTCCATCTGCGGGCATCTGCCCCAGTGCCCTTCCTCCCTTGCCTAAGAGGAAGCCTTGCTTGCTTAGGATATTGCTCAGCCATTCTCCCCATCATTGCAGGTTTTTCTCTTTCTACTCACACATCACCATGACCATGCAAAGATCATATAATTTCTCCCACCTTAAAAGCAAAAAAGAAAAAGAAGAACATTTCCCTTTCCCTAGCCTCCTTCCACCCCAGCTCTATAGCTTTCCATTCTACTTTTTATTTTTGAGCAGAATTCCCTGCTACCCCAAACTTTTCTCTTCTGATGCTCTTTTGACTCCTCCCAGTAAGAGTCTCACACTCCACTCCACTCCAAACTGTCCTCGTGCAGGCCACCGCGACCTCCCTGTGGTGAAGTGCTGGTAGCAATTACCCCGTCGATGCATCACCACTTTAGAACCACTGGACAGAGCTGGGCTCTCCTCTCTTCCTGAGGAGTTCCTCAGCAGCGTCCAGGTCAGCCCACCCTCCAGATTTCCCCCTCCTCACCAGCTGAACTTCCTGTCTGGGCATGGGGACCCCTCATCTCTCTGGTGCCACACCCTGGAGTGGCCAGCACTTGGTTCTCTCCTCGGACCTCCAGGGTCTCATCTCCATCCTGGTTCCCTCTGCTGAGATCCACACTGTAAACCCAGCCGCTGGCGATGAATCGGCCCTGGGTGTCTTATTGTCATGCTCCTTACCTACAAAGGACCCCCCAGTCCTCTCCCCACACACCACCCATGAGACCTCTCCTTCCCTGGACGTGTCCTCCACCTCCAGAAACCTCAGTCACCCCCAGATCCCTGTTTCTCAAAGCTTCATCTAGTAAATTCTGTTGGTGGCAATATTAAAATTTATTCCAAGTTAACCACAGAGAGCCCATCCCAGGCTCCCCGGATGCTTCCTGGTTCTGCTTCCAGGAATGAATTCCTCGGAATCCCTCTGCTTGCTCCCTTTCTCCTGAAAACCTTCCCGACAGCGCTATTTAACCCTGAGGTCCTCACTGCTCTCCACCCTTACGGGCTCTGGGGTTCCGACCCTGTCCTAACAGTTCTCACAGGTGACGGGCTGTGTGTTTCAGTCACACCCGTTTTTCCCTTACAGGTACCTACATGAGCAGGGAGACATGAGCAAAGGGGTTTTGTCTGTTTTGCCCAAAGCTGAATATCTAATTCCTAGGAAATGTCTATTAGATATTAGGTAGTCAGTAAATACTTGTAGAGCAACAGAAATATCAATTTTATGAGAAGAAAATAGAATGCACTTTTGTTTTTATTAATTTTAATGTTGGCAGTCTATAACCTCAGAAAAGGTGAATTTTAGTAATAGCTTAAATTTAACATAGTTTTCTGCATAAGTGACTGTAAATACCCTAAAAGTAACTCAATGTCAAAGTCTGAGTGAATCAAAATGCATGTTTATTTATTGTGATCTACTTATTAAAACTATCCCCAATAATAGATCTTTATTTTTTTAAGTGGATTAATAAATATGGGTATTTATAAGAAATAGAACAGTCTCCTGGGCAAATGCCTTGAAGCAAATGCCTGGCTTCAAGTCTCCCCTTTTCCTTTTCGCTTCTCCAGCGTCTCGGTTACACAGAATGCTGCGTCCACTGCAGCATCCTGGCACAGCATTAAAGACACAACGACGTCGGTGTAGACCCAGCACACCAGTCTCCTCTGCCCTCCCCATCACCTCCCTCTTCTCTCATGGCTACTCTCCCACTTTCCGAGCATTCCCTTTTTCCTCTATGAAGGAAAACATGTGGTACTCTTCTGAATCTGACTTATTTTGCTCAAAATTATGGTCTCAATTTCCATCCATTTTCCTACAAACGACATAAGTTCGTTTTTCCTTATGTCTAAGCATATACCTTTATGTAAACATACCACGTCTCCTTTACCATTCATCCGTTGACAGACACCTAGGTCGGTTCCCTACCTTGGCCACTGTGACTGTCCTGTGACACACACACACACTTTGGCGTGCTGCGTTTAGTTCTTTTGTATAAATACCGAGGCAGAGTACAGCTGGACCCTCTGGAAGTCCCTCTGGAAAGGGCCTTTCTAAGGTGTACATCCTGCTATGGTTTCTACCTGTGGAGCAAGTCCAGTGAAGCCTGCATCGGGGGCTGTCCTTCATCGACAGCCTTAAACTGTAGCCCAGGTGTTCCCGCGCCGAGAGGTCTCATCTTTAATCACCTTGACCTTGCCACAGGTAGCACACCCAGGGAAAATGGAAACTGGGCGGTCCTGGGGAATGTGGCGTACCATCTGCAGAAGGGACATCAGGGGCTCCGTGGGATTGGGAAAGTGGGAGGTTCAGGACACTTTTCTCAAGTGTGTATTCCAAGACCCAAAACTCGTGAGGCTGTCCAGGGAGGTCAGACTCTAGTCCCATTAAGTTGGGGTGGCACTGCTCGGGGCAGCCCCTCTTGAAAAGCCACAGGGTGTGGGATACTCCAGGGGTGTGGGTCACCCTTATCTTTGTCATCTGGTGGTCAAGGAAGCCATTTACCAGCCTTGCATTTTCTTTTTTTCTTTTTCTTTTCTTATTTTTTTTCCCTTTTGGTACTAGGGATTGAACCCAGGGTGCTTAAACACTGAGCCACATCCCCAGCCCTTTTTAGATTTTTTAAGGCAGGGTCTCACTGCTTTGCCAAGGCCTGACTAAGTTGCTGAGGCTGACTTTGAACTCGGAATCCTCCTGCCTGAGCCTCCTAAGGGAACGTAGGTATGTGCTCCCATGCCCAGCCAGCCTTGCATTTTATAAGCATTTACTTTTTATTCTAGTGTTAATTAAAATTGTGTGCATACATTTTTCCATAAAAAATTCAATAAAGGCCTTTCTCGAGCTTGGATATATATTGAATATAAATATAAATAGGAGGCCTCTGGATATGGAGAAATGAGTTTGACGGAGGTGATACTTAATATCATAAGTACAAAAATTTAAAACCCAGGTGAGTTTTAGCCAATAGTAAGATTTTTATTAAGACATGGTAAGTCACCGTGTACAACCACAGAAACAAAGTTGTGCTGAAATTGTGTACAATGAATCAAAATGCATTCTGCTGTCCTAAATACCTAATTAAAATAAATTTTAAAAAGTATTGTTATATGATTTGTATGACTTATATTTATAATCCATTATTTATATTTATATTATTTATGCTAAAAATTCATTTCAATCACATTCAACATTAGGATGGTCAATATTATTGACCAGCTGAAGCTGAGCGTCAGTGAGCTGGACCTGAACTACAAGCCACCTTGGTGCTGTGACACCAGGAGCCAGTCATCACAGCAGGTGGCGCTCACTGTGGGCCAGGCTCCTTCCTGAGCTTTTCACATCTCCTTCTCATGGGCAGCCTGTGATGCTGATCCTCTGACAACTACCATCCTGGGTTTGAGATGTGAAAATGGAGGCACACGATGATTAAGTTCTTTGCCCAAGGCCCAGGAGTCAGCAATTGCAGTAGGCTGCAGCCAACTAGGGGGCCTAGTTTCAGAGCCACACAGGGTCCCAGCTGTCATCCCCACCATTCGGTGCTCATCTGGGACACCCTCTCACTGCTGCGGTTCTTCCGAAAAGACAAAACCGCCTGTGTTTCATTCAAAGGAGGGTAACTGACGGCCCACATCAACTGGGGATATTTAGGTTAGAATGCATGAGCCAAAAGAAAAATGATAGCTTAATATATCAAAGGCATCCCACCCAGGTTTGGCTTTCAATTTTCTAAGAGTAAAAATGGTTTAAATTCTGGCAGAAGCTACACACTAGTCACATGAGCATAAAGAGGGTGGTCAACCTCGGTCCCCGTTTGTGAACCGAGGATTGTTATTTCCAGTTTGAGTCTACTCTAAGCAATCCCGCTCTGAGAGGGCTTTGGGTCCCTCAATTTGTACCTGGGAGCTGCCTTATGTTCCCGAGGCCTGTCCGGAAACAGGCCTGGCTGTGAGGAGCAGGGAGGCGATGTGCTCAGACTGGCTTCTGTTAGAACTGCCTGCTGGAAACAATGCCACTGGTTTTATTTTTGGTCTATTAGTAAAATGACAGCACTAATTCATTTCACAGAGGGACCAAGCAGCTGTCAGATGGCAGTGAGCGTCAGAGTGCACATATTACACTCCAGTTGTGCTGAGCAGGCGTTTTCCACCGGGACAATTTTATACTGTAAGGTGCCCCATGTTCTTCCCAAGTGGTGTAAAGGACCCAGTGCACACTCACCTTCAGAGAGCCAATACAAAGATGTGAGCTATTCACAGTGAGCCTCCAGCTGCTGATTCTCCACATTCAAAATGACAAAATGTCGGGAAATATAAGTGGACAATGAGATGATCGATGGAACTTGACTCTCTCCCCCAACCTCATGAATATTATACCCCAGTAGCCAGATGTATTGATAGATCTACACCCGATCCTCTGGGCAATGACAAGAGAGAAATAAGAACTTTAATTAGCTGGTATCACCTTTCATCCTGAAGCCTCTAAGAACTTTAGGAATCGAAGCAAAGTGTTCCAACTCCTGAAGGTATGGGAGATTCAGGGAAGAGAACACAGACATGGGGAAGTTGGAAGACTGGGTGGGGAGACCAGAGACGCACAGATGCCCACCCCCATGCCCAACACAGCCCCTGTACCCAACCCCAACAAGTTCTGTGCTTTCAAACAACGCTGGATCATGTCTTGACTGCCAACCCCAAATACAGAGACTTAGTTCACTGAAACTCCTGAGTCATTTGGTGTCAGAGGAAGGTGCCAACAGAGCTGCCCTAATGGTGACAGCAGAACTGGTAAATGGACATTGTAGGTGTTGCTCCTCCTTGGTCTTCTTGCTCAAGGCTCAGTTGTCTGCTGGACTGAGAAAGTGGGACACACTGTGGAGCTGCGCTGACCTAGAAGGAAAGGACACCTGGGTCCCAGAGAAGGGAACACTTCCCCTCACTCTCTCCACAGCCCTCAAACCCCCATCTCTGCAAACAGTTTTGCTGGGACACCGCCACGTTCTTGTGCCTTAGTGCTGTGGTTCTTTCACACCCAGCAGCAGAGTTGAGCAGAGGGACACAGGCCAGATGGGCCGTGTAGCCCAAAATATCCACTCTCCGGCCTTTCACAGGAAAGCTTGCCAATTGAAAAAAAAAAAAAAAACAACCTGCATCACAGCTCCTCTCTACCACAGGACGCCAATGTGACATTTAGAAAACTTCTACTTTAGAATAACTCTGTAGGATAAAGTCTCTACCTGTAAGGATTAAATGAAAAATAACATATCATGCACATTTTTTAAAACTTTAAAATATTGATGTGACTTAATAGTTTAGTGGGCAAAATAGTAACTTGTATTAAAGCTGGGGAAAATTTAAACAATTGATTTCAGTTTTTCTGAAACACAATCTAAATATGCTAAACATGTTAATGTTACATGTGACATTGTAATGTTGTATTACACTGTAATGTTGCATTCAATTCATTGTATAAATGTAGACTCCAAAATGTTTGTATTAATTTTATACAGTAGGTTAAAGGTGATAACATTTATATTTCTGAATCATCATTAATACATATATAAAGACTGATTGTAATGACATGTTAGCTAGTTCCTTTGACTTTGTGAATTTAAGTAATACATATATAAGTCTGTTATCACTACACTCAGATGGAAATGCAACTGTTCCCATGACTCATAAGTCTAAAATCTTCTTCCCAAAAAAGTCAAGTAAATACATAAATTTTGATATACATGTCAGTATTTTGACATATGGGAAGTTTCTGAGCAAGTGTGAAAGTCTTACGAAACGAAAAATCAGATGCAGAATGTTGAAATCTCATCATGAGTTAAGATGGATAATGCATCCAAAGCTGAAATGTGCCCAGCATCTTATTCCTCCACAAACTCTCCCATTTGCTTTCCTCCTACACCCTGGCAGATCTGCAGTAGGAAACTGAAATGTCCCACGCACCAGCTGTCCACTCTCCCACCCTCCTCTCCTTCCCAAATGTAGCTTTCCATTGCATTATTCTAATATTTAAAAAACATGTTTTAGGGAAAATACATGCATAATTGAAAAAACAAAACCTAAATCTCCAAGATAAGTTTGATTGAAATGATTACTGAAGCTTCATCAGATACATATAAGTTCATGTTCTAAGTTGAATAGACCTAGACACTCACTTTTCATTAAATAGGGTTATTCCCCCCGTCCTCTGAAGGTATGAATGAAATATGAGATCATGTCATGGAAATACAAAGATCTTCAAGGAAACTAGTTAAAACATATAGGGAGGCCACTTGTAGTTTTGTCATATAGGTATTGGAGCTTACTCATGTAATTAAATATTAGCTGGTGTTAGCTTTTTTTAAACATCGATGCATTTTTTTTAATATTCAGTTTTTAGGTGTAGTTGGACACAATACCTTTATTTTATTTGTTTATTTTTATGTGGTGCTGAAGATTGGACCCCAGAGCCTTGCACATGCTAGATGAGCTCTCTACCACTGAGCTACAACCCCAGCCCCTATTGTTAGCTGTTAAAGAAAAGATTGGGGCTAATGCAAATAATTGCAGAAATCATAAATTTTCTTTATTTGAAAGGTGAATTTCCCCTCTGTATGTCACTTTTTGGATCAATAATTGGACTCAATTGGAGACACATCTTATCTAGCTTGATATTGCCCTGATTAGCACTAAGGAAGGAGAAGTGAAATGTACAATTAAAGAACTATCTGATCAAGGAAAACTCACAAACCCAATGACATCTTTCTAGTTGTTAATAATATCAGTGCTTCATTTTGTTGAAACCAAGAATAAACTCATAAGTGTCCATGGCTGTGAACATGAACCTTGTGGTGGTAAAAACCATATCTGTGATCAAGTGAGGTTGAAAGGTGCCATTCCTTGGATACATCCAAGAAAACCAATGAAAATAAGAAAGAAACTGCAGAATAAAGTCTACTTAGATGCAGAAACATGACCCGTCAACCTCAGGTAACAAGAATACCATAAATAAAGACAATTTGCATGTTCCGTGCCAATTTAGAAATCGAAATGAACTTTGACTTTCCTAAAGACTGATCTGGGTACTCTGAAGATGAAACTAATATTTGTATCTCTTTTTATGACTTAGAGGTACATCTTTCATTGAATTCACTAGCTGCCAGACAGGGAAGTTTTTTTTGTTTTGTTTTGTTTTTATTCTTGCCATATGCATATGACTACAGATTACTTATATTTAATATAAGATGCATGTCTTTCACTAATGACTCTTAAAGGGAGACACTTCTCCCTCTCTAAAACTAAAATGAATTTATGTATGAAACTATAATACATTTTTGTTCTAATTTTAATATTTAGTGCTTATTTTCAGCAGTCTTGATTCCTTTTCTTTTAATTCAATGTATGCCCACATTTTTCTCTGGTTACAATCTAAATCGATGTCATTCTCTCACATCCTCTTATATTGCCTCAAATTAACTGTTTATAATTGGAAGCAAGTCTAAGAAAGGTAATGTCCCCTTTCCTCAGTGTTTATACTGTGTATCCTTGTTAATTTGGAAATAAAGAAAGGAATACATAAACAACAAACCATAGAAGAGCAAAACTATATATGATTTGAGAACAACAGAAAGTAACCTTAGCCAAAACACAACTGCTGGCTCCTTAGGAAAACAAGAGGAGCCACTGACAGCATGACAGGGAAAGCACGGGGTCACGGATGCTGGGAATCCACTAGGCAAACCAGACAAGGCCCAGAGAAGTGGGAAGAGAGACAGACATGGGTGTTCCAAAAAGGAGCAAGGAAGCATTACTTCAAAAGGAGAGAGGGACATCACATGGAAGAAGGTTAGACAATTCACAATTAGAAGAAGTGACCAATTAATTTTCCCTAGCTCTTTGTTTGAAGTGTTCAATAGTCAAGGCTTGCTGATACTGAATGGAGAGGTCACCTATCTGGCAATGAAATCACATATTAAGGACAAGAACCTGAGAGAGAGAGAGAGAGAGAGAGAGAGAGAGAGAGAGAGAGAAAAGCATCTCATTTTTACTCATAAAGTTTTGGGTTTTTAAAATTTGTTTCTCAAACATTGCCTAAGATTATATATTATCAAATACTGTTTATGTAAGCATGTAAGCATATAAGCAATTTGTCTATAACACAAAAGAGTAGGGAGAAAAATGAATAAAAAAGTAAAAAACCTTGGGAGATTATTGTTTACAAAGGATGAAATTTTAATTATGAATCAAGATGAAATATGTCAAGGACTGACAGTGCAACTACTCATGATTTGGGAATCCCTTCCCAGTACAAATAAAAACCATACCTTAATTTGTTTCTGAATAATATTTTTGGAGATAGTTTTTCTGTGGAATTAACTTGCCTTTTATTGTGTTTCTTTTAGACAGGCTATTATTTTCTGTGAGAGTAGATTTTTATAGAGTATGCATTTTTTCTTATTAAAAAAAAATTCAGCTACAGTGCTGGTCCTAGAACTCATTAACTCAATCATTTGAAAAAAGTATCAGAGGACTTTTAATTCAACTTTTCATTCAATTTCCAGTTAAGAGCCAGAGATCCACTTAAGAATATTAATTTACACATCATCTTCAGAAATTTCTTATTTTATAATGTTCATTATCTAACTTTTTCAATGTTCATTGCCGTGACCTAAATAATGCAGTCATACAGAAAAAAATCCAGTGCTACTTCTTTCCTGTCATTCTAATTCCTCCCCAGGTAATTCATATTAACTAATGAGGCATTTCAGAGCACATTTCAGAATGCTCACAAGCATGTGTGTATGCTCTATATACCATGTCCATGGACACATCAGCACACACACGTGTGGGTTCACATGCTTATACACGTATTTTTTACCTAAATGAGATCACACTGAATTTTTCTTTACTTCTGTGTATCACAGACATCCTGCATCCCCTCAGGCCAATGCATATACAGGGCTGAAACTAATTCTTTTTTGTAGAGCTAGAATTTTAAATAAAACTCCTTTCTTAGGATGATGTTTGAAGGACAGCCATGCACGACAATGTGTAGGGGTATGTGTGTGTGTGTGTGTTTTCAGGTTGAAAGGTCAATATCTCTATTGGCCTTACAAGGAAATTTATCTTTCTGAATTTATGATGGTCTATTTTTATTGAATCAGAAAGCAGACTTTGTAGGGCTTAGAGCAGATTCATCTCTCAGGGGAAAATGCACATTATGTACACAGAACCAATATATAAAATCAAAATGCCAAACTAATAAATCACAGTTCATTGGAACTAGACTATTTACATTGATATTAATATGACAGTCCCTTTTTTTTCCACTCCAGGCCTCTATGTGAAACCAAATTACAACCGGGTGAGTATTTGCTCCAACTAGGAGTCACAAGAGCAGAAATGAGTCATAGAATAAGCTCCAGTAATCAGACCATAGTGCCGCAGGTCAACAGACCAGGCCTGTGTCAGCAGATGCCATTCTGTCCTTCTCATTAGAAGGGGAACTTTTGAGAACTTCAAGTCCAAGAAACACTTTTCTCAGAAAAACACAAATGCATACAAATGTGGGCATATAACTTCAAAGATTCATAGAAGCTTAATGGTTTTCCATGACCCCAAATTAAGAAGATCAGATCCATCACAGGCATCCTCACAAAGAACTGGAAGGTGAGGCATACCCACACCCAGGTGCTGAATGCAGGTGCAGCCCCTTGTGGGCAAAGGTTCCCACCTGCTCTGAGCTAGGCTGGAAACCACTTTCCTGTGGCACTATGCATTCACTAGGCTCCCAGACTGCCCAAAGCATCTTTATCTATTATTCCTTCATCAGATCTATCAGTTGCCACAGGTAACAGGTGAGCCTAGGTTGGTGGGATAAATTTTCTTTCTGTGGCAGCTATTCATCTTCTATTTGAGTGTTTTAAAGTTGATCTTTGGAAAATACTCATTTCTCTATTTGGTATTTTGGAAATGTTAGTATTAACATACTAAAAGCATTAGTTTTTTTTTTTTAATTTTATTTCATAGTGGTAAGAACACAACATGAAATCTACCCTATTAATGCATTTTAAGTATATAATTATGTATGTCAGAGCTATAGAACTTAATGTGGTAAGTATTTTCAAGTGTTTTCATACCATCTCACATTGCTGGTGATATACTTGGTGGTGCAGAACTCTGCAGAATGAGCACAGAGGTGCCTGGGTACTGGTAACTAAGCCTGAGCAGGATTAGTGTGATAATTGCTGGCTCTTCTTGCAGAGAGGTGACAGGGTGTCCTAACTGATGAGAGGCCAGCATTCACCAGCCTAGGACACCTGAGACCTCAGGAGGAGAGAGGTTCGAGGAGTTGAACATTTGCTGCAGCCTCTGGGATTGTTGGAAATCTGAGCAGTATCCGAGAGCAGGCCTGGACAACGGATGGCCGCTCCCGGGCTATCGCGGTCCTCAGACAGGAAGGCTTCCTCCTGCCAGGTGTATCCATCCCGCGCTATGCTTTAATTCAGGCTGAGTTTGGGTAATCACTTCAAGGGAGAAATAAATCAGTGCTGACATTCTAAATAAAGCTTGGAGCTTGAAGGGTAATAATCTAGCTGCTCTTTCTAAATCCAGACCCATGGATGTGAAAAGAAAGAAAATTCTGCTTGAGGGATGTGTCAGAGGGAAATGCCAAATATATTCAACCAACAAAGAGACACACTGGCAGCATGAAGCCCCGCCTGGCCCCAGAGTCAATTACTCAATCAGACCCAGACCCACAAGGCTCTGTTTAGGAGATTCACTTTCTCTGCTGGGAGTTTAAGGGATGTATGAAGATATAGGCCACTCTGTTCAGAAAAGTAAATTATGATGAATGAATAAATGTTTTTTTTTTTTTTGTATTCACTCATTTCTGGTTTGTGTTTAATTTGGTGGGTGATACTGAGACAATTGTATTTTAGAGAGGATCCATTAGAGGATCATAGAACCTCTTAGTCTTTACATCACTCCAGTGCCCTTGCAGAGACTTCTAGATGACGGGCAGTCCTAACAGAGAGAGAGTCAGGCTCCATTCTTTCAGCTGTAACTCTCACCAGCAGATATATTTCAGGTTTTGAAGGAAAGTAATATGAACTACTTGATAAAATTAAGTTAGAGATGAGTAGATTATTTTTTTAAATTTAATGCTTGCATTATAGTTTTACAAAACAGTATGGTTTATTTTGATATATCATACATGCAAGGAATATTATTTTAGTACCTAGTACTTCCTTTTTCCCTCCCTCCTACCTCCCCCATTCCTCTTCCTATATTCTACTGGTCTTCCTTCTATTTACTTATCATTTTCTTAAATGGTGCTTCACAGATACACATAAAATTGAAATTCACTGTGGTATAGTCATATATGTACACAGCATGATTTGGTCAATTTCATTGCACCGTTCACCCCTTTTCCCATCCCCCTCCTTCCCCGTCTATTCCCTTTCTCTACTCTACTGCTCTCCCTTTCTTTTCATGTGATCCTCTTTTCCCCCTTATTTTGATCTAGCTTCTGCATATGAGAAAACCATTTGACCCTTGACATTCAGAGTCTTGGGTATTTCACTGACAGTGAGGTTCTCGAGTTCCATACATTTAATAGTAAATGCCATGACTTTGTTATTCTTTATGGCTGAGCAAAACTCCATTGTGTGAGAGTGTGTGTGTGTGTGTATGTATACACACAATATTTTCTTGATCCATTCATCTGTTGACAGGCACCTGGGCTGGTACCATAGCTTGGCTATTATGATTTGTGGAGCTATAAACATTAATGTGGATATATCATTCTAGTATGCTTATTTTATTATTTTGGATAAACACTGAGGAGTGGAACATCTGGGTCATACGGTGGTCCTATTCCTACTCTTTTGAGGAATCTCCACACTGCTTTCCAGAGAGATTGCACTAAGTTGCAGTCCCCCCAACAAAGTATGAGTTATCATTATTGACATATCCTAATCATCATTTATTCTTATTTGTACTCTTGATGGCTTCCACTCTAGCTGGTGAAATCTCAATGTACTTTTGATTTTCATGGCTACTATTACCACTTCTGTTTAACACAGTTCTTGAAATTCTAGCCAGAAAAGTCAGTCAAGAGAAGGAAATTAAAGAAATACAAACTGGAAAAGAAGTCAAATTTTCTGCTTGCTAATGACATGATCCTCTAACCATAAGATCCAAAAAGACTCTATCAGAAGATTTCTAGAGCTGAGAAATAAATCCAGCAAATTAGCAGGATACAAGTTCAACACATGTAATTCAATCCCTTTCCTATACTCAAATAATAAATCTGCTGAGAAAGAAATCAGGAAAACTATCCTATTCACAATGTCTTCAAAAACAAACACACACTTGGGAATAAATATAACCAAAGAGGTGAAAGATTTCTATATTAAAAACTATGGAATACTGGAAAAGAATCTGAAGAAGATCTCAGAAGGATTCTGAATAGGCAGAATTAATATTGTCATAACAACCATACCACCAAAAAGTGTGATACAGATTCAATGCAATCCTCATCAAAATACTGATGACATTCTTCATAGAACTAGGAAAAAAAACAGTCCCAAAATTTATTTGAAACAATAAAATACCAAGAATATCCAAAGAAATCCTGAGCAAGAAGAGCGACGCAGTAGGCCTCACAAAACCTGATCTCAAATCATCTTACAGAGCTATAGTAACAGATGCCAATGGTGTTGGCATCCAAATAGACATGCAGACCAATGGAAGAGAAGACACAGAGACTGACCCATGTGGGCACAGTACTTGATGAAGGTGCCAAATTCATGTTAGAGAAAAGACAGCTTATTTAATGGTGCTAGGAAAACTGGCTATCTGTATATAGAAGAAGGAAGGTAGGTCTCTATCCCTCACCCTGAATGAGATTTACCTCAAAGTAGATGAAAGACCTCAAGACTGCCCCAGAACTCTGCAACTACTAACTTTTGTTTTCAATTAAAATTATAATTGTATATATTTATGGGGCATTGTGTATTGATTTCAGTACAAACATAAATTGAATAGTAATCAAATAACAATCAAAGCATATTTAACACCCATCACCTCATGAATTCATTGTTTCTATGTGGAAGGGTTATTCAAAACTATCTCTACCAGCTGTTTGGAAATACACACTAGTATTATTTTGAACTATAGTTATCCTAGCATGCAACTGAGCATTGGAACTAACCACCCTGACATGTCACTTTATACTTTTTGACCTATTGTTCCCCAGTTTTTATAAAAAAGAATCTTTGAATATTTACTCTGTCAAATGTGAAGGATTTACATTTTTCTTAGATTCAATTTTTGTCTCAATGTCATAAAGAAAAATGGCCACAAGAGAGGGCATAGTAAGTGCCATCTGATGGCTCAAAAGTGCTATAGCAATTCAGAATTCACTTAGTCCATCTCTCCTCCTTCTCCCTGCATGTATCTTGGACACTAAAACTATGAATTACAAACCCAAAGTTGACAAAGTTATAAAACTGAAGCATAGACCTTCAAAAAATGTTCTACTTTATTTCATAGTACAATGAAATGAATTCAGCTTTGTTTGTTTGTTTGTTTGTTTTTGTTTTGAAGCACCTCACAGCACAAGTTTCCTGTCTCACATGTTGAACCATGTACACTGGGCTTCCTGACGGCAGGAGAGTCCAGGCCGGGCTGATCCAGGCTCCCTGTGGCCTCTGGGAACCAGTTCCCTCAACTCCAGCTCCCTTACACATTCCCCTCTCCTGTCTATGTAGCAGGTCTTGCTCAAGGCTGCTCACTTGCTTTTCCCACATTCCTGCACCTTTCTCCCTCACTCAGAAACATCCTCCTCCTGCCTGCCTTCCTCAGGGACTTCAGCTCAGGTCCTGGCATAAAGCAGGCCCCCAGCACCCGAGCTTGAACCCTGTGCCTCCAGAGGAAGTCAGTATGGACCTCACGATCACCCTGTGTGTGTGGGTGGGGGGGGGCTGGCTCTCCTTCTCCTGCCTGCTCTCCTAGGGCAGCCTGAGTGCTGGGCCCCATTCCTCCCTCCTGTCACTGGTGCTGGGGACAGGCTCTGTTCCAAGGTTCTAGACATGCTAAGTGAAATCCTGGAAAGTATGTGGGGTGACCCAGTGTGTCCCATCATCTAGCCGCACGCCACACACCCTCTCTGTGCAAACGTGGACGTTCACAAATAAATATGTACATGTGTGCATGGATTCGTATTTGCGCAGGTGTGTACTCACAGATAAACCATATCTGAGAGGATGGTGAGTGGTTATGAAATACAACTTCAGAAGTTATGTAGATAGGTGTTGAGTTTCTGCTTCACTAGTTAGTACTTAGGGGATTTTAAGAAATTTAATTACTGTAGTTCACAGCCTCACTATAGGAAATGCATGTAGAGCATTACACAATCCCAGGCACCCATCCATCCGTCTGTCTGTCTATCAATCATTTATCATCTATCCACAGAGGCACATACTTTAATTGGCAGAACATACTGTTATGGCTGATAGAATGAATGATTTTAAGACAGAAACAAACATGACAGAATTCCTTAGAATCCAAGGGAGTCCTTTAGGTCATCTTTATCAGCAATTGCATTTTCCCACTTCAATAAACAAGCTATTTAATATGAAAAGCAATTTCCTGCCATATGCGAAGCTTTGCTTTTTAGTAATATGGAATTCCTCCACACTATACCTCCAGGATTTGTTCATTTAACTAAATTCTGATAATCTGATTCTTATAATTTCATGCATAAAATTTAAGGCCAACAGATTTGAAGATGGAACCTTGGAAACTGAGATAAATGCTGAGTGTGTGAAGGCAGGACTCAGTGATCCCCGGCTGGAGGCTGGGTGGGTTAGACAGCTGGAGGCTGGGTGAGTTAGACAGCCTCCCCCTCTCCCAGCCACCACATCCACAGTCCTCTGAATGGGAACAGATTCCCTTCCTTTCTCATTGGCTTTGCTTAAGTAAGAAATCCTTGCTGCCCTTTCCTCTGCTTTGCCGATTTCATTATGGCAAAGTATCCATCTCAAAAATGCATATATTTTCATTTATGTTTTTTTTTAATTTGGCATTCCATGAATAAAGCATTTGCTAATAGTTAAAAATAAAATTGGTTCCAAATCTATGGAATTACCTTGACTTTTGAGAAATGTCCTATGTGCGGCAAGTATTGATCCTGGTGAATAAACACTCACAGGACCCAAGGACTTAAAGAGTTGGTGTTTTCGATCCAATTATAAGTTGTATTATATACAAACTTTGTTCTTCACAAAATACTGGATGACAGAAAACAATACAATTTCAAAGAAAACTTATTTCATGTAAAACAAAATGAAATGAAACGATCCCTAAGAAACCAGCCTAAATTATGGTAAATAATTCACAAAAATTGAATATTAAAAATATATTCAGTGCTTACATTATTAAAAGTCAGCATTTGAGAAATCACCCAGTATTTCATGAAACATAGAAAGAGTTCTGGAGTAAGTAAAGGTGCACAGTAACAAACGCAATCTTATTTAAAATGCTTGGCCCAGGGGTTTTCACCATGCACTCACCAGTGTTTCCAACATTTTTGTTACTGAGTTACTAAACATTTTTGTTACTAAATTATTTTGTTAGTAAGAAGTAGAAGCTTTAGGAAAATAAAGGCATTCCCTTCTAAAACCTGAGACACACACAAGCAGCTGCAGAGTGGCCAGCTTTGGAGAGTCCTTCTCCTTGTGTTGCCGGTTAGATGTGCTAACTCCTCATCCCTAAGGTTTTCCATGTTTCCACAGTTTTCTTACCTCCCAGATGACATTTTTCTTAGAACACAGATAAGCTTAATGACCAAATCATTATATTTTAATTAACTAAGATCTTGAAAGAAGATAGGCCAAAAACTTAGGAATTAATGCTATTCTTGGACACGGTACTTCAAATTTGGGCACATATAGGAAATTTTATAGTCATTTGTCCTATTTTAAATTATATATAACCTTAATATTTTCTGTTTTTAAATTCATCAGCAATTTATGCAAATTATTTAGTTCACAATGGAGAATACTGTTGAAGGATGGAACTAGCAGATAAACTATTACAAGAGCACTCTATTAATTTAGTAAATTCATTCTGCATTTCCTAGTGAAAAATGTGCTGATTTCAACAACTATGAACTTACTTGCTAAGACCCTAAAGGGTTCATATGCAGAAAGTCAAATACTTTCAGTGAGCAATGTTAGGAGGAAATTCATAAGTGTTTCTATTTGATTTTCAGAGTTAAATTCAATGGCTGAACACATTAATTGGAATATTTTAATTCATTGTTTTCACATTCATTATGTACCTTAATGTTTCTACATATGAATAATAATTTATGTAAATCATGTTTACCCAAAATTACTGCCAAAAGCATTGGAGTTCAGTGCCCACATTAGGATCACTGCCAAGGTCATCATGTTTCAATGGATCTTGGAAGTTTAGAAGATTTCCTCAGATGAAGCCAATAAATTAAATCTAAAAAAAAATAAATAACAATCTGGTAATACTAAATAAGTCCTAATTTTAATGGGAAGAAAGCAGTCCGACTTTAAGAACTATAAAATTTTATTTTTAATAGTTGATTTAGTATTTTAATCTAAATTCAATTTCCTTTAGAGCTCTTGAATCATACATCAAAATTTTATTATATTATTTGGCTCAAAGAATTACTAGATGAGCAATCTCTTCAAATAAAAAGGGCTGGGGTGGAAGGAAATCTGAATCATCACAGTACAACTGTCACCAAACTGAGACCTGTCTCTGCACTGTTGGTGGCCCTGCTCCCAAGGTTTATCTACCAGGTGTCCTGCGTTCAAGCAGCGAGTCTGCAGGTTTGATGCACTGTCCTGGATAAAACCTCTGCTTTCCCCAGGCCCTGCCTTGGGGAGGCACGGCTGTTTCAGCTCCCTGCAGAACTGGGAAGATCCACACAACATGGGGGAGGGCACGGGGAGCCTCCCCCACTTGCAGAAGAGCCCTCCCTCCACAGGCTAACATGAGGACGACGGGGGTCTTTGTTTTCTCCTGATAGAGCACTTCCATCTTCCCAGAAGAGCTTCAAGCTAACTGAGGAATATTTTAAATACAGATATTAAGTGATGGAGGAAATTTTGGCTTTGCTGACAAAGCACTTTTGTATTTAACTGTTCTTTTAAATTTTTTCTTTCAAAATACCGGCTGTACTTACTTGTAAATATCAGACAATATAATCATATTATTATTCAAAATCTAAATTACACAAAAGCTTTCTCATAAAATACATTTTTAAAATCATTTATTTTAGAACTTACAGTCCTATGGACTTTTCTAGTCATTTTCCTATTTGATCTTTTTGAATAATGTGAAAATAGAGACAATTCCAACAATCTTTTTAAATGTACCATCCTGACAACAAGTAACACCAATTATATTCCAAGAAGATTGGATAGAATTATTCCCCTGGCAACCACTGAACATCAACCTTTCCTGCAACATCAACTGTAGGCATTATCAGACTTCTGAGCATCTATCACGATGTTTGTTAGAGACGGTGTACTTCACAAGGAGCTGATACGGATTGCTTTAGTGATACTTTTGCAAACTTAGTAGAAAATAAACCATGTGATTGTATGGTTTACAGGCAGTACTATGTAGGTCTGACTGAATTTGAAACAGAACCACATCCATTAATCTTCAACTAGCCTGTTTCTTTCAAAACATTACACTCTTCCTTGACAGTTAGTAATTACTTAAAGGTGGTTAACACTTTTCAGATATTGATGTGGGTTTATTCGCAAATGCGGTATCCTCAAAGCTATTAGGATACGAAGAATAGATAGTCCTCAGCACCAGTCCAAAAACAACTTTAAATCAAAGAAAAAATCATTCTGTTCATCTATCTGTGTAAGGAGAACATTCTGTCCTCAAATTTTCTGATAATCTCCTACCTCTGAGTTCACCTACACTAACCATGTGAAACTGAAACTCTCCACAAAGCATGTTTGTGCCCAGGTGTACTGAGGATTACAAATAAGAACATGAGCAGATGTGGCTTAGGAGAGTTTGGCATCCAAAGTAAACAATGTTGACTTACTTTATAACTCCACTTATAATTATTACTTTTTAACTTAGAGCCTCCAGAGTTTATATTAACAATGATAGCTACTATAGGACACAGGAAAAAAAAAATTAAAATCTCAGTGCCAAACAAGACTAAAGTAGACTCACTTCAGCCTTTATACTTAGTGTCACTAGTTCAATTCAAACATAGTGCCTAAAATAATCATTTCCTCTATTATAGTTCAATTTTTTATTTTTTTATTTCCACCCAAAACCAAGCTTTATAATGATAGCAAAATTCAAAGGTATCTACTACAAAATATGAAGACACAAAAACAAAACAAAATACCCACACTTTGCAAGGATGCAACAATAGTAACACCAAAATATTTCTGTGGTCACATATAACAAATTGGAATAAATTGAAATAAAAAACCTTCAACTTGGATAGCAAAATTTTATGTCATGCAATTGCCTTTCCTCAGACCCTGATCAGCAACAGTACCAGAAAAGTTTCACACAACTCTTGGACATTGTGAGTGAACTCTTCACACTGAACAGTGAGTGATACAAGTAGATTTATATCCAATATTTTCAAAATTTCCCTACCACACATCAACAAAAGGACAACCCAAGCAAGAAATTTCCCATTAATAACAGAAAACTAAGAATATTTAGTGCTCGAAAATTTGGCAATTGTAGGAAATAGTGCTTTCCAACTGCCAATCATTACCCAACCATGCACACAGCAAGCTTCCTCCTAACATGGCTGACCCAGAGTGGCATGTCAGGTCATGGAGGCAGTGAGTGTGCGCGCCGAGTGCAGTCTCCTACCTTCATACAGTGCCTTGAAGCCCTGGGCGCTCACTGCGAAGTCGGTGGTGAACCACAGAGTGAGGACAGACCCGGAGCTCACTATGGAGGAGGGCAGCTGAAATCCCGACAGCCTAAAGTCAAAAGAAGAGGAACATGGTGAAGCAGAGTTTGGCTGAAGGGAAGGAACATGGCACAGTGAAAAGGCACACATTTTCCTGAAAGTCGTACTTGATGAAGTCGTTTAAAGTCTTACCCATGCGGGATGCCACAAAACAGTCGGACAATCCACACATGTGACTTTGCTAGTGACTGAACTGAAGCATTACCAAGCACCAGAATTTGTTTACTTAAGTAACTTTTGAGGACACTTCTTGAAGGAATTATGCACCACTGTTCTACCCGCAGGATGGGAAGCTACCACAGGAAAGCACAACCCCCCTTATTCAAGTTCCCTGTGACTTTGCATGTGCTTTGAATTCTTTCTTTCTCTCCTAAATTATTACTCTGCTCAATAAATTTTTGGCTTCTCTTGAGAGAAAGATACATACAATTTTGCTCATGCTGAGGTCAAAGGTATCCATCTTAATGTTCATTTTACAAGAAAATATATTTTGGATTCTAAGTGGTTTTCATGATCACTACGCTTGGGTACATTTGAAAGTTTTAAGGATGACAAACCCAGAAATCTGTGTGAGAAGACTAGTATAGTAATATGCACAGTAATTTGAAAATTAACAGTTTTTCCAAAGGCCAAAGAGAGACTACATCAATTTATATTTTACCCAAAGTTTCCTAATTAAATAGGTTTGTGTGCAGATATGTGCTATAGGGTGGCCCGAGCACGAGCTATGATGCAAAGGCAGTGTGCCTGCCTGTGTCACCAGCAGCAGAACTGAGCCTGCCAGCACCCTGCAGTACTAAGTGCTCATTACAGCTCCTCTGGGTTGTGGGATCCATGCTCTGGAGCCAATCCTCATGATTGATTGTGCACAAATAAAACAATAATGGATTAATAAAATTACAGAGCAAGCTTAAAAGCAGATCAGGGTTAAGTCACAGAATAATTGCACAATTATGACGTTATTTATGATATGTTATTTTGTTGTTTACTATCATCATTTTGTGTCAATCACTTTAAGTTTTCTACATGGGTTTTATTTTTTTAAAAAAATCAATACTTCTTTAGTTTTACATGACTGTAATATACTGCCACAATTTCTTATAAATCAATTTTAGTCATTTTCTTAATTGAAATACAAATAAAAGCCAAGTTATATATGTGTGTATATTAAAATTTATGAGAAAACATGAAAATGGTACGAAACCAAGTAGTTGACTAATTACATTTCACTCTTGAAATGTCTGTGCTGCAGCCAGACACCGGGCAGTGCTCTGGGGAAAGGAGGCCACCAGCACGGCGTAGAATAGTGCGGTTGGCCATCACCCCAGAGGCAAAGCAGTCACTCTGTGCTCGGGGAGGTGTCTCAAAGGAGAATTCTAAGTCTAAGCCATACCTTTGTAAATATAGACAGGATTATTCTATACTTTATATGGAAAGGCAGGAAAAAAAAAACAGAATAGCTCTACCAATTACGAAAACAAATAAATTAAGTAAAATAGAAGGATACCGTCTACCCAATTGCAGGATCTATATCAGTGACAATATTTGTTTTTGGTGCACTGGCAAAGGGATAAACCCATACAATATTTGTTATTATACAATAGATCAAAACCAAAAATCCAGGAAAAGACCTGTACAAATATGCCCAATTTGACAAAGGTATAAAAGCAACTTGGTAGAAGAGTTTGACAAATTAGGCTGGAACCATTGAATGGCCCTTGCAGTCTCCTGCAAAAAATGCCAGAGACCTTGGTCTAACACCTTTGTGACAATTAATTCAAGGTGGATCACAATCGTGAATGAAAATCTATGACTTTTAGAAAAATATAGGATAAAGTCTTCAGGGTCTAGTTCAGTGAAAGAGTTCTGAGACTTGACACCTGAATTAAAATCCAAATGAGTGAAAACAAATAAATTGGAAAGTATAAAAATTTAAACACTTTCTGGAAAAGACCCTGTTAAGAAGATGAAAGACTGAAAAAAACCACATCAGAAAATGGCCGGGCATCTAGAATATCTGTTCAACCTTCAAGACTTGTCTGTGGAAGAACAGTAGCAATTAGAAGTTGGGAAAAGCCATGGATAATGACATCACCCAGAGACATGAAGACGGCCAACATGTGAGAGGCTTCATCTCACCAGTTGTGAGGACAGAGAGAAATAGCACTATACCACTCTACGTGCCAGTGAAGGCTGGGTACGATGAAGGCACAATTGACCGCTGATATGGGGCTCCTAGGACCCACAGGTGGTGCAGACACCTTGGAGCGGTGCCTCTGATTGTCCTACAGGCTAAACACACAGGTGCCACCAACCAGTACCCAGGCACCATTCTCCTGGCATACACCCAGCAACCCTTCCTGGGCCAGGGAGTTCTGGTCCACACTGCATCCAGTCTGCATCCTGGGAATGTTATTTTACTACAGCTTCCTAAGGTATCTTTTCTGGGGTTAACGGTGAGGAGTATACAGAATTTCTCTGCAAAATTTATTATAAGCATATGTGAATCTATGATCATCTCACATTAAGCAGTTTAATTAAAAACACTTTAGAACGTTAGAGTCTGAGAGACATTCAGGAAAACATTCATAAAAATGATAGTAACCAACTTAGTAGAAAACCAACAATTAGTATTTAAACACTTAAAAATGTCATTTATTTCCAAAATAATAACCCAAAACCATTGAGGGTTTTTTAATTTGGCAATTGACCATTCTGAAGTTTTAAATCTCTATTAGAATAAGTTAGATAAAAAATTACATGACAGCACTGTAAAAAATACAATTTTGTGTTCTCTTTTTTTAAAAAAATATTTAGATTTAAGTGGATACAATATCTTTATTTTACATTTATGTGGTGCTGAGAATTGAACTCAGTGCCTCAAGCATGCTAGGTGAGCACTCTACCACTGAGCCACAACCCCAGCCCCTTGTGTTCTCTTTACTTAATGAGTTTAGAACATGGATTACGTTAAAGGACAGAGATTACGGACAGCCACAACTGAACTACATTATCTCAGGTAAAAGCACCATGATGCTAAGGACTCTTAAAGGCAATGTCAGTGATGAGGTTAACAGGAGCTCAGCATGAACATGTGCAGGTAAAACATGCATGTGTGATCCGTCTGCTGGAATGGAATGGACTCAATTGTACCTGAGGGCAAAAGAATGCAATCTAACATGAATTGAGCAGGTTGGAGAAAGATGGGTCTCCCGCTGACCATGTCATGCTCATTAAAGTACTATGCTAATGAGAGTTACCAAAACAAAAGAGAAGTCCATCAGCTGTCCTCTCTTAATTTTTCTTTATCAAATTGGTATCACCTACAACATGTAAAAATTTGACCCCTTTCTTCATATGCTGCGACTTTAAAAGTTAGAATGAGAGAATTAAGGTGATGACATCCTAAAATTATTTGGGATGACCAGAGTGTACATGGAGTCACAAATGTCCACCTTTCTGTTGGTGGTCATTCCCTACCACCTGCCCAACAGACTCGCCTCCCCACACACAGCCTGGCCCACTTAATCAGGGGCTGGCACTGAGAGTTAAGCTGTAAGGGGGTCTGAGTTTATGCTGTGGTCTCCACTATGGAAAACCACACATTTCACTCACAGCATCAGGCTTCTGTCTGAGGCCCTAGCTAAAATGTTTGCAAGAGGAAGAAGAGAATCGTTAGGAAAAGGAATTTGGTTTCAGGACAGTGACAACAAAACAATTTCATTCCTAGTTAAAAAATAAATAATGTATGGTTGGTGTCAGTCCAACCATGTCCCTCCTTTCTGTCTTTTCTACTTGCACCCCCTGTTCTGTTGTCCTGTAGAATCTCATTCACTCTATTTCCTCCTCCCGTCTACTTTCAGCAATGTGGGTAATTGACAGAGCACACCTGTCAAACGGGAGTGATTGCAGGGTAAAGCCTGGAAGGACTGCTTAGCATTCTGAATTCTAGGACCTACATGTTCACTCGGCAGAAGCACAAGGTTCACAACTGAAGTTTATTCTTCCATTTTTCAAGAAATTACTAGGATGAATTGCTCCTAGAAATAGATCCAAACTATTATGCAACGCATTATCATTTAAGATATTTAAATCACTAACGCCATTGCAATAATCTCAAATGTTAGAAGTGGTAATGCTAGAGAGAAAAAGGCAAATTCAGTGATAAGCTCAGAGGAAGAGAAGACCAGAGTAGGCATTGTTTATTTTCCGTAAATTAATGAGGGAGTTATGAATTCGTTAAAGAGGTACACTTCAAAATTACACTTTGTATTTATTGCATAATCTACAGTGTTTGTGATTTGAAAATGACAAATATATTTAAAACTACAGCTTAGTTAAAATGTCAAGTGCATATTTTAAGTAAATTGGGAAATACCACTAAGTTAAATCTTTTTTTCTGAAATAATAATTGCTTTAAAGAAAATTTCTGTAAAGCCAAATGTTGCCAAACTGACATTAATCCTCAATATTTGGTAATATCATACTTCAGGACATATGCCAACATGATTATACTCAAAATATAGCTTATGGAGACTTGGCCTAAGAAATTAATTTCCTCAAGAAGAGTTTTTCAGCAAGATAGTACCCACGACTTTCATGAAAGCTTTCAAGACTGAGAAATAAGGACTCCACCAGGCAGTTCCTCCCACTATTAACTGAGAGCTTCATTAGCTTTTGTGGAATCCTCTGCTGTCTACTGTGTTCATCTATTGGTCCCATTACATGTCATTTGGAAGAGTTCATGCCAAGGATAAAATATGAGACTTAATGTTTTTCAAAAAGCTGATTGTAGCTAATATTATTTTGACAATTATTATCCAAACAGCTTTGAGTCTGCAACTTACTATACGTTTTGTCTGAAGTACAATATTAGTTAATCCGGGTCTGTTTTTCATTCTTAAAATAATTAATTGAATGCCTACTAAAAGATATATGTGCAGTTAACACATTTGCTACATTCAAGAGACAATCTGAAGTGAAAGATGGGAAAACAAATAAGACCTTTCTAGAAGGAGGTAAGTGAAATAATCCACATTGATGGCTTGGAGCAGCTATTCTACCTTCTCCACCCAGGTTTAGTTGGCCAAGACAGAACAGGGATACACAAAGCTATGCATAATCTTTGACCGTTCCAATAGAATGCAACATATAAAGCTGTCAACATCACTAACTTCCTTTTTGGCATTTAGATAAAAAAGGCAGGGCCCTAATTGGAGATAAAATCTCTTTGAATCAGAGAGATGTCATCCAATAATGAACAATATATACTTTAAATTAAAAATGCACACTGTACATCAGTGGAGTATTATCTAATTAAATGGGAAGGAAAGAGCACTGTCTCTAAACACAATTAATTATTTTGTGATAGAAACAACAATCAGGATCCCTGATCCATGTAGCAAGAAGACTGAAACTGATGTCTAGCCAGGATATCCAGAGTTGGGATAATCAACAAACACAATGTCTGCAAATTCAGAAGTGTGTACTTATGGTTATTAAATTCTCTGCAAAACAACAATTTAATTAACACCTTAAAGTTATTCAAGTTTGCAGATTAGAATGCTTACTTGATGGGTGTATGTATAGAAGGTATTCTTCTCTAAATTTCTTCTAATTAGTCATATATGACAACAGAATGAATTCATGTACACACACAGAGCATGATTTTCTGATTCACTTTTCTGGTTGTGCACAAAGTAGAATCATACCATTTGTATAATCATACATGAACTTGGGGTAATGATGTCTGTTTCATTCCCCCATCTTTCCTACCCCAGGTCCCTCACCATCTCTTTCCTACCTTTTGCCAAATCCAAAGTTCTTCCATTCATCTTCAATGCCACCCCCATTATGAATCAGCACCCACTTATCAGAGAAAACATTCAGCCTTTGTTTTGGGGGGATTGGCTTACTTCACTTAGCATGATATTCTCCAACTCCATCCACTTACCTGAAAATGCCATGATTTTATTCTCTTTTAATGTTAATTAATATTCCATCGTGTATATGTATGTTATGTATTTGTGTGTGTGTGTGTGTATACACACACAGTTTCTTTCTTCATTCACCTACTGAAGGGCACCTAGGTTGGTTCCACAGTTTAGCTTTTGTGAATTGAGCTGCTATGAACGTTGATGTGGCAGCTTTGCTATAGTATGCTGTTTTTAAAACCTTTGGGTATAGCTGAGTCGAATGGTGGTTCCATTCCAAGTTTTCTAAGAAATCTCTATTCTGCTTTCCATACTGGCTGCACCAATTTGCAATCCCTCCAGCAATGTATGAGTGTACCTTTTTCCCCACATCCTTTCCAACACTTATTGTTGCTTATATTCTTGATAATTGCCAATCTGACTGGTGTGAGATGAAATCTTAGAGTAGTTTTGATTTGAATTTCTCTAATTGCTAGAGATGTCGAACATTTTTTCATATATTGGTAGACTGATTGTAAATCTTCTTCTGAGAAGTGTCTGTTCAGTTCCTTAGCCCATTTATTGATTTTTTTTGGTGTTAAGTTTTTTGAGTTCTTTATATATCCTGATGTGCATGTGGTAGAAATTTCCTCCCATTCTGGAGGCTCTCTCTTTACCTCATTGATTGTTTCTTTTGATGAGAGGCTTTTTAGTTTGAATCCATCCTATTTTTTATTCTTGATTTTATTTCTTGCACTTTAGAAGTCTTGCTAATGAAATCAGGTCCTAATCCAATGTGATGAAGATTTGGGCCTATCTTTTCTACCTCTGAGGTTCAGGGTCTCTGATCTAATTCCTAGATCCTTGATCCACTTGGAATTGAGTTTTGTTCATGGTGAGAGATAGGGGTTCAATTTCATTTTGCTGCATATGGATTTCCAGTTTTTCCACACCAATTGTTGAAGAGGCTATCTGTTCTCTAATGTATGTTTTTGGTGCCTTTGTCTAGTATGAGATAACTGCATTCGTGTGGATTGGTCTCTGTGTGTTCTGTTCTGTAAAGTGGTCTACATATCCATTTTGGTGCCAGTACCATGCCACTTTTGTTACTATAGATCTGTAATATAGTTTAAGGTCTGGTATTGTGATGCCTCCTGTTTCATTCTTCTTGCTAAGGATTGCTTTGGCTATTCTGGGTCTCTTATTTTTTCTGAATTGATTTCATGATTGCTTTTTCTGTTTCTATAAGGAATGACATTGGAGTTTTAATTGGAATTGCATTGAGTCTGTATATCTCTTTTGGTAGTATGGCCATCTTGACTATATTAATTCTGCCTACCTAAGAACAATGGAGATCATTCCATCTTCTAAGGTTTTCTTCAATTTCTTACTGTAGAGTTCTGTAGTTGTCATTGTAGAAGTCTTCACTTCTTTTGTTAGATTGATTTGCAAATGTTTGGTTTCTTGAGGCTATTGTGAATGGGATATTTTTCTTAATTTCTCTTTCAGAGGATTTATCACTGATGCATAGAAATGCATTTGATTTTTGAGCATTGATTTTACACCCTGCTACTTTGCTGTATTCATTTATTAATTCTAGAAGTTTTCTAGTGGAATTTATTGGATCCTCTAAGTATAGAATCATGTTGTTGGCAAATAGTGATAGTTTGAGTTCTTGTTTTCCTATTCATATCCCTTTAAGTTTTTTTTCTGCTATCTAATTGCTCTGCCTAGAGTTTCAAGGATGATATTGGATAGAAATGGTGAAAGAAAGAGGGCTTCCTTGTCTTCTTCCAGTTTTTAGAGGAAATGCTTCCAATTTTTCTCCATTTACAATGATGTTGGGATTGAATTTAGCGTAGATAGTTATACAATGTTGAGGTATGTTCCAACCACCCCAAGTTTTTCTAGTGTTTTGAACATGAAAGGGTGCTGTAAATTTTCAAATGCTTTCTCTACATCTGTTGATATAATCATATGATTCTTCTCTTTACGTCTATTGATGTGATGAATTCCATCTATTGATTGGTATATGTTGAACCAACTTGCATCCCTGGAATGATCCCCACTTGATCAAGTGCACTATCTTTGTAATTTTTTTATGCAATTTGCCAGAATTTTATTGAGAATTTTTGCATCTATGTTTGTCAGAGATATTGGTCTGAAGTTTTCCTTCCTTGATGCTTTCTTTGCCTGGTTTTGGTATCAACTAGCCTCATAGAATGAGTTTGAAGGGTTCCCTCCTTTTCTATTTCATGAATAACTTGAGGCGTATTGGTGTTAATATTTCTCTGAAGGTCATGTAGAACTCAGCTCTGAATTGGTTTGTTTTTTTCTTAGTTGGTAGGCTTTTCATGGCATCTTCTATTTTATTGCTTGAAATTGATCTGTTTAAATTGTGTATGTTCTTCTGATTCACTTTGGGCAGATCGTATGCCTCTAGATATTTTTCTGTGTCTTTGAGATTTTCTGTTTTACTGGAGAATGAATTTTAAGAATAGTTTCTAATTGTCTTTCTTATTTAAATAGTGTCTGTCTTGATATTTCTTTTTTCATTACGAATTTTAATAATTTTAGTTTTGTCTCTCCTTTTCATTAGGGTAACTAAGAGTTTATCAATTTAATTTATCTATTCAAAGAACCAGCTTTTTGTTTTGTCAATTTTTTTCAATTGTTTTCTTTGTTTCAATTTCACTGATATCAGCTCCGATTTTAATTACTTCCTGTCTTCTACTACTTTTGCTGTTGATTTTTTCTCTTTCTAGGGCTATGAGATGTAATACCAGGTCATTTATTTGTTGACTTTTTCTTCTTTTAATGAATGAGCTCCATGCAATGAACTTTCCTCTTAGCACTACCTTTATAGTGTCCCAGAGATTTTGATATATTCTATCAGAGTTCTCATTTACTTCTAAGAATTTTTGTATGTGTCTTCCCTGATGATTTCTGGTACCCAAGCATCATTCAATAGAATATTATTTAGTCTTCAGGTGTGGGAGTATCTTCTATTTTTTATTTTATCATTGATTTCTAATTTTATTTCATTATGGTCTGATAGAATGCAGGGTAGTATCTCTGTTTTTTTGTACTTGCTAAGACTTGCTTTGTGGCACAACATTTGGTCTATTTTAGAGAAGAATCCATGTGCTGCTGAGAAGAAAGTATATTTACTCATTGATGGATGAAATATTCTGTATATGTTGGTTAAGTCTAAATCATTGATTATATTATTGGGTTCTGTAGATCTATCCAGTGGTGAGAGAGGTGTGCTAAAGTCACCCAGAATTATTGTATTGTGAGCTGTTTGATCTTTGAAATTGATAAGGGTTTGTTTAACGTATATACATGCCCCATTAATGCATAAATATTTACCATTGTTATATATGTATGGTTCCCTTAAGCAGTATGAAATGTCCTTCATTACCCCTTCTTTATCCCTTTATCTTTGCTTTGAAGTCCACTTAATCTGATATGAGGTTGAAAACACAGTCCATGTGAGTAATATGTTTCTTCCCATCCTTTCACCGACAGTCTGTGGATGTCTTTTCTTATGGGCTGAGTCTCTTGAAAGGAGCATATTGTTGGGTCTTTTTTTTAAAATCCAATCTGCCAGTCTTTGTCTTTTAATTGATGAATTTAGGCCATTCACATTCGGGGTTATTATTGAAATACGTTTTCTATTCCTGGTCATCTTGGTTTATTTTTGGTTTTTAATTTTACTTGGTTTCTCCATTGATTAGCCTTTCTTTTATTATAGTTCCTTGTTTTGATGATTTTCCTTATTGTTTTTCATTTTTCTTCTCATGGAATATTTACCAAGAATATTTTGTAGTGCAGGCTTTCTTGTTGTAAGTTCTTTTAACTTTTGTTTATCATCATGTAAGGTTTTTATTTTGTCATCAAATATGAAGCTTATTTTGCTGGATGTAAGATTCTTGGTTGGCATCCATTTGCTTTCAGGGCTGATACATTTTGTTCCAGGATCTCCTATCTCTGAAGGTCTGGGTTGAAATATCTGCTGAGATCTGTATTGGTTTCCCCCTATATGTAGTCTGAAACTTTTCTCTTATGGTTTTTAAAATTCTATCCTTATTCTGTGTGCTAGGCATTCTCATTATAATGTGTCTTGGCATAGAACTGCTGTAACTTTGTACATTTTGTGTCCTCTTGCTTTTGATTTTCCAATTTATTCTTCATGTTTGGAAAACTTTATGATATTATTTCACTGAAAAGACTGTGCATTCCTCTATCCTGATAAATCTTAGATTTGTTCTTTTGATAATATCCCATAATTCATGGTTTCTTAGGATCTACACTGTGTGGTCAACTTTGTTTTTATGACTGTACATTTTGTCTCCTTGTCTTAGATTCTGTCTTCCAAGTGATTTATTCTGTTGGTGATACTTTCTATTGAATTTTTTATTTGGTTTATTGTTTTCTGCATTCCAAGGATTTCAGTTTGTTTGTTATTATTTTTTCATAATCTCTATCTCTTTCTTGAGTAATCTTTTGCTACCTGTATTTGCTCTCTTATGTCTTTGTTGGAGTGATCAATTGTTGCCTGTATTCGCTCTCTTATATCGTTCTTTAATTTGCACATCATTTTAATTATGTACATCCTGAACTCCTCTGACATTTCATTGACTGTGCTGTCAATGGATTCTATGATTGTCGCATCTTGGTTGGTTTTGGACACTTTCTTCCCTGGTTTTTTCATGTTGTCCATGTGTTGTCCTCTCTAGCAGTGTGAATTCAAGATATCACAGTTTCTACCCTATAACCTTGTAGTATCCCTGCAGGTTACTAGTACCTTACCTTTAAGGGGGAGATCAATATTCACAGTACCCAATGCAAACAATATGCAGCCTTAAATCAAAGAGCTCCCACACATTATAGTTTTGTCATAATAAAGAGAAACGTGTATTCGATCATTATCTACAATATAGAAAGTAGGTGAGGGTAAGGGTTTATGGTTCATAATGGTGGACAGGGAGAGAATGGGAGCGTATAGAATGTGATGTTTATGAGGTAGGATGTGAGGATATAGACAGATTATAGGAAGCATGAAAGAGGAATCAAAAGAAGTTGGCTGTTAGTAGGAGAAAAAAGAGAAAGAGGCAACCCCATGAAGTCTCTCCTCTTTTGCCTCTGCAACAAGATGGTGTCCAAAAGCACACCTAGTAGGGATACCTCTGGTGCAACCGACCTGCAGGGACCTTGGTGATGGTCTTCCAGGTCCTTGTTGTTGTGCCTAGATGGAAGCGGCCACCTTCCTAGCTGGTGGTGGCCATAGTATTTAACCTGTAGGTACCTTGATGTTGGCCCCAGACAGTGTTCCCAGATGGAAGTTGCCCAACTAAAGATGGCGGAGACAGCAGCGGAGGTAACCCAAGATGGCGGCAGAGTTGTCCCAAGATGGAGGCAACTATTTTCACAGATGGAGCTGCAAAGGCAGGCCGTGCAATGGCATTGGGCAGTCTGTCTGGTGATGCAGCTGCCTCCAGGCCCCGTCTGTTGTCCCATGGTGGAGGTTACCACATAGGGAGGGCTATGGCAGTGGCTGCAGTGTTTCAAGATGGAGGTAGTCTTGGGGGGAGTCATTAGTTGATGGATAGGAAGCTGCAGCACAGCTCTGGTCATCCTCTCCGCACAGCAGCAAATCAGCACACAGGGTGGGCTCTCCCATCTCCAGCAAGGCAGTGAATGGGGTCTAAAAGATATTCTTTACTACAGTAGAATTTTAAATTCTACCTGATACCTGTCCATCAGGTATCAATGGACACCAGGAATTTCAACATTTGTATTTTATAAAGAGAAGTTTCAGAGATACTTAGTGATGGGGCCATGTTGTTCATAGAGTGTCATGGACTGTACGTATGTCCCTGCTATTTGACATCTCAAGGTGGCTTGTCCACTGGGATGAAAATTGAGATACTAAGTTTTTTCTTCTTTAAAATCCCTTCCTAATTTAGAAAACTTATTGACATCCCTTTATTCAGAGGAGAATTACCATCGAATATAATGAACAAAGAATGAATTCGTAACTTTTGAGTCCAAAACAGATTCTTGAAATTCAGAGCCTCAAAAGCTGTATTTGTTTGATGAATATTTATTTTAAATAGATTATCAGGGATTAAGGCTCATGTAACAAATTGTAAAATTTTAAGAAAATAAGGTAATATCCCTCCTCTGGGGACTTGATGAGGCTTGCCTGGTGTAGGGATGAGACAGTTTGGATGACAGGAAGTGAGTTTGTCCCCAAGAGAACATAAAGATAGGACCCTGGGGAGAACAGAAGGTCTAGAACCAGATGTGGCGGGGACTTCTGTCTCAGGAAAAGTTCTGGGAGGTCAAAACCCTCCTGGAAACTCCCTCCTGCCAGGGCTGAGTGGTGACAATGAAGTCACACAGTTGTCATGTCTGGAGTCAAGCCTTTCTGAGTCCAGATCAGTGTGCAGAGACCATAAAAAGGCTTCTAAGTCCAAAAAAGTAAGGATGCCCAGAGGGATGCTCACACCTGAGAAAGGTGGGCGGCATTGCCCTGGGGCACATCTGGCTGGTTCTGGAAAGACTGGAGGCCATGACGGTGGCTCACCGGTGCCAGGGACAGCAGAGGGTGATCTGGGACCCAATGCCTCTTCTCCCACTGCTCTGGGGGGTCACCCAACACCCTCAGACTGGCAAGCCAGCAGGGAAGGTGGACCAAAGAAGGCAAAGTCCAAAAGACAGTCAAAGACGCCCTCCACTTCAGTGGCCACGTGTGGCCTTGGCCAGAGGGAAGGTGCCATCGTCTGGGAAGAGATGCAAGGTGAAAGCACTGTAATTACCTTTTTAAAGTAGCATACACTTCTACATTTTAATTTCGGATCTTTTGAACATAGTGCCTAGTACACTTGTGTATTTCTCTGCTCTGTTCAACATGACCCTTGTAAAAATTAACATAAATATAACAGATAAAATGGATGAATCTATATACACATACCTGGTTCATCCATTGCATAGTTCTGGTTCTAAAACACGTTTTGTGTCTAAACTCAAGATTGCCATTCAACATAACCTCTCTTGGGCACAGATGAGTTGAACCCCTCGTATTTCTTTTAAATCTGGGATTTTACACTGTATGAGCTCCTTGATGAACGGCTTGCGTGACCCTGCAGGAGAGCCTCCTGTAGACCCTGCCTTGGAAGTCTTCCTCTGTTGTTGTCACTAAGACGTCCACGTCCCACATCTTGTGTACGCATGAGACCATCCAGAGGGTGACTGTGATGGGTCTGCCTGGTTTGTCTTTCTCCTTTCCCAAGTCCTCTCAGCATCAGCCTGAGTCTGCTTTGGCACAGTCATGTGCTCATCCATCACACAGCCCTTTGGGCAGCTCTGACTGTAACTTAGTAGTCTGAGAAAAGTCTAGGGGCAAAACATTGTGGGAAGTTGCACACTTACAAAGCCCAAGAAAAATCTCTGTTCCCTGGTATTTGTTCACTTAGCCACAAATTCCAAACATGGTTCAACTTGACACAAACGAAACTCAGGAGGTCTCTGGCCAGACAGCTGCCTCTGTCACTGTGGAGATGTCTTTCTATCTGGCTCTCAGGAGCACCAGAAAGCAACCCAGGCAGCTCCTGATCTGCTCTGTGAGCAAGAGCTCAGAAGGAATACCTGGCCCTTCAACGTGGTTTTCCACACCCATTTCTGAAATAAGCCCCTGTACCTAGGGGATATGTGTATCTCTCTATGTGTCTGTGGATGTAGAGACATAGAAGCGATTTTCCTATGGTAAATTAGAAAGGAAAATGATGCAGTCTGTAGTCATAATGCCCATCTGTACAAGTTGCTTTAAAAATACACCTAAGGAAAAAAGCTCGGGACTTTTTAGAATTGAAAATATTGTATTAAGATTCCTAAATAAGTTTTGAAATTTGGTTATTTTCTTCCTTATTTATTGTTGAAACAAGAGTGCATATTTTGGATGCACAACATGATATTTATACAAAGAGTGAAAGGATTACTATCATTTTTTCATATATATGTATAAAATTGGGCAGAACTCTAAAATATTGAAATTATTGAAGGGAGAGACAGTTAAGTATACAATGCACAATTTAATGTATCATAAATTCTGCAGATATTTACACTCTAAAAGGATCATGCATCTGTCATATGAATGTGTTTGGTTTTATCTTGGAACTACTAGGAGATGTGAAGTAGCTCCTTTAATTTCTTGAAAGTGAGAGCACTGTACCCATTGCTCCTCATAATATTGGTCTCACTGCTTTCCAAATGATTTGTGTGTGTGCCATGTAGATACACAAACATGCATACATGTGCATGTGTACATAGTATATCTCCCTAGGATGAAGAAAACACTCATCATTCATGTCAACCTATTTTATAAGCCAGATAAATTTGGCATTCTGCACCTAGAAATTTCCAGAAATAGATCAGCCTATAGAATGTGTAGAATCCACATGGGATCAGAAAATTACAAAATAATTGAGCTCGATGCATTACAGAAGGACTGGGTGTATGTTGGTGGAGAAGGCAGAGACGGTGTAGGCATAGAGGCTAGGGGGGGGGGTGCAGAGAAAGGGTGGTCTTGTGCTGAGTTCCCAGAGCATCTGGTCCCGAGGTTCCCAAACTGCAGGAGGACATGAGCATGCTCACTGGGGCTCATGGCCATACACTGAGATTGCAGGACGTCTGAGGCCTGGGATACAGATCGTGTATGCTGTAGCATCCCTGTGACCCCCACCAGAACCACAACCCATGGCATGTGTCAGTGTGAAGGCCTGCCCCACTGGGTTGAGCTCTGTGGGTAAGAGTCCTCTTCTTCCAAAGGCTCACTTGTAGGGGCCTGTCAACTAACAAACACAGGAAAGCAGAGGCAAACGGAGCCTGCAGTTACAGATGCACACTGAGAGTCACTATCCCTGATGGCCATCCCGGAGGAGCCAGACATGCAGAAAGAGCCAAGTGTCTCCAACAATCAATCTACCTTTTAAAGCTTGGAAACTGGTTTATAATAACATGGAGAACACTGGTCACCCCCACAGAAGCCATGTCACAGTCTGTCCCATGTGCCCCCCAGCCTCCCTCCTAAAAGAGCTTCTGCCTTTTCTCCTGAAGTCAGCCCAGCATTGCTCATGCTGTCTGCAGGAGCCTGGAGGAGACATTTTCTGAAGTCATGTTTTCTGTTTGGGTGCTTTTAAAAAACATTCAAAATGAAACCAACCTCACTTGGCATCAACTTACGGCTTTTCCCCCAAGAGGGCTTCATTGTTATAGGCTCTTTGCTCAGTCACATGAGCCATGGCTCATGTCATGCCCCCCACAGGTCACCCTCCCAAGTCCTGAGAGGACCCTCACCCTGTCGTAGTGACTCAGTACACATGGCACTTCTCAGTTTGCATTAAACAAGAATTCCCTCCTGTGGGATTCCACTCTCTGCTAAACACTACTCTCCAATAAAAGTGCCTCTGGAAAAAAAAAAAAAACATAAATTTTCCCCAAATTGTATTCTAGACATATTTGCCAAGAATTAATTCCACCGATGCTTTCTATCCATGCAGCAAGTTATTTTGAGAAAGTTGTTTCACAATTACAGTTTCTGTAATACACTATTGGAAGCAAAAATCTAAACAGATTTTGCCCCCAAGCATGAAATAATATCCTCTTGATATGGTTTTATTATGACAATAGAATAGCACCATTTATAGATTACATTAGGACAGTCAGAGTGTTTCCCCAAATCTCACAGATGTGATTGCTTTCCTGCACCCTCATCCCTCCACTCTGGAGCCTCTGTGCTATCAGCTGCAGTGCCACCTGAGTGATAAGGATCCATAAATTGTCTTTCTAGTGCGAAAGCCATTAGGAGGATTTTTATATCAAGATCTCCTTACAATCTGTTTTCTTGCAGATATGCCACTTTTCCATGTTAAGATTCTAGATAAGCCCTGTGCTACTTTAGAATAACTCACAGGGCTCCCATGGTATTTTCCCCTCTAGGAGTTGGTCTGTTTAGTACTAATCGAATATACAGCATGGCTCTGAGGAATGAGGTGAGGCCCCGATTTCCCCATGGGAAGTGAAGGGACTAGGCAAGAGCTTATTCCAACTTACGTTTTTTCACGGTCATAGTAACATTAAGAAAATGGTAAAATGGTTCAAAGATGTCAAACAACAACATGCAAATTTACCCCACGGTGGTATCTGACAAAGCATCTTTTTAAATTGAACTTTGTCCTTGTAACCTGTGTACAATCGAAACCAGAATCCAACAGTTAAGGGGAGTCCTTTGCATTAAAAATCACACTCAAACACACACACACACACACACACACACGCAAGAAGGAGAAAAAGAGAAAAATCCCGGAGCAGGAAGGAGAAAGGCCAGATGCACAATGACTCTGAATCCTTGTACACGTATGTAGACTGTGTCACACTGTGGATGATGCCTGACTCGAAGGACACACCAGCCCTCAGCCCCGGTGCGGGGTTTTCTCGAACCTTCCCACTGTAACTCTGTAGGGGTCTTTGCCTGGTGAAAACAGAGGCCAACTGGGAAGGCTGGGGACAAACCCACAGAAACAGGAACTGGGCACAGTGACAATAGGATCCAACAATTTCTCACAAAAACTCTGAGGCCAAACATGTGGGGGTCTGGTACAGATTAGAAATGTGGCAAATGTTTACTGGATTCATGAAATGAACATATTCAAGAAAGTTCTGGAAAATAATTCTGCTATAGTCTTGGTGAGAAAATTGAATTTATATGAATTTTAAAAGATTTCAATATTATGTGTCAAATTGGTAAAAGGGAACTATTTTAGATAAACACCTTTCTTTTAAAGGCCATAAAGACAATCCACTTTTATACACTCCTTTATATTTGCTGATGTGTTCTGTAAAAACACCTGCACAGCCCTAGTGAATTTCATAGACTGGAGTAGACAGGGCCACGACTACAATCCAGAAATATTGTCTGTTGGGTAAAATAACCAGAACCTAATTATTTGTATGAAACAAATTCTTAGTAAAACATACACAGATCACAAAGCTTGGTTAGTATATTCTGAGAAACTTGGGAAAATAAAACTTGAATTCAAAAATTTCAACACATAACCTCAGGACCTCGGCTGTTCCTCCTTGTAGCTGTTTCTCAAGCCCAAGCCCAAGACCAGGGCAGCTTAAGTCACTTATTGCAACGATTGCTTGTAGAATTTCCTTCCCTGACTATGAACTAAGTGATTATATAGGTCAAAGTAATTTTCACATTGTATTGATTTTCTAGCACAGGAGCTGTGCACAAAGAAATACCAATGCACACAAAATAGTCAATCTTGGGTAGCATTTACTAAATCCACTTGCTCTTATGGTTGGTGAATGCCACATTCTCATGAAACCCTTAAAATAGCCATGACCTAGAGACTGATGGCATCTAGATTCACAGGTGAGGAGACTATGCCTCAGAGGGATCCGTAAAGTCCTGGCGACCACACAGGTGGTGAGTGACAGAGACAACATGCAAACTGGCCATCTCTCTCCAGTGCCAAGGCTTTTACCTCCTGGGGGCTCAGGAGGGCCTTCAAGCAGGGCCACAGAGGTCATGACAATATATAAGTAGATGGTAATTTTGCCTGTAGATTTGAGATTAACCGATAACATGGGCTTTATCACCATGGTATATAAAGTTAATCAAATTTTTGAATTGAAATCATTGTGGCAATTAATGATAAAAGAATCAAAATTTGAACAAGGAATAGGGAATACATTTGGGGCAATCCCCTGTGCAGTTAGTGCCTTGGCTGCAGAGCAGTTGGGGGCAAGAGAGAGGACCACCCGCCGCCGCCCATCCATCAGCTCCCAGCATGGCAGCCCTGACATGCAGCACACTGAAAATGGCAAATGGCAAATTTAATAAAGCCAATTCCCTTCTCTTGACTTTATTTGTTAAAGGGAAATGGACGTGCTTCGTCTTCTTTATGCTCAAATCTGCCCTTGCTGGAATAGCTAAAACTTTCTCATTTATAGTCATTCACCTGGCAAGTGAATATGTAAAATTCCCATCTTTTGATTGAAAAACACTATTTATTCCTGCACCCTTATGAATTTAAAGATGGAGTTTAAAATTTGCATACATTTACCTCTCTCTTATACAAGATAGAGCCCTAGAGATCCTGCAGGGAAGAAAGAGGAAAAATAGACTTATTTTTATAAAGCACAGGGGCACAGAAACTTTGGGTCAGCAACATGGCGAGCGGGAGAGGACTGGGAAGGAGACGGGAAAGACGCAAATGTGGAGACTCACGCTTTTTTGACTGTGGGCCCAAGGAGATCTTTTCTCTCTCGAATCTCAGAATTAAAGGCTTCAATTCCTCACAAATAAAGACAAGCCATTTTAAGTATCTGGACCTGGGAACACCAAATCTGAGTATCTGGCAGCAGTCAGACACTTCCCCACTTGGCCCTATGCCTGACGATCCCCCCACACGACAACCCCATGGCTCCTCTGAACAAAATAAGCAACGAACACCAGAAACAAGAATACCAAAATCCAGGGAGGAAGCCAGGCTGCTCTGGCCCACCTTGAAGAAGGGCCCTAAATGGACTAGAACAGAAAAAAAGGAGGCATCACATCCAACATTTCTACCACTTACATATGAGAAATAGAGAACGTGAATCAACAACAAACAGCAATCGCCCTCATCCTTGGAAAAGTAAACCTTGGGAAAAAACCCTGCGTTTATCATTAATATCTTTACTATCCTTACACGTCCCCAAACTGGAGGCTCATAACAAACTTAGGCACTTCTTTCATGAGAAACATAAAATGCCGCATCATGGAGTGTTGAGTTTTTTTTAAATTATTAAACTCAAACTTAGGGCTGTAGAAATGTGGTATCCCTCTGATACTGAGTCATAGGGTTTGGGGTTGGAGGTGAGGTACACCCCCAAAGCTCCTATTAGCCAGTTCAGGAGTGTCCAGGGGTAAAATGACCAGATTACGAGAGCTGTAACCCAGGCAGCATGAACCCATTTGGTGGACCGATAACTTGAAGAGCCGCGGTGATGATGGAACGGCAGGCAGGGGAGGCTGGAGGAGGGGGTCGCCGCGGGGTGCGCAGGGTTCACATTTGTCCCTGCATCTCTGTCTCCCTTGCTCTCTCGACTTCCTGCCTGCCTGCCTTCCACGGTGATGTTCCACCTCATCCCAGGTGCACAGCACTGGGGCCAGCCAACCGCGAAGGGACCCCTACCAAAATGGGGGTCAGGTAAACTTTTCCTCCTCTCAGTTATTCCTGTCGGGCATTTTGGTCGTAGTGAGGAAACAGACTAACATACCTACATCCCGGTGATGATTCTGTCACCTACCAAACTGAAAACACCATCAAGAACATAAAGTGGGGCTGGGGATGTGGCTCAAGCGGTAGCGCGCTCGCCTGGCATGCGTGCGGCCCGGGTTCGATCCTCAGCCCCACGTACAAGCAAAGATGTTGTGTCCACCGAAAACTAAAATAAATAAATAAATATTAAAATTCTCTCTCTCTCTCAAAAAAAAAGAACACAAAGTAAATCCCAGGAGACATTTTCCTGGAGATTCCCGCAGACTGGCTATAACCAGGTCTAAACCATGTAAGTTGGGAGTTCATGTGACTTTGCTGCACGGACACCAGCTTCCTTACAAGTTTTGAACATTTCACTGGCATCATTGGTCCAGGTACAGGGGACCTTGAAGGTTCTTCAAGTCTAAGTAATTTTTCTGCCCCCCACACCACCTGGAACATGAACCCTCACAGATCAGCATCTGGAAACTCATGCTATCAGCCACTCAATGACACGGGGGTGACTAATGAAAGTTGGCATCTTCTGCGGGGAGATTCACACCTCAGCAGGATACTGGGCATTGGGTAACTCTAAAGGATCAGGCCCTAGGTGTTGCTGACAGGCAGGCAGAAGTGTGTGTGTGTGTTGTGTGTGTTGTGTGTATGTGTGTCTGTTGTGTGTGTGTTGTGTGTATGTGTGTGTGTGTGTGTGGTGTGTGTGTGGTGTGTGTGTGTTGTGTGTGTGAGTGTGTATGTGTGTGTTGTGTGTGTGTGTTGTGTGTGTGTGTTGTATGTGTGTGTGTGTTGTGTGTGTTGTGTGTGTGTGTTGTGTGTGTGTAGTTATGCCTGCTTGGAACAGAGGCATCTTGGCCTTGAGACTAGTTGAGCTCTTAGTGATGTTTTTATTCTAAACAACAGAAGAAGACTGAGAGCCCAGGACACCCTCAGGGCACCGTGTACCTCCATAGAGCATCTTACAAGGGATGTAAACCTCAAGGATGTAAAAATTAAAGGGCTTTCCAGATGGAGATTTGATGGAAAATGATTAGAACTTTAACCAGAATCTTCATTCTCAGCCTTGAGTCCCCATGCCACCATCTTCCATTTCTCATCTTCAGTCATGAGGAACAAGCTGAATTAACATCATATATAGCAACTTCTTAAAATTCAAGATCCAATCAAGATCATCCACAGATCTCATAATTCCAAGTTTCAAGACTAAAACACTGGAGCTCAACTGAGCTAAATATATTCTTCATCTCATGACAAGGAATAAAAGTCATAGGTATTGAGAGAATTAGATTTCAGAGTCTCAGTGTCTTGCAGAAATTGGCTTTTGGTGATGTCTAAGTCTTCCAAGGTGTAATGTCAAGATATTGTGGGAGAAAATTAGTTCTTAGTTGAGTAAAAGTATTTTTAGCATCCACATCACACTAGTTTTCTTCTCTTTCTTCCGTTCTTGGGCAGTGACACCGTCAGCCTCTGTGTCTGTGGAGGTTCGTGGCCTGGCATCTGGGAGGAAATGAGCACCGGGAGCCCTCAGCTGCTCCCAGGACCTCCCTGCTCGGCATGCCTGGGCACCAGAGGCAGGGCCGCTCCACGGTCCTTCTGCTCAGCGCTGTCTGGGTGGCTGTGCATCAATGCACGCAGAAGAATTCCTTTAGACGTCTGCGTATGGGCAGGGCAGACAACCGGCAAAATGAATCAACCAAAACAAATGCCTGACCCAAATCCCAGCCAAAGAGCTATTTCTCAGTGAAAAAGGAGAGAGAATGAGTCCTTCTATCAAGTCACTGGAACAGGAGGCTTAGTCGAAAAGTCAAAGCTGGTTTTATAGAAGGAAATAACTGTTCAGGTATCTTTCTCGCCACTGTAAAGAATAGATGTTGAGTAACGTAAAGAATAGGTGTTCCAGTAACGACTGGATCATCCACACAACTGGAAACATATTCATAGAAAGAAAATCAACCACACAAAGGCTTTCTCTTGAGATTTTGTAACCTAGCCATATGTTTATTTTTTAATGCTTTTCCGAATACATGCTCCAGGTGTCTGTAGACATTCTGAGCAGAGATTGAGGGGGGGAAATGCTTGCTTCCTACCCACATACTTTTGCCCTGATTCTCTGGCCCTCAAGTTGCACAGTGGAGTTCCTGTTTCTAAATTACCAAGTGGAGGAGTCTCAGCGCATAGTGGGATCGCTCTACTTGACACCCTGGCCAAGTCTGCCCCGAGTGGGGTGTTTGTGGTGTGGAGAGAAAGACATTAACTTGGGCCCATGTCTTGGTAGACCATCCAGGGCTGTGTTCAGTCTGTGGACTTATCTGCAAGTTGCTGCAGGTCTGCCCACCATCCACCCCATCTGAAAGGAACTGAAATGCCTCACCTGAGAGCCTACCCACCAGGAGTGAGGGTCCACCTGCTCACACTAAGTGTTTCCATATATGTTCTCATAAATTCTCACACCAACCCAATGAGGGGATTCCGCAGCCTCTTAGTTACTAAGGAGCACAGCTTGTCTTCATTCCCAGCTTCTCGGGCTCTCTGGATGGTGCCCTCTCTAGCCCACCATGCTGCCTTCGTAGAACAACTGGTTATGTTTGTTCCTTCAGGTACAGATAGTCTTTTTTTAATATTTATTTTTTAGTTGTAGTTGGACACAATACCTTAGTTTAATTTATCTATCTATCTATCTATTTCATTATTTTTATGTGGTGCTGAGAATTGAACCCAGGGCCTTGCATGTGCTAGGCAAGTGCTCTACTGCTGAGCCACAACCCCAGCCCTGCCTGTATTGATTTTTTATTTTTGTAAAAAAAAAAAAAAACTAATTCATAGGCATTCAGATAGTTAGATCTTCAAGAAAGTACTGAAATAGTCCTTTCCAAAGAGTCCTATTTTGGAGAGCCATTCCAAATGCTGGACGGATCTGGAGTATTACCCTCATGTTCATGAATTTGGGGTCTGGGGCAGCACCCATTCCCCAGCTGTTGGTCTGTCCTGCGTTGTCCCTTCCCCCTATAACAAACTCATTGAAGTTGGTAGACAGGGAAGCACACCACTGCCACAGTGCTAAACCTGGGTAGGCGTCTGGTTAGGGTTTGGATATGAGGTGCCCTTGGGAAGCTCAGGTAATAGCACAGGAATATTCAGAGGTGAGAGGATTAGATTATGAGAGCTGCTGCTTCATCCATGGATTTGATGGCTTAATAATGTGAATAGATTACTGGGTGCTAACCCAGGCAGGAGGGGCATGGTTGGAGGAAGCAGGTCCCTGGAGGTGTGTCTTAGAATTATATTTTGATCCTGGCTCCTCACTTGCACACAACTATTGGAGGCAGCAATGGATCCGTGCTTCCTTTAGCAGCCCCTGGCTGCAGAAGAAGTAAGCTCCAGTTTGCTCCACACACTTTGCTTTTCGTCTCTAACCAACAGGTCTTTGGGGAGCCCCCAGTGTGTCCCACTGCATATTACCTCTATCCTCTTATTTTAAACCCACATCATCCCACTGAGAAGTTGTGTTGACTTAGAGCTCCTGGGGGTTGGGCCACTTACGCAAACTCTGCAGTCCTAGTATTCAATTGAGAGATTACCTACACGACCTGCAAGCATTTGGCTACAAATGATATCATTCAAGTAATCTGCCTTCAGTCTCAAGTATTAGAAGACTTGAAAATTCTTGAAGATCTAATTTTTGAAATTAAAGAATGTATTATCTGAGTCTGTATTGTTCCTATAAAATCACTAGAAAAGCAAAGATTTCTGGCAGAGTTTAAATATGCATGAGTAACAACATATATTTGAAAATTTCCTTAACTTGATTAATGTGCTGTCTTGGACACTCTCTCAGCCCTAGCCATGTGGAGTAAATTTTCATTTTTGTACTAAATTATCACTGACAATCTCTTTAGTAATCTCAGCTACTGTGGATCTTATCAGTGGTATCCAATTCAGCTGGCTTATGTGGTTCACACTCATTAATAACTGGTTAAATAACAGGGATATATATATATATATATATATATATATATATATATATAT
>NW_026000224.1:2178728-2263893 GCF_001458135.2 Marmota marmota marmota | reverse complement strand
ATATATATATATATATATATATATATATATATATATATATATATATATATCTTATTGATTCTTAAGCTTTCTATTACTGAATAAAATTGTTCATTGTATTAAAAGTATCTTTTATTTAACTTAGTTAAATACTTCATATGAAGTATACTGATATTCTGAAAAGAAGATATGGCTGGGGAAATGTAAAGTAATCCTTGCTGGTGTGAATGTTAACATGATAACTATGTATTAGTATGGTTTATCCAAATCACAAAAATTCACAATATTTGACTTTGTGGGTTTCTAACTAAGTTCTTTAAAAAAAAATCTTTAACAATTCAGTGATTCCTTCATCAGCAGTGTAACTTCTCAGAGGTGCCCTGTCCACATTCACAAGTCTGGACAGAATACATGTGTGTAGGACCGTTCATCACAGCGTCATTACTGTAGCTTTAAAACAGAATCCACCAAAAAAGCCTATAAGCTGGGGAAACTTAAATAATATTTATACAATGATAAGATGAATAAGGTAAAACTACAAAGAAAGGTCGCACCCATACATCTCTCACATATGCATCCAATTATCCCTCTCCAGAACATAAAATGGCTCCTCATCTGGTAATTCACACAAAAACCTGTTTCCTCGCATACCATGAAGAAAGAATACAGACCCCTGCCACACTGATCTGAATCTCTGTTCTTAGTTTTAGAAGATGCTGAAGGATTTCATAGTCATTTTCCATGGAGAGCAGGAAGCACAGGAAAAGATAATCTCATTTGGGAATTGAGATTTTTAAGGATGTGAATGTATTACAGTACATATGCAATTTTAAAATATTAAATTATATGTATCTAATTACAATCCTAGGACAATATTTTTGTTAATTTTTCCTGACCATCTGATTCACTCTTCAGAATAAGTTTTAAGATTACTTAAAATGAAATCAAGAATACATGTCCTGTTACCAACTGTACTTGAGTTACTCTGCAAGAGACAAGAATGCAACATGGCATTATGGGAAACTTCCAATATCAGTGTCTAAAAGTTGATTAGAACATAAAAGCTATTTCACTAAATATGCAGTTGATGTAAACATTTTATGTTTAATGCATTTGGTAATGTTGTTAAAGTTCTTCATTACCTAGGTATCTGATATTTGTGTCACACACAAAAAAAAATCACAATTTTCTCTGACTGAAATATTTACAAGTGTCTTTAAAATGCTAATTAAGATATTTGATGTACAGGTGTTGAACTGGAATATTTTAATCAAATATTGCATGCAATCAATGCCACAACTGATCTTGGATACATCATACAATCTTTCAAAAAGTAGTGTTCAATCAAATACTGAAAAGTGAATGATTAATACAAAAACGAGTATAAAATCAAGGCAAGAACTCTGTATCATTGCAAAGTACTTAGTGTCTTGTTATAATGTTAGAAGATCATCCTAGTAAATCTTGTTTTCAGCCTTCTCAAATGATTATTGTACAGATAAATTCAATAGCAAAATATTCTGTAACAGAATAATGAACCACAGTATTGGCCTGGGTCATTCCGATGCACCCTTTCTCTTCAAGGCCCTGGAAAACTACTATTTATAAATTTCTAAGAGTTTGGGTTGTAGGAATTGTAAATGAATTTTTTTTTTCTCTCCTACTCTGTTGAATATCATCCACCTTCATCAAAGGCTGCACAGGACTGCACAAGAGGAGGGTTCTGGGAGAATCTATCTTTTAGGGCAAATGTCAATCGGGGCTGATTCTAAATGTATTTTCTTTAATATGTCTTTAATAGGCTTTTTTGTTTTATCTTTATAACCACAGTAAAGCTAGAAAACAAACATATAGATAATAAAATGTGGAAGTTCTTCAAAATCCACCTAATCCCCAGTCCTGCCTATGGACTCCTGCTGTTCACCAGGTAGCCTTGGCCTCTCCAGGCCCCAGGTACAGGATCCTGCCCACTGCTCACCCATGAGGTGCCACGCCTTCCATCTGCTCACCTGCAATGGCAGATCAAACAATATGCAACTCAATATTTATGACTTTATGACGTTTCACTCTAAGCTCTTCACCAAAAAGGCTGGAGAAATGGAAGCTGTCTCTCTAAACTCCTCCACATTCCAGAATGTGTGTCAGACTTGGTTGACTTTCCCCCTATTCAATGTCACCAAATCATCAGTTCCCTAATAGCTGTCCTTCTACAACAGAATCAGTCAATGTGTTGGTATATAATTTAAAGACGGTCATGGTTGTCATCACTTAAATCTCTTGAATGGGATTTTGAAACAGAAACACTATGCGAGATGCTGTTCATCTAGTCATTCTGTTGTTCAGTACTGTTGTTTGGGTCCTTCCATTCCCAGGAAAACATCATCCATTTACAAAATTTGGATTCTAATTTGGGATATATGATCATTTACAAAAAATCAGAAATGTTATTTGCCTTTAATGTATGTAAAAGGACTATATTGAGGGTTGGTCAATATAGCCAGGTAGGAATGACCAATCTTATTTCTACACTTAACATGTATAGCTATTATGGAAATACATCTCTGGCAGATAATAAGGGGCTCAGTTTGTACTTACGATTAAAGGGGGTTAAGTCTCAATCATTATCATCTATTTTCTTTGCAAGTCCTTCCTTTTCTATAAAATAAGTAATTTATTTTAGTTAAATTCTACCAATATGCAAGACACCTATATCCACAAAATATTTGAGTTTTATACTGAAGGTAGCAGAACATTTTCTCAAGAACATCGAGATAATCATTCCACATTATCTAATCACACAGACTGCCTGGTGGAATCAGGTTTGATTCTTTGATATTACCTGAGTGTTTCTTCTCATGCTACATCTGCTAATATGAGAATATAACATCCAATATCACAATGAAACTTACGGGCTTGTCTGGCCGAATCAAAGAGAATGTCACATTCAAGAACAAACATGTGGTTTTAGGTGACACAGAGACATCTTGGAGCAGCTATGCAGGTCTCATGCACATAAGAAAGAGCAATTATATCATTGGATCCTACAATTCTACCCTAGAGTCTCACCGCAGCTTGCGAAAGATGATCCAAAACACAAATAGTTTCTCGAACTGAACACACCTAGTTGTGGCCTGGGTGACGTCACTACAGTCCCTTGTAAGATGATCACATGGCTATCTGCCAACTGAAGGATGTGGGAGCTGCATATGAACACACTCCCACCTGGAGCCCAGCTCCTGGGACTCTACCCCTGGCACTTCCTACTGGACATGCATATACCCACCCAAGGCACAAACAGTGTGAGGCAAAATGGTAGCTAGCATGAAGTAAACCAAGCTAATCCTGATAGAAGTGGAGGGAGACAGGCACCCACCATCGTCTAAGGTCAGGTAGAGGGAGCGAGTATTGCCAAAGTGACTCACAGATGTGCATGATCTTTTCAGAAACAGCACAACAGGAACAGCTGAGTGCAACTCACAGCACTCAAGTCTCTCTCATGGCTCACTTGTGCAGAAAAGTTAGCTGTGAAAGACAACAAGGTAGAGCCTATCTTTTCGGGGTTTTGGAAGAATCAAACCAGATTGTGATTATAAAATCCTGAGCATGCTGCAAAATAATAGACACTGTCTGTAAACATTGCTATTATGTTATTATAACCATGTGACTGCCAAAGTGCTGGCCTGTTGGTAATAGTAAACAGTCAGGGCCACTTTCAACCACAGTAGCATGAAAAGAAACAGGGTAAAATGGATACAAGCACATTTCCCTGTAGAATTTTCTGATATGAATGAAGTTCCAGATAATCTCAGGTTTGGTTCCCAGCCAGGGAGTGCACTGCTCAGCACCGTGACTCACTCCACGGTTCCTGTTCTTTTACTGAGGAACTTAAATAACCGAGAAGTTCCACGGTGGCAAAGACATCTTAAGTCCTTTCTTGTGCACCTGTTTCTTAGGTGTTAGAATGAACACATCCCGAGTCACTGCAGGTTTATGCATTCCACGAGTATATTAGTTCAATGAACTGGGGCTGAGAAGATGCATGCACACCCCGTGAGCCGACATGAGGGTGTTAAGATCAGTTGATGTTGCAGCAAGAGGAAGAACGCTTCAACAGCCCTCTGGTATTCAGTTCTCATTCTAGCCACATACCTTACCTATCATTACCTGAGACCTTCTTTTAGTCATATTTACCATATTAAACCAAATATTTTCTACACACATCAGAACCCTGCAAAGTATTTACTGAAGACCTCATTTATGAGGGTCTTAATAAGTCTAGGCTTTAGGGTATTTCCACAGCACTATTTCACATTGTACCAGATACTCTTTCAAAGTTTATACTGCCCCATGTGTCACTTAAGAAAGCCAAAGTCTTTGCTTTTGTGAAGTCAATTTCATACTTCATTGGCTTTGTTTTGATATAGGTAGCTTGCGTGATAAAAGCAGTTTCAATGAATCAAAGCAACATGCAGGCATTCAGTTTCTTCACTAAAGAACAATATATGCACAAACTGGGAACAATGTTTACCCACAGGAACTTTGTGCTATTGAAACTACTGCAGGATATTTTATTGTCATTTTCTCACAGATCAGAAGGAACTTCTATTTGAAGTATAACACTGCAGTGGGCATTCCATAATAGCATGTTCTGGGAATCCGCACTAAGAAAACATGCACACAGTCAGGCATGATGGCTCTCGCCTGTGAGCCCAGCTAATGGGGAACTGAGGTAGGAGGATTGCAAGTTCAAATCCAGCTCAGGCAATTTAGAAAGTCCTGTCTCAAAAAAACAAACAAAAAAAAAAAACAATAAGAGGTGCTTGGGATATAGCTCAGCTGTACAATGCCCCTGGGTTCAATCCCCAGCACCACAAGAAAGAAAAAATAAAAGAAACAAACAAAAGAAACTATGCAAATGGAAACGTCTTCAAAATAGCTCACTGATGATCAGCGTCTGATTCCTTGCCTGTTTATGGTTGTTAATGTCTTCAGCACGGGGATTTTCTCCAGCTGGGGGGAGGGAAGAGGTGAGGGCAGAGAGGAGAGATAAGGAGTCCCCAGAGTCTTCCTGATGACAGCAAAACCATGAAGCTACTCCAGGTGTCCAGGGAGAGGTGAATGTGCAAAGTGGCAGCTGATGGTGGCTGGCAGCTGACCCTGTGTCAAACTCTTGGGACCCTGAGGTTCTCTGACCCAGACCAGGAATAACAGTAGATCATCTCACACAACAGATGGTCCAGATCCTTCTATAGAAAGTGAGTTTTGAAACTTTTTAAGGTTATATTCCTTACAAATTGATGTTTTGAGATACATGTTTCATAATAGAAATATAATGAAAAAAATTATTTTTTTCAACCATCATCTGTATTTAAGACACATGTGAAACAAACGATCAAAGAAAATGTGGCCTCTAGAGGAATTGGAGACAAGAAGCTTGGGAGACAGGGCAGACTGTAGAGGGGACAGGCAGACTGTAGAAGAGACAGCCTTCAAGAGCTCCTGAACGCAGCAGTGACACTGTGCCATCAGGGGAACCATCCTGACATTAAATGTACAATCAAGAATGGAATTGTCAAGAAACCCAACATTTTAGTGAACTATTGATTCCACACTGTTTCCAAATTTTATGGAGAAGGGAACTGATAGAACATAAGATAAGGTTCTTTCCCCTGACAGTTACTCCGCCTCACATGAGCTATGACTGATGCAAACAGAAGTTCACATCAGGGTGTGATAATTATAATCATGATGGCACATTCTAAATGCCATCAGAGTTAGGAGGAAAGAAATCCTGCCAGCTTCTTGAGCGACTGGGAAAGGAGTCATGGGAAAGGCAGCATTTGATCTGCACCTCAAGGGGAGAGCAGCCTTCAGTTATTCAGAAGGTAAATAAAATCCTTCAATCTGAGATCTAACACTCCTTGGAGGGGTGCTAATCCACATCCCTCCTCTGGAGATAAGAAGGCATGGGATACTTGGCACTTTGCTGCACTGCATATGAAGGAGGCAGGTTCTCCGGAAAGGAAGGAAGAGCTGGTAAATCCTTCTGGGCTTTTTGCTTGAGTTCATGAAATCAGAGTGAGATCTCCAAGCAACATTGGAAACCCCTCTGGAGATCATGCATAAATTTTAAGAGATGAGAACACGGCTGAGAAAACCCAGCCTGTACAAGCTTTGGGGAGTGAAGTTAGAGCCACACAAGCAGAGAACATGTGGCTCATGCATCCTCTGATGGCTCAGGCACAGGCTGTCCTGCAAAGTGAAGAGATGATCAGACTCACAATGTCAGCCTTAAGACAAATTAAAGAGCTCCAAAAAGTACTTGGGAGGTCTTTGCAGGTACAGTGAGTCCATAAAGCAAGACACACGCTACGGTTTGCTCGAGGTTTCCTGTAACCACCCTGCCAGAGCTGCCCCGGGCCACACTGTGCCTGATCCCTGTTTCCAGTCTCCAAGAATGCTCCCATCTATGCCACCGTGTCACCTCAAGGTGAGCACAGTACTGTCGATCTCTCACACCAACATTTTAAATTTTGTTCACTGTAATGTGAAAGACTCTGAACTGTCCACTGAGTACAGCGTTTCCCAGTACAGCTACATACAAAATGGGAGTGTGTCATTACTCCCCAACCAAGGACAACTGCATTCTGAAAGAACGTGTGTCCAAATGACCTGATGGGCTCTCTCCCACTTTCAGTAGCTCTGGCTACCCTGATCCCGACTGCAGAAAATTTCACTCCAGAATTATTTTCAATTAATCATTCGTCTGGGCCACTCTACAGAGGAGCTTTGGCCACTTGCAAACAACAGTCAGACTTCTGAGCAGACAGTTCTCCAAAGACAACACATAACACACAAATGGCCAACAGTATGTGAGAAGACTCCATAAAAAGATATCATCTCAATGAATGGTGTGATTAAAAAGACAAAATAACACGCTAGCAAGGAAGCAGATCAAGGGGGACCCCACGCACTGCTGGTGGGAACCTGATAGCACAGCCACATGGAAAACTCCAGAAGTCCCTCAGCAAACCAGACATGGAGCTGCCCAATGATCCAGCAACTCCACTGGTGGAGCCACTTGTGAAGGAAAGGAAGTCAGATGCGGATGAGACCCCTGCCCCGCTGTGTTCCGTGATGCACTGTTCACAACCACTGTTCACACCCACAGGGTGTGAATAAACACTGAGAATAAGGGCAGTATGCACACAACGGAGTCTCCTTCATCCACCAAGATGGGTGAAGTCCTGTGGTTTGTATGAAATCGGAGGATATTATGTTAAATAAGTCAGGCCCAGAGAGACCAGTCCTGCATGTTCTCACCTACATGTGGAAGATGGAAACCTCGCTCTCTTCCAGGCTGACAGTGGAAGAGCATCTGCAGAGCCTGGAAGGAACAGGATTCCCCAGGGGAGAGGGTGGTTAACAATGAGGGGCTCAGCCGGGTAGGAGGAAGAGCTGCCAGTGTTCTACAGCACAGCAGGGCGACGGTGGTGCACAAGTCATTGTGTATTTCAAAATACCAGAGTATTTTGAATGTTCTCAGCCCAAAGAAATAAAAACTATTTGAGATTAAATGATACACACACACACACACACACACACACACACGATTTGTACGTAATTCTACTTACGACATTCTAATAGTGCAGATGTTTCTTTCCTGAGATGCTGAATATGTCCCCTTCCATGTGCTTTGTTACTTTAAAGTTCAATTCATAAGTACACGGATTAGGAAAAGAGCAACCTCGCCGACATCCCCTGGCATTGGCCCCTGCTGCCCACTTATGCTGCCGTCTGCCTGGCCTTCCAACAGGAAGGGCGATGTTTATCCTGTTGACGCTCATGAAGCTCACCCCATCTTCATTTCACTTGTGAACGTTTTCCTGAATGACATACTGAAAATCCTGTTTAGGAACCTCAAATGCTGTCATCCAGGAAGGACAGACATACATAAACTAAATACAGGGAAAGTGTAAAAGTTTCCTCATTTTCCTTCTGATATGTCTCGATTTTCTTATTTACCCAGTAAACTCACATATGCACACAGACCCTGTCCATGTAACCTAGAACTCACTGATTAATTATTGGTTTTGTTTTCTCTTCTTCCTGGATCCTAAGCTACAAATGCATATTAGTCAATTTACTATTTGTGAACAGTTGTCTTAATTCATAGTTTTTTGACTGAAAGGACCGCAGCAAGGCTGCTGCAGACCTTTTCCGGAGGAGATTGAATGGCTTATAAGAGAATCACAAAAAAAAAAAAAAAACAGAATAAAATAAAATAAAAAGAAAGAAAGAGAACAATGCCCCAGGCTGAGGAGTCTATTCAGACCATGGGAATATTTGGCAGCACAGAGCACTCAAACAGAAGTACGCTATTTCCATTTTCTCAGAATTATCACAATATCTATTAAGAAAAGCATGCTCTTTCATGCCAGGACTATAATTACTCAAGAAAAATCTGAAATGTTTAACCAGAAAGAAATAGAGAAATATTCAAATAAGTTTCCATCTAGCTGAACTGAAAAGTCCTTCCTACCTCTCTTCCTCCAGAAAGATTCTACTGCTTTATGCAGGAAAACTCTGGGAAGGTATTGGCAATAGTTGTACACAGTTAAAATGCTTTTCCACTGTATGTATAATCTCATCATGAAAACCACCATCACTAAGCACACCAGGAACCCAGTAACTGTGGAGTCCCCTTCGTCTGTGTCTACACCACGGAGGGGACAGGACTGTTCTGAGCGCTCAGCCACCCTGTAGCAGAGGTCACCCAGAGCCGCTGCTGCTGACGGAACGCATTTGGGCCCAACGTGCATAAATGATGGAGGCCATCAAAATGAGAGGGATGGAAGGAAAGAGAGACGGGGGGCGGGAGGACGAGGGAGAACAGGGTGAGAGAGACAGCTAGGGCAAGAGTGACGAGAAGCTGGGAGCAGATGGATGCACTTGGGTGCCTTTACATAATTGTGCCTTGCAAGCATTTTCCTCCTACATCCCCTCTCTCAGTAACTTCATAGTCACCCAGTTCCTTTACTTAGAAACCGCATCCTCCATAGCATATGTGAAGCCTGGGCATCAGGCTGGCCCACAGAAGATGCTCACCATTGTTCCGTCCCTTGCCATCTTGTTTTGTCCAAATTCGTCCTTCAACTGACCCTTGCTGTGCATCTCGCCTGTCCCGGGCTTTGCACCCTGTCTGCTGGGGACTCGGTCCCTACTCCGGACTGGGATCTCTTGTGTCCTGTCTCTCTGCTCTGCATCTTGCCCTCCCCAGCTGTCCTTGCTTGTCAACCTCTTCCCCGTGTCCCCCAACATAGTCAAATATAGAGTGAAATGCAACAAGGCAGCCATTCAGAAAATTAAAAATCTATAAGTAAGGAGACCAAGATAAAAGAAAAAAGAGAGCATCTGCTTGTCAGGAATGAACCATATGGTAGAAAGCAGAATCCCGATCTGCCAAGTTAAGGCAAATATCATATTTTCATTTAGTAGCATTTAAATGAGACCTAAACATGGCCCATGTAATCATATTTGCCATATTATGAGGGGGGGTGGGGTGCAAGAAAAAGAATGACTTCTGTTTGGGACAGTCAGGGAGGAATTCATAAAGTCAGTGTAACTAAATTGATCCTTGAGAACTGTTTCTCAGTATTTCATTGCTATGACAAAATACCTGAGAAAAACAAATTACAAGATAAATATTCATTTTGGTTAATGGTGTGAAAAGTTTCGGTCCACTGTGAGCTACCCGCAGTGTTTTAAGCCTGCGTGAGGTAGAACATCACGTCAGAGGAGTGTGGTAGAGGAAAGCTGTGCAGCTCACGGGGATCAGGACGCAGAGACAGAGAGAGGGAGAGAGAGTAAGGGAAGAGGGACAAATTCACCCTTCACAGGCATTTCCTCCACCTGGCTTTTACCTCCTAAGAGCCCACTCAGCTATGAATCATAAACGGTCATATCTACTGATGAGGTCGGAGCCCTCATTGTCCACTCACCTCCCCAGTCACTCCCAGCCCTGTGCCATGCTGTGTTAAGGACCAAGTCTTCCCCATCCCAACCAGAGCCAAGGCCTTGGTCAGAAGGTCTCCATGCAGTACAAGGGGATTCTGTTGGAAGAACTCACCCCAAAGGCTGAGCAAAGGTGGCTGGATAGGGAGTGGCCTTGCTGTACACAGCTGGATTGGACACTGATCCCTGGACCTTCATGGTTGATTTGAAATAGCCTGCTACCTAGCATTCCACCACCTGGTGTGTGAATGAAAATACAGATGTAAAGTTGTAGAGAGGAAAGAACCAGTATTTATACACTCAGGAAAATCTAAAGGGCTGTATTTCAGGTGGGCCTAGAGTTTGGAGCTGACCTTCTGAGGATCCAGGAAAAGAGGGACACACTGAGATCTCGGCTGCTCCTTCCATCATCACCAGGACTACTGAACACGTGCCGCAGCCCAGAGGTCTGTGCACCCACACGGCAAGAGGTACCAAGAGAACCTCACGGGACTCTTCAGTAGGGAGGTCGGACAAATGTCCAGCTACAGACAGAGATCTCCGGACAGCAGAGAAAAGGCCAAGAAAGCCACACAGAGGGGCTTGTGCATTACAGGTGTGGTCAGGAAAGGGATCTTCTAGGTGACACCTGGGTGCTTTGCAGGGAGCACTGAGTTCACTGTCAGGTAGATCCATCAGCTCTTCCAGATGAACTTTTAACTCATATTAACTCAGGCTCAAGAGTATTACACAAGATGGCCACCGGTCCACAGGACTTCAGCGGGACCTGCGAGGCACTTACAGGATGGGAATTAGTGCACAAAGTACCTGACTCATACAGCCCACTTGCTTAGGCTCTCCCTGTGCCCCTGGGGCTCCACCTCTATGCCTGCTGAGCTGAGACCCTCCACAGAGGTACACTGTGATATGCTCTCTTAAATAATATGTCTTCAGAAGCCAGTGAAGCAGAAGATGAGGAACCGGGGAGATCTCACCCGCTTCCTTCAGGGGCCGGACTCCTCTCCTGCAGATCCGACCTTCCCCGGCCCCTCTGCCACGCTGCAAGAGTCTGTGCTACCTCACTTCACCTCCCGGACCATCTCCCAGAGCCAGATGCTGGGGGGCCCCGGCAGCACCCCCTGGCTCCCACCTTCATCTTGTAGTCCTTCACGCCAAGGTCTCTCAGCATCACAGAGACCGTCGAAGGCCATCTCATCTGCAGTTTGGAACAAATCGCTTCTTATGGATGACTTATCTTAACAACTGTGTTTAGATGACTTATTTTGACAGTTTGTGACAGCAGTGACTATAAACAAATTCCACCCGGTGTGGGGCCGAGGGTAGAATAGATAGGTGCAGCCTGGAAGTCTCCGGGTATGTGGGGAGGTCGAGCTAGTCAGTCATCGACTCCAGCAGGCGCTGCCCTCCCTAGAGAGCCCGCCTCAGCACTCAGACCACGATGCACTCTGAGGTCACCAGCTCAGCAATCACGAGACCTGACTCAGGGGTTCTCCCAACCATTTTTCATCAAATAACATCAAACAGCAAAAAAGCTGATAACACAGTATTTATGACAGCACTTTCAGGAGGCCCGTAATGTTAAAAAAAATCCTTGAGAACTAGACTGAATATGCTATGACCCTTACGTATTTTCTTAAGACAGACTGAATCTTGCTATTCTTATGGCTAAGAAACGGCAGTGATCCAATCACACGCAGAGAGACCCACACCACGTGGGTTTGTATCCGAGGTGTCCATCTTTCAATAGTCAAGGGACAATAAAAGTGTAATGGACTTTATTGAGTCAATTACAAAAAAGTCCCCAAGTCCTGAGCACCAGGGGGACACAGAGGCAGTTTAGATGTGCAGGGTGACACAAGGAAGCAGATGGGGAGACGGATCACACGGAGAGCAAGGATGCTGAGGGAGAAGCGGACTCTTCCCATTTCGCTTAAATGGTGTTGACTTTTCAATTCGAACATTTGTTTGCTTTTGGGGAGTTTTACAGATGATTTCCTACAATCCTCTGAAGAGTAAAAATTAGGGAAAACCTGCAAACAGGTACTGGTCTACAAACATGCTGCACGAGGACCTTGAAGGGAGACGCGCTCTCGAGGTGAGGACGTTGGAGGAGGCAGGGAGGAGAGCCTGCAGGACAGTCCGACTCCTCTGGCTGGTCTGTCCCCACTGGGGTCCAGGCCAGAGCCAAAGGTGCCCTCCCACACTGCCGAGGCACACCCCGGCTGGGCGTGATGCACACCATCTACACTCACAGTGTCCGCAGCTGCCCCTGTTTGCTGGAGACTGGGGACCCTGGAAGCGGCAGGATTTTAGAGCTGAAATCTGCACAGTCCCAGGCAAAACAGGACAGTTGGTCACCAGTTTGTGTTGGCACAGGCAGGACAGTGATGCAGAGCCCAGCTGATAACCAGCCACAGGTCTTCAGAGCCTCCCTTCCTCACACCAGTGCTGCCGGGGAACCAGGCAGGCACGTGGCTTGGGCAACAGAACTCACATTGATTGGACAGTTCATGTTTTATGACTTGGCTGAAAGGTTCTGAGAAATGTCATTTAAGTAACTCATGTGTGTCTCTTCCACCCAAAACAATTTCCTATATGTCAACGTCCCATGATGAGCCCACTTGGTTATGTAGGGGCATCTTAGGCTCTTGTAGCACACGGCAGGATAAATCCACTCCTCTCCCACCCAATCCACTTGTCTAGTCCCGGTTCTAGTAAATGCATCATCCCACATCCTGATTCCCAAACAAGAAGCTGGAATTCATTCCTGATCTCTTCCATTCTAACGGGATCCCGTGCATCCCAAGACTCCCCTTGACCCCACAGTTCCTTATCACCCCAATACTGCCTCCCTCCTGCAGGGCACTGCCTCTCGCACCCCACTGTCCCTGCACTCAGTAGGCACCGCCTGCACACACTGTCTATGTGCTCGTCCTTAGGCGGCCAGCTTTCTCTTCCTTTTTGCCTCTTTGCCTGAACACATCCCTCCTGGTTTCCATGATTTGGCTGGGATCTCTCTCTGGGGGATCCTCTGTGTTTTCCTTCCCGGTCCCGGCCCACCCCAGCTTGAGCAAACAGTTTAATTTCCTCATTCCCCTGCAGGATCATAAGCTCCTGGGAGGCAAAGACAATGCACTTTTTTTTAATTTCATTTTTTATCAGTGCATTATCGTCATACATAACACTGTGGTTCATTTACAGAATCACGTGTGCGTGGAATGTGACTGGCTCCACTTCAGCCTCTCCTACTTCCTCTTTTCCTCCCCTCCGTCCCTCCTCCTATTTCCCTTCCTCTACTCATCTCCCTTCTCTTTATTGATTGTTTTTCATTAGTGCTTTGTAGATACACATAAAGGTAAGTCTCATGTGCTGTGTTGTTATACGTCCATAACGTAACTGGGTCAGTTTTATTCTGCGGTGCCTGTCTTTCTCCATCTTACTCCCTCTTCCTCAGCCCCTTCCTCTGCTCACTGATCTTCTGTTTTCATGTGGTCCCCCCCCCCTGTTTTTTTCTTATTTTGGTCTAGCATCTGCAGATGAGAGAGAACATTCAACTCTTGAGTTTCTGGGTCTGGCTTCTTTAATTCAGTATTTTTTTTTACTTTCATCCATTTACCATCAAATTCCATAATTTCATTCTTCTTTATGGCCAAGTAAAACCCCATGGTTTATACGACCACATTTTCTTTATCCATTCATCTATGGATGGGCACCTGAGCTGATTCCATAACATGTGAAACATGCTGATATAACATTGCTATCACTATAGTATGCTGATTTAGTTCTTTTGAATTAATACTAAGGACTGGGATAGCTGGATCATATGGTGGCTCCATTTCCAGTCTTTTGAGGAAACTCCATACAGATTCTCAGTGGTTGTACTAACTCAAAATCATAACAAACACCAAAATGATAAATGACACAATAAATGGGCAAACAAACTACACAGACACCTCTCAAAAGAAGACACGCAAATGGCCAACAAATACATCTAAAAGTGTTCAACATCTCTGTCAATCAGGGAAATGCAAATCAAAGCTACGTTGAGATTTCATCTTACTCCCGTCAGGATGGCAGCCGTCAGGAATTCAGACACTAATAAATGCTGGATGTGGGGAAAGACACACTCACACATTGTTGGTGGACTGCAAGTTAACAGTGTGTGTTTTTGTCTCTGATTCGCCAGGCAGGACCCTTTGTCCAGGTGGCCACACCAGGGCCTGCTCAGGCCGGCTGTGCAGAAGGCACGCGGGGGTGGGGGAGGCCCCCCTGATGCAGCCAGGGATATGATTCCAGCTTCTCTCCCACTGAGCAGAAGAAATTGGTGAGTGAGTGGATCAAACTACCTTTTATTAAGTGGACAGCTGACCCGACTGCATGTGAGCTGCAACCAGAGTGGAGCCCCGCAATCACGGGAAAGGAGCATTTTCTTGATGTTTTCATCTTAAAGATTCCAAATCTACATGGGGCCTGCTCCTGGGACCGCAGAAATGTCCCTTTCTCCACACTGGCGAAGTCCACAAACTCTGCTTCCTCCTAGGATTGGGCACAAGATTTAGGGAACCACACTGCCTACACTATGCCGTCTGTCATCGCGGCTGCCCGCAGGGTATCGCCACAGTGAGACACGCGCCTTAGCGACTCTCCAGGACTGTTCGTGCAGGGTTTGACAGCTAAGAAAAGGAGAATGATGTCAGGGGGGATTTGGACAATAGCAAAAGGGGAAATGTTATTTCAGAATTACGGGAGCAGTAACAGTTGTGACTATCTAGATTTTTCTTGCTCCAAAATCTTCAAGAGTCTTCTAAATGATCCTCGGCTATTTCACCAGATAGAAAACAAAAAAAGGACATGTACACAGCAGAGTCCTCCATTAGACATTAGTGACCAACAGAACCATCAGAAACAAGTAACACTCATAAAAGTTGGGAGATTCTGGTCATCAACTCCAAATATTTACACTGTAAGTAAATTAAATTTTAAACATCAAATTCTCATGTGTATGGTTAGGCAGCAAAAATTTCAAACGGGGAAAGGATACCAGGTATAGAGGCACCTAATTGGAGGCACCTTTAAGAACAGAGACAGCCAAGTTCTACTTGTGTCTGCAGTTGGACCAGCTGCTGGAGACATGGCTGGTCCCACAAGGGGTCACCCACCTGCTCATGAGGCCACATTGTTGAACAAGTGAGTGAAACTCTTGTGCCATCATTTTAAAGCCACTTCTCTTTCAGAAGAAAAAGTGTAACATGCAACTAATGTTAGATATTAAAAGACAAATGGTAAGTTGCTAAACTTATCCTTAACACAGCCCATCTCCTCTTCAGATTCTCAATACTACTAATGATTTAAAAACAAAACATTCAAAATATTTATATTTTTGCACACTGAGATGTGCATTCCTCAGGGCAGGAGACTTAACAAACTTGGTCCATATCTTCTGATGGGAGCATGACGCATTTTATAAGAGAGATTTCTGAAGTTCAGAATAATCTGTCCAGAAACCTATTTAAAATACAAAGTCAGCATGCAAAATGGAAGATGTTATGTACAATCTAAAAACTAAGGACAAGTAATGCAGGCTATGAACTACACCAAGGGAGCAATATTAGTCATGGGTTTGGGACACCTGCATGAAAATACCACAACGGTCACTAACCAAATCGATAGGCACCAAAGGCAAGATAGATTCTGACTAGTTGGAAAATGTTTTATTTCCTTTTGCTTGCCAACAAAATAAGAATAATCACCAACACAGACCTAAAACTGTAGGTTCTAAACAAACACTAATAACGCAGGTAGTTAGTAGTGACTTCACTGTGGTTGGAAGACGAGCTGAGTATCTCCTCGCACTGCCCTGCTGGGAAAGCAGAGGTGACTCTGAGCATGCCGAGGGGCTGTCACGGCAGAAGGGCCACACGGCCAGGCCACAGGCTGGGATGCATTCTCATGGGCAAAGAGGGGGCCTGGAGCTTGGCTGCATCGTCTCTGCCCCACAGGCTGCTGGGAAAGGACAGGAGAAGAACCCTAAACGCTGGGCCAGTGTGTGCTGCTGGCTTCCTGAACCTGGTCCAGGGAGACTGGCAGGACATCAGAGTGGGAGCCCTGGCCTTGGAACCAGTTCCCACCACCCACAGCTGTTTATCCTGAGCAAGGCTGCTAAGAGCCAAGTATAGGATGCATGGCATTTTTGGTGGAAAGGTGACGCCAGCTAGCCATGGAGATGATATGATGATGTTAAGATTTGCATTCATATGGATATTGGACTCCTGCTGTTCACCTTGGCCTGCAGGGACTCCTGGAGAGTTCCCATTGGTTGGGGAAGTACAGTAGGAGGGAGTTCCAAGGGAGGAGCGCTCTCTGCCGGTTCCGGGAGGAGGCCGCGTGGGTGGATCGAAAATCTTCCCGGGTGCATACTAGACATTGGCGGCAGTTTCAAAAAAAAAAAGTTTGTTCCTGCTTGAGTGGTTCGTGATTTTGTGCCCAGCCAGACTGCGGCACAAGGCAGTTTCTCTCATTTTCCAGATACATTTGTGAGCTCTGTAAAAATCAGCAGATGATCCCTGAAATCTAGGTTCCTGGGACAATGAAACCCTAGCAGGGAACAAAATACAAGTGACTGCCACTGTCTTTATTCCTGCTGGTACAAGTCACACCCTTGCCCTCTGATACTGGGATCTGTCTTACGTGGCCCCAGGTGTGAAACGGGACTCTGTGAACTCATGAAGAAGAAAGGCTGCAGCCAGGCACTGTGCCAGCTTGCTCCTCTTGCTTGTGAGTCCCATTTGAATGGGATGTCACTGAGGCAGGTTACTATTTTGGGAGTGTGCTGCCTCCAAGACATATGTGGGTGGCCAGAAGTGACTGGGGCTTTCTGTGATCTGAAAGGGGAGTTTCGTACACCAGAGAAGCTGCAAGGAGGGAAAGATGACTACATGCAGAAGCCAGAGTTGCCCAGGTGGTTAGGAACATCTGAGTTCTAGGTTACACAGGGCAGTCGATAATCCATTGACTTTCAGCTTCAGATCCTCCTACGTGGCCTCCTCCCTGATAACAGTGCTGGGGACTGTAAATATTTCCCTTCATGCGAGAGAGTTCTGGGCCCTGGAGCGTGCACTCCTGGAGTCACACCCTCCTCTCTCCAAGACCTAGTGGCAGGAAGCAGTAGCACACAGCAAGCCTCTCCCCAGCCACTTCCCCAGCCAGCACCTAGGTGGTCCCGGGAGGCAGCTTGTCAGTGACTTCCCCACAGACACCTGCTGCAGCACCCTCAGCAGCTTGTCCAAGTTCCCATCAACCCTGGGCACAGGCCTGGTCTCAGCCCTGGGAGAAGATATTCACACAGATGTGTTCCTTTACTGGGTGAGGTGATCAGCCCAGGGCTGGAGACTTCTATCCACATCTGCTGCTCCTCCACCCCTCAGAGCTTCTGGTTTTGTATGGCAGCCTCCATTGCTCACGTCTCTTAGGCTGAACATTGCATTACACTCTGTCAAGCTGCTCTGTGTCTTGAGTGGACCCTGACTGATACTCTAGATCTCAACACTAATAAAGTGGAAAGAAACGTGGAGGCTAAAATCATTATGGGGGTATGAGGACAAATGATGGCAGAGTAATATAAAATGAGCTTCTATGAGAATCCTTCACTTCCTTGGTGTGTTCGTGCTCACAAGCATGTGTGTGTATGTGGTGGGAGTGGTCAGCTGAATGCTATTGTATCAATAATTATAATAAGGAAATTAGCTGTGAATAATGCTTAGAAATTTTTAGGAATGTTCCAGTAATGATTATCTGTTGGCCTACAAAACAATCTGATGCTAAAGTCAAGAACAATGATATACTGATAACACTGAATTATATACTTTAGTTGAGCTTCATGGTATGTGAATCATATGTCCAGACAGTTCCTATTAAAAGAAAAAAAGGCCAGGACTAGAGAACAGAGAATAGAGAACCAAAGAACACGGAAGTCAGATTTGCCGTAACTCCCAGGTCCATGTTGGTCACATCCAGGACACCTGCACAGATTTATTTGGAGAATGAAAAGGGAACGTGGCCAGAAAACAGATCTCCTCATTTTTCCAGGAAGGTGGGGCAGAACCCGGGCTCTGTACCTTGGTCAGCATGTCCCTTCAGCTGGAATTTCACTCCCTTACTACTTCACTGGAAGGACTTAGAGTGAGTCTCCCGGGAGCTGCTTCAGATATCACCACCTCTGTCTAACCCTCCCACAAGTCCAGTTCCTCCTGGTCCATGACTGCAGAGTGGATCATGGCTGGACCGTGCAGTTGACATCTCTGTAACTCTCTCTTCTCCCCTCTGCATCTGCATCCAGGATCACTGGCATTCATGGCTTGAAGCAGAGTCCCGCTGGGAGGGGTGGGGTAAGTAAGAGAAGTGCCCTTGCCTGTTTGGGGAGGAAATGTCTCCTAAACCCCATCACACTGTGTGCTGGCTTGGTCGAAACCTTGCCTTCCACTCTCAGGAGTGTCCCAGTCAAAAGGGTTGATTCCATCCCCCTATCTGCATAACAATATGACCCTCGTGGATTGGTAAGAGCAGTGCAGAAGTCCTGGTGGAGTATTCAAGAATGAGAGGCCTGAGCCAGTGCCCCTGGGTTTCCTGCTGCCTACTATGGCACAGAAGAGTTGTAGACATCCTCACAGCTTTAGTGGAAGAACTTGAGAGAGACTGAGATCACTCTTCTGCAGGGAACAGGAGCCTTGACTCATAGGCCCTGCTTGGATTGCCCAAATCTAGTATCCTGATGAGAGATCCAGCTATGATAACAGAATGACCCAGATCACAGGCCGGGGCTGAGTCAGGATCTATGCATCTTCCCTAATTCCAAAGAAACAGATCCCAAATCACTCCAGATGTGGAATCCTGCAACAGGGCGGCAAGGACACACAGGGTCCTGGCCAGGTGGCAGAGTGAGACAAACCCCACAGGGCTACAGCAGAAGCCACACTCCAGCCAGCCGCACTTCCTGCTCAGGATGCCATCTGAGGGTTTCTTTAAGAGAATGCCTGCCTGAATGGAATGATTTTCAGTGGGAGAGGCCAACAGTTAATTTTCAGGTGCCAGGATAATAACATCACCTCCAAAGCTCATCAGAGGAAGCAGAAGGCTCAAAGCAGGAGGAGGCCAATGCAAAAAAGACATACCGTTATTTTGAAGTTTGAGATGTGTCTCATTCATCTTTACCCTTAATGCTACATCCCAGAAGCTAAGAATTTGCACCTGAAGGGAGCAGAGATACTCAAATATTTACTAAAGGTAAACAAGCCAAGCCTCAGGTTGAAAGGCTGTGTTACTTGGGTAAAGCCGCCCTGCATTCCCAATCCACTCCAGGCTGCAATGCCACATTATGTGAAAGGAACAAGATGACTGACGGGTGATGGAGACTTTTCCTTTCCTACAAGAGGGTACCCAAGCAGGGGAAGTGAAGCACACATTCTCTTCTTTTAGAACGGGAATGGGCCAAGCAAGGTCTGATCTTTGAGCCATCACTGTCAGAGTGATCGGACTAGCAGATTGTGAAGATCCAGGAAACCCCACTAAGCCCCAGGTACTGCAGAGATCAAAGTGGTTTTGCAAGTTCACCAGGTGGGAAGAGGAAGAGGAAGGGAGAGCTCTGCTGCTGGGGAAACTTCAGTTTGTAGGAGGCTGAGGATTCTGCTGCCTCTGAGGATGGGGTGGTTGTGGCTGCCCAACAGACCCGTGTGGTACTTCAGGCATTTTATGTAACTCAGACAACACTGGGGAAAGTGGATGAGTCACTGAGCCAACAGAGACACTGTGACCACTGGGGAGAGGACAAAATACAGCCCTGAAATGATGAACTTGAGATAGTTTGTGGGGGAGAGAAGGACAGGTGAGAAAATACTGAGATAATAAAAATGTGGAAACATTCTTGAATTGGTAAATTATTGTTTTTATTACCATTGAATGATACCATGAGTCAGACACGTTATGGAGGACATAAGGGCCAGCCTGACCCGGTCCCTCGATTCAGCAGGAGTGTGCTTTAGTAAAGACCGCAGCACTGTTGACGAGGGATTTTATTCCCTGTGATCTGAAACCCATGTCAAGATGGGGCCTGGTGGTGTCATCGTAGTGAGGCAGTGGTCCCTCCTGCCTGCATGTCCCAGAAAACTTTGTCCCCATTAAGGAATGAGCAGGGAGCAGGAAGAAGGAGATAAAAGAAAGAAGAGGAAGAGGAGGAGTGGGATGGGGGACGCTGTCGGCAAGGCAGGCCACGGAGAGACCCGGAGTTAAAGGGACAAAGGAAGCAGGTGTCCTGTGGATTTGGTCAGATAAATATCTTGAGGGAAAAGTCACCAAAATATTGAACCTGTGAAAAAGTTTAAGTTTGATTTAGCAGGTGATGAAGAGATGTGTTTGGAGCAGAATAAATAATAAAGTTTGGGTGAAGAAATACCAACTACCATCATGAGAAGTTGAGTTAATCTAAGATACCATAAATCAGATCTTTTTTTTTTTTTTCTATTTTGGTTTAAATACATTGTTTTAAAATATTGCAGAACAAGTATCAATGGCTTTTTAATCCATAGAATGTTTAAAATTTTGATATACAGTGTAACAAATGTTTCCTGGTAATTTCGTTGTTTTATATCACTAAATTATAAAAATGAAAATACTAATCACAAAAAGAAATCAAATACATAAGAAAATAAGCCATTTAAATCATAAATCCAAAAAATACATTTGGAACAGTAGAAGAATTATTTCCAGATGAGATCTTCTGCAGTTATTTTTTGCTCTACTGGAAGGTTATAATGTATATTTGCAGCATTAAGCTAGACTTTCCTGACCAGTCACTTGCTCCCTGATGGTGAGTGTCCAGCTGTGCACACCTTGTAAATGCTGCTCAACTGGCCAGATAGGCAACGGGGAATTTGTTTCTTGGCAGAAAAATTAAAAGAAGAAAAGTGATTAGCTTTGATTTCTTTTCACATTTCTAGTTTTGCCCTAGATTCTTTAGAGTCATAAAAAAAAAAAGACAGAAAAAGTAAAAAAAAAAAAAAAAAAGTCGTGATGAGTCATTCTGTAAACAATGTTCAAAGCCCTTAACAATTTCCTCGGGTCTGCACAAAGCTCCCAGGGATGTGTTCCAGCTAATAATCTACTTCAATTCATATTCAATTACAGCAATTCATGGCAAGGAAATAAGGAGTCACTGCACAGATTATTTAATTGACCCATTCCTGAATGTGTGATTCTTGCACCTGGATTGACTTGCATGTCCTCATTCTTGCTCCTTCCTACCCTGTGCCCTCCCCTAGGATACACAGCATCCCTTCTTGTGCACTGTCCCTCACTTCAGGCTGTTTGGATGCCTGGAAACCATCCAGAGCAAGACTGAACAAAGAGAGAGAGAGCACTAGATTAGGAGCAGAAAACTTCTTTTATTTTTTCTTTACTTAAAGAATCAAACCTGCAGAGAATATGTAACTTTAGGAGAAAAGGAAAAAACAACAACTTTCTACTTTCACTCACTTAGCAGTCCTTTAACTAGGACTACCTTTTCTGAAATATCTAACTTCTTTACATTTCTTATCCAAAAGAACCAAACTAACGTACAAATTAAAACATGGCAAACACTGGGTAGTCTATCAAGGAAAGAAAACTATAGACCAATACCCCTGATGACCAAAGACACAAAAATCCTTAATAAAATATTGGCACATCACATTCAAAAACACATTAAGAAGACAGTACAACATGATTTATGGGTTTCACGCAAGGGATGCAAGGTTGGTTCAAATAAGCAAATCAATAAATGTAATTCACCACATAATTAAAATTAAGGACAAGAAACACAAGATCATCTCAATAGATGCAGAAAAGTCTTTGATAAAAGTCCAGCTCCCATTCATAATACTAGGTATAGAAGAACTTACCTTAACCTGTAGTTATGTACACTAAACCTAAGGTCAATGACATACTGGATGGAGAAAAAAGAAATTTCTCTGAAATCAAGAACAAGACAAGGATGTCCATTCTCATCATTCCTATTCAACATAGTCCTTGAAACCCTAGCCAGAGAAATCAGGCAAGAGAAGGAAAATAAAATGAAAATAAAGAAGATCAAATTATCTCTGCTGATGACAGGATCCTACATCTAGAAGTTCCTTAAAAATTATACCAGAAGTCTTACAGAGCTAAAAAACAAATTCTTCAAAGTAGCACAGTACAAGATCAACAGTCATGAACCAACAGCTTTCCTATACTCCAATAATGAATTTGCTGAGAACAATATCAGGAAAACTATCTCATCCCCAACCTCCAAAAGTAAATAAAATACATAGTAATAAATCTAAGGAAAAAATATTTTTTATAATTAAAAGTCTATAACACTGGAAAAAAATTGAAGACTTTAGAAGATAGAAAGAACTCCCATGTTCTTGGATAGGCAAAATTAATAAAATAGCCACACTATCAAAAGTGTTATACAGGTTCAATGCAATCTCTGTTAAAATACCAATGACACTCTTCACAGAACCAGTTAAAAAAAAAAAAAAACTCCTAAAATTTATTTGGAAGAATAAAAGACCCAGAATAGTCTAAGTAATCCTGAGCAAGAAGAGTAATGCTGGAGGCATCATAATATCTGGTCTGAACTAATATTACAGAGCTATTGTAACAAAAAATAGCATGGTATTTGCATAAAAGCAATGGAAGAGAAGACACTGAGATAAACCCAGATAGATATAGTCATCTGATACTAGGAAAATGTGCCAAAAGCATATGTTGGAGAACAAATAGTTCTAGGAAAACTGGATATCCTTATGTAGAAGAAGGAAACTAGATTCCTTTCTCTCACCCTGCACAAAAGTCACCTCAAAGAATATCAAATACCTAAAAATTACATCAAAAACTTTGTAAGTATAGAAGCAACCATAAGGTCAACGCTACAACATGTTGGTGCAGACATTGACTTCCTTAACAAGATCCCAAAAGCTCAAGAAATAAAACCAGGAAATCAATAAATGAGAAAGCATCAAATTAAAAAAAAATAAATAAAAACTTCTGCACAGGAAAGGCTAGAAAAGCATGAAGAGAGACTACAGAATGGTAGAACATCTTTGCTAGCTACTCCTCAGACAGGGGAGTAATATTCAGAATGTATAAGAAACTCAAAACACACCCAAAGAAAAAAAGAAATGGCCAAATTGAGACATAGGCAAAATAAATAAAAAATTTCTCAAAAGAAGAAATACAAATGGCTAACAAATATGTGAATAAAAAAAATTCAACATTCCTAGAATCAGAAAAATGCAAATCAAAAGTACATTTAGATCTCATTTCACTCTAGTTAGAATGGCAATTATCAAGAATACAAATCATAACAAATTCTAGTGAGGATGTTGGGAAAAGGCATACTGAGACTTTGTTCGTGGGACTGTAAATCAATTCAAGCACCTTGGAAAGCAGTATGGAGACTTCCAAAACCCAGGAATGAAACCACCATATGACCTAGCTATTCCACTCCTTGGTATTTATCTAAAAGAGCTAAAGTCAGCATACTATATAGCAATACAGGCATATCAGTGTTTACCATAGCTAAATCATGAGGCCAGTCAGGTAACCATCAGCAGATGTTTAAGATGCAGTATGCACACACAATGGAGTTGCACTGAGTCACAAAAAAGAATGAAATGGTATTTTCTGGAAAACGGGTAGAACTGGAGAACATCATGTTAAATGAAATAAGCCAGACTCCAAAAGTCAAGGGTGGGAATGGTTTCTTCATACACAGATACTAGAGCAAAATGTTGGGGAAAAAGTGGGGAGGGTCCTTCTGAAAACAGAAGGGTGATCAGTGGAGTTAGGGAAGGGGGTAGAGAAGGAAGACGGAAGGAAAAGGACAAAACTGCAGAATAAGGTTGACCAAATTCTGATGTGTACATATATGAATATTCCACATGGATTGCACCTTTATGTGTATTCGTAAAGCACCAATTTAGGAAAACAACAATAAATTGAAGGAAGAACAGTAAAGTAGAGGAAGGGGACCCAGGGTATGAGGAAGGAAGGCACGGAGGAGGTACTTGGGACAATTCATATCCATGCGTGTATGATTACGTCAGGATGAAACCCACTATACGTACAACTATAACATACTCTAAAACTTTTAAATATACAGATGACTTAGGCAAATTCGTATTTTTTAAAAATCTCAAGCCTAAAATGAATACTAACAAAATATATAAATTAGAAAATACTTTATATAATTTTTGGAAATTTTTCATAATATTTTTACATATTTGGGTAAAAACTAGAATAAAGGTTGATAGGGAAAAAAATCAAAGAAAAGAATCCCAGAAAAGCATAAGAGTAGTTGACTGAACCCTGGGTTTAGTGAGTGCAGGAGTTCTCCGAGCAAAGGAGGGATGATTAGGACACAGTGTGGCTGAGTCACAATGTCCCCAGAGGCAGATGTCTGCAAAGTACAGCTTTCAAGGGTGGTGGCAGTAGGCAGTGCCTCCTGTCCTTGTTCCCACCTCTGGGCTCTGCCATGTTTACCCATGCTGTTCTCTGAAGAGCTGTCTAAATCTCAAATAACCACGAGCATTCTTCTGCTTAAAGGCTGCCCAGCTCTCTGTCTCAGCACCAGGAGGTCTCCTCAGCCTGTGCTTACGGAAGCCCTGGGAGTGCCTCTAAGCACCCCGGGAAGGGAGGAGAGCTTTGGCTTCCTTGGTGTCTAACTCCCCAACTCGCATCCAAGAACCTGAGAAAGTATTTATCTTGTTATTGATTGGATAAACAGTTGGTTTTAAAAGCATTATCAAGTAACAAAACCTTTTAAAAACCATTAATGAAGGGGATAACATCTTAATCTTTAGCACAGCAGGAAAGACCCGCTTTGAGGAGACTCACAAGCATTTCAAAGGTTATGCTTCAAGCTCTCAATGTACCATGCCACTTAGGTCTGAACATGCATTATTTTTTCTTCTACAAAAGCCCTCATACACTCTCTTCCACCAGCTAAGCCCCACTTCATTTAACCATTCATGCAACTACAGATGATTTTTCAAGAGTCAATCTGAGGTAACTTGGCCCCTGTCCTTCTGAAGCTGGGTAGATGTTTCTTCCTAGATGCCCTTTGTCCTAAGGACGGGACCAGCCCATCTGCGAGGATGCTCCTTAGTGAGCACTGTGAGCACTGTGACGGGTCTTACGCACCTCAGCCTGGAAGTGCTTTCCACATAATGGATGACCAATAAGTACTGAATCGAATTTAGCCCAAAGGATGATCAAATTATCAATTCAGCTAATTATGAACTGGACCAGTCAGTGTAAGGGATTTTAGAGCGCATCAGCTGACAGGAGAGGATTAAAGGAAGCTGGAAACCATCTAGTGGTACTGAAGGCCTTCAAGGAGTCAGCCTAAGGAGGCTGTGATGAGAAGGGTGGATTCTCTAGGGAGGGGCAGATTCTCTAATGAGTCTCTAAAGGAAAAGGAAGCTCAAAAGACAATGCCAGATGCTCCCCTCAAAGCACAGTAACAAATGCTGTCTTTTACGGAGAAGAGAAAGAGCCTGTATCGACAGATGGAGCAGCCTCCTCAGCTCTTCAGATGAGCTCAGACCAGGAGGGAGGAGCACGAAGATGGATCAAGGCCACCCTTACCCACCTGCAAACAGAGAACCATAGCCACCTGCACAATATCCTCGGGAAGCCTGCAGGAGCCAAAGCGCATCTGTGGGGTGGGGCTGAGGCAAGGGAAGCCATTTCTTGGCAGTCAGTAAATGGAATCTTACAAACATGAAAGGGCTTGGCTTGGCACTAAAAGATGTGATTCTAAGAAATGGCAGGGAGGAAGAAAAGTGGCTGGGGTCAAGGTACTGCCACATTTTCAGAGTAGAAGTGTGACCTGGGACTAAAATTTGTGGAATCGACCACAATAAGAGCAAATACAGACCAAGACAGGTGAGTCAGCTCTACCTAGAACACCCCTGGTCTGTGGACTTCTCTTCTCAGTTAATGGCAACACAATTCCTGTCTGTGCCACACCTTGGAGTTCCTGCTCCTCCCTGACATCTGCACTCCCCTTCAGAGGCCTACCCCTCCTCTGTAATCACCCCAAGGTGAACTGCTACATCAGAGGACTGTCTCCTCCACTGTTTTGTAGTCTGTACACAAAGGAGCTCTCAGAGTGACCTTGTCACATGGGTGTGTCCTGACACTCCTATTGGGATGAACCCACTCATCCAAGTCTCCAGGATGATGCACCATGGGGCACCATGTGGCCCTGTGCTCCTGCCTTCAGTTCACTACACACCTGCCTTCCCTCCATCTCCTCTAGAGCTCCTCTCTGTCCATCCTGCCAGAGACACTGCTTCCCCAGGTGCTGCTCTGACCTCTTCCTCCAGGCACACAAATGACACCTGCCTCTATGTATGCAGTGCCAGCTTCTCCCTTGGCACTTCCTGGTGACCCACCTTCAGGGTGACCCCTCAAGGCTTTCTCTCACTTCTCTTCTGTATTTTTCTCTATGGAATTATCGCCTGGAAAATAACTTCTTCTGGGTCAGTTAAGGCTGGTAGGGACTCAACACTTATTGAAAGAATGAAGAAATTTAAGTGAACTATGATAATAATATGGCCCAAAGACTTGAGACTGTGGGTTGTACTGATTTCCCTTGTTTGGCAACACCAGGGGTTGGGCCCAGGGCCTCACATTCTAGGCAAGAACTCTACCAGGGAGCCACGGCGTGTGTCCCCCTAGAATGGAATGTTAACACAGGAAGATCTAATGTTCCCTTGGGGATCAGAAAGAGCCTGTAAGTGACCTTCCCATACACCAGCCATATCAATAAGGAGATTACTGAGTAATGAGATTCATGCTCTTGGAGGAACTGGGCAGAGTGGCAGAAAGTAAAAGGATAAGGACAAAAACAATTAAAAATACAATGAACAGGGGCTGGGGATGTGGCTCAAGAGGTAGCGCGCTCGCCTGGCATGCGTGCGGCCCGGGTTCCATCCTCAGCACCACATACAAACAAAGATGTTGTGTCTGCCGAAAACTAAAAAAAAAAAAATATTAAAATTCTCTCTCTCTCTCTCTCTCTCTCTCTCAAAAAAAAAAAAAAAAAAACAATGAACAGAGGAAAAACTTGTGAATGGCTCTGGAGTGGACCCAGAGTTTCCTGACAACTGTCAATGGTTGTTTTAGCCCATTCTTCCAACCTATCTGAATCTGTGACGTCCCTGGGCTGAATCCTTTCATTGTTTGTGAGCTGTTTAAAACTATAAATTACAGAAAACTCACAGTACTGCAGATGAAAGCTTTCCAGAAACATATGAATAATTGTTTTCAGGGTTTCCTTCCCATAATAAGCCGGTTTTGTATCTATTTACACTTAATTTCAACGTTACATTCTCCTATACATGAGTCTTTGACTTATTCTCTTAAAAATTCATAGCATCCTATTATTTTCCTCATTAAGCAATCAGCTGAAAAAATCTTTGACATAGACTCATTTTACATTTATATGAAGCGTGATTATACTATTTTAAAATTTATCCTTTAACAGAACTGAGACTTTATCACATATGAGGTCTTATTTACCTCAATTACAAATACAAAAGCTATGGAAAGACACAGCGTTGGGAGTAGAACCCCCCGTTTCCCAATTCATGAGAATAGCACCTTACTTAAGAAAATCAAGAACAATAAATTTGGCAACAGAAGTCCCACAAATTAGTAACAGCTAAGCAAGGAAGCAAAGATCACTGATGCAGAATGTGTTTCCAGAAGGTAGCTTTGACTCCAAGCCACTGTCTTGGGGCTTTCCTGGATAACAGGTCATGTAAGTGCATCAGAAGGTCACCTGCCAACTCAGAACTGCAAGGAGGTTGTGTGCACATCACAAGAAGACAAGGCTGCCTGATCCAAAGGTTGAAGGCTGGTCAGCACGTGGTTGCACAGCTACTTAAGAATCAGAACCACTGGCTGGTGTTAGTAATGAGCGTGTGCCCTTCAGAAAGGGGTGGTGCTAATGAACAAGGGAGGGATCAACCCAGACCCTGAGGCCTGATTCTACAGAAACTAGGTCAAGGGAACTGGCCAGGATCATCCTGGGATTAGAGGAGGGCTAGGGAACTCTGAAGGAGCATGATCTAACTCATCGTTCAGTTGTAAGAAATGGCAAGGTGCCACAGCCCCCAATCCTTGAGCAGCCACCACCCCCAATCAGTCAGCAGTAATCAGGTCTTTTTGAGTTAAAATCTGTAGGGTTTGATTTTTAGGCACAGAACTACTATAAATTAATAGACTACAGTATAAACATGACTTTTATATGGACTGGGAAACCAAAAATGACCTGTGTCTTGGTTTATTTTACAATTAGCTTATTACAGTGGTTTAGAATCATACCCATAGAATTCTCTGGGATTCTTGTGTTAAAATATTATTTTTCCTTTTCTATTTAGAAAACATGAAAAAAATTAAAATAGAATAAAATGGTTAGCAACTAAAATATGGTTTTATCTACAATTTTAAAAACTCCAGCTCTGTTTCCCACCTGACAGCCCATGTGCTAGGAGGGGAGCAGGCTGTGCTAGGGTTATTGGGACCACCCCTCGGCTCTGGTAACAGTGCTGCATGGTGATACTTGGAGATTTATTCCAGGTGACACCTCATTTAGTTGGCAAAGTAACTGATTAAAATGGGAAGGGAGACAGGTAACACAATTTATGTTCCAAAACAAGGAAATGTCAAGATGATGTTTAACGTTTTCCAAAGAATGCTTATTTGAAAATTATTTCCGCTTTGAACAATTAAAATATTTAACTGGAAGGTCCACGTCTGGGGAGGGCCTGCCTCCCCGGTTCATGGATGGCATCTGCTGTCTGCTTGCTCTACTGATGGTGGGGTGAGGAGCAAACTGGTCCTCTTTCATAAAGGCACTCATCCTGTTTAGAAGGGCTCCACTGCCCGAAAGGCTCCACTGCCCGAAAGGCCCCACCTCCTAGTATCAGGACCTCATAGACGGGAGTTCAGCCTGTGAATCTTTGACTCCACAGAAATGTTCCGTCGGTCACACCTGCTCTGTGTCCCCCATTTCATTCTCCTCTTCCCACTTGGCCCTCCCAACACTGAGAGTCTAATTTTATACACAAAGAGAAGTAAAGCATGGCTCTCCCTATCTCACATAAATTAATTAACTTTCTCTAAGTATATTCAGGCATAATTCTTTTTAGATAATTAGAGAGTTTCACTGGGTAAAGTTATTTTCATATCCCGTGAACAGGTACTTTTTGGACCATTTTTAAATGGATTTAATTATTTTACAATAAAAAGTCAGTTTTAAAGCAAAATCAAGGTTTTTGCCTTTTTTCTACTTTAATTTGGAAACATTCTTCATTATTTCACACTCCTTAAAATAGTGAGCTGGCATTCTTCCTTGAGGCTAAGATAACAAAAGCAAAGTCTTGAAATTAATTAGGAGGGGCAACATTTCGGCTGCCTCCCGCGGGCCTTCGCAGAGGCTTAGCACCTCCACAGGAAGGCACCGCGGTTCAGGCATGTGTAGCCACCAGTGACGGGCCCTCCTTATGACCACTGGTCAGGGTCCTGCCCACTGGACAGGCTTTAATTAAATTGCAATTCCCTCCTCCACTCTGGCGTGTCCCAGATGCCCTATGTGAGCTTGGTGCGTAATTAACAACAATGGGCAAGCGCACCCTTGCTCCACCTCTCTGCACAGCACAGGGACTCCCAGAACCAACCATCACTGGAGTGGTGTGGGCCTGGGGTTGCTTCATCCATCAAGGGCAACTGTGCTTTTTTGCGTTGTATTTGTCTTTCCCTGAATTTCAGTGTTCACACTGCAGTTCCTGATCTGTATTTATTTAATGGTGTTAGGTGATTGAGTTGAACTTATACTAATAAAGCGCCAGAATGACTGGTGATATATTGGTAAGTTTTAATATATTTGCTTACAAATAATTTTATTATTAAACACATGAAAACATCTTATTTTTTAATATAAAAGTAAAAAAAAAATTAAAACTATGTTGTAGGATATTTTCATATGATAGTTGAATGGCACTTGTTGTGTAGGCCTGAAGTCCAACCCAGCAGAAACAGGGGAAATTGCCATTCTTTGTAGTGAGCAGAAATCTCCATGTGCCCATATGTTTATGCATAGATGTTTTAGAGAGCAGAAGAGACAGGTAATTTTAGTACTTTGGCCAAATCAGGATTGCTAGAAACAAATAATTGCTACTTCATGTGGAATAACTCAGATGCCTATCTTCCAACACCCATTCACCTCAGAGTGATGGATTCTGACTACACACAACAGGAATGGAGCCTGGTTGGCAGAACATCAATTTTATATTGTCTAGTCAGAGGAAGACATCACCATGATGTATATTTTTTTAAGTTCTTTTTTTTTATGCAAGATAAAAAAAAAATAGCGTTTCCATGATGCAGATTTTGACAGCTGTGTCTATATTTTGAAGCCTTTCAGATTTTTTTTTTTTAACCACTAGTATTTCATTTATCTCCAGGTCTAGAAAAGGATAGCTGTTGAACTTTGTGAGTTCAGATCATGCAAATTTATCAACATCCTGACTTTGGTCAGGTTAATTAATCCAGCCCGTACAGAAGCAGAGATTGATCTTGGCTATATAAAGCATTATGAATTTCCAGCTTAACCATAATTTTAGTATTTATTAAAGGAAAGAAGGTCGGGAAAGAGTTGCCTGATCCAGCAAGCCTTAGCATTCCATTAACTGACTGTGGACAGGAAGACTGGGACACAAGAGCCCCATGTCACCAGCCCAGAAACACCTTCCAGTTAACACATTCACCTCTCCTGCTGCTTCTCACAGTGACTCAGTGCTCTTGGCTCCAGTGACACCATGATGATCTCATTGGTGAGAACACAAGGGAAAGTTTAAAATGAGGACAGACTGGGACATTTGTTGGTGTAAATATAAACTGGGCATAAATCTAGTTGAGCCCTGAATCTTGATGTTTTCTCAGACTGCTTTGGCACTCCAAGGTGTTTTGCTCCTTTGCAGGCAGTTCTGAGAGCTCTGGGAAGTCTTCTCAGGAATGGGTAAACAAACTATGGGCCATGCACATAGTGGGACAGCAAGGCACCAGAGAAGAATGAGACAGCCAAATGCATGTCACCGAGTGACAGAATCCAGCCAACACAGGGCACGGCACAGCACTCTGGAAAAGGCTCAACTCCAGAAGAGGAGTGCACACTCACTCCATTTTCTATCACAAGTAAAACTGAAGTGGGTTCCTCAGGTTATAAAGTGGGTTTCCTTTCTCCATTTTGCCAAATATGACTATTGAAAGACTGGCCATCTTATAGTAATTTCTCACATATTTGCTTCTATTTTCTTTTTAGAAGAGGGAATACTTTAGATGTAATAATTTTCAATAAAGGTACTATGTATTTAGTTCTAATTATACCCATTAAGGACTTCATTGTCTTTAGCATCATTTTGATCAAAATATATACAACTGAAAGGAAATTAGATTTTTGAGGATGAGACATGGAATGTCGACCCATGCGTCACCCACTCATCTGTGTGACATGAGATTGTCCCCATATAGCTCTTGATCCTGATGCACAGCACAAAAGTGTTTTGCTCCATTTGAGGCCACTAATGAATACTGTGTTACCGAGAACATGTTAGAAAATATGTTTTCCTTTTAATGTGGGCCTGCTATCAATTAGATAGAAGATACTGTCACAGGCAGTGAAGACTCATTAAACATTGATTTTAGTCTAGTTGAGGCACAATACACAACTCCAATCTGAAGACCACAGCTCTGTCAGAATAAAGGCCAAATGAAAAAAAAGAAAACAGATCGATATCCAATATTTCAGTTCTGAAGTTAATATGCTTATAAAATCATACTGAAACATCCATATTATCGAAGGAGGTAGTTTTGAACTATAAGCAGACTAGGCTTTTTAATACTAACAAATCTTGGCTAATACAGTAATAACCATACCTACATTCGGTGCAAAAATATAATGAGTTAAAAAAGAGCTTAAAATTGCTTTAAAAATAATTGCCAATATATCTTTTGAAAGTTAATCTAGAAATCCTAAAAGTGGGGGAGGCATTGCTCTGTCTGGTCAGGAGTTATTACTGACACAAACACATCCCAGAGTTAGCAATTAAACACACAGAATTTTAAAATAATTCATTCTATCCAAATTGTAGTGTTTCTTGATCTGAGAAGGAGCCACTAAAAGATACCTTTAGCAGCAGGTCAAATCTCAGAGTTAGCTACTGGCATGACTGATCTCATATAAAAAGAGCAGTGACCAAGAAACAAAAATGACAAAGACTAAAGCTGGCCTGACGTTCAGATCCTTGGTGGAGATCTGGGTTCTGACCCACCCACAGGTGCACATGCCACACACAAGGCTCAGTGCCACCAGGAAGAAGGGTCTTCCTGTGTTTCTCACCCAGGAGGATGTGAGCTTTCCAAACCAGCTTGAGAACAGACAGCCCCGCATGGGAAAGGCTGAGAAAGTAGAACTCTGGAGGCATAAATTTGTTGTTTCCAAACCAGTTCTCCTGTGAAGGTTGGTGGCACTTTTAATCTTCTTATTAAAAATCTCAGGGAACTCTCATGAAGTCCTGGGGTGGGGGTGCCACTAGCAATTGCACAGCAGAATGGTAGCTGTTTTTATGGTCATGAAAATTGAACAATGGATTTAAGACTTACCAGGGAGAAATATGGAGAGCTTTTGTGTTTTAATATTCACCATTCAGTTCCCCTATGATTAGTTTATGGCATGCACTACTTAAGATGTCGTGACTGTTTTCATGTGAAGACAGTCCTACCTGAATTTTTGTTCACTTCATCAAATAAGTTGCTCCCATCCACTGAACATTATTGGAGACTTATCTGGGCTGAGTTTAAAAATCATGCAAGTCAAAACCTCACAAACTGCATGAAAATGCAGGTTTTAAAAGAAAGTTTACTTTATCCTCCTCTGGGTTCCTGAGCCTCTTCATTACCATTCCTACCATACTAAAATATCCGCTCACTAAGTCCCAGTCAGTTGGGTTACATATGCAAAAACGCCAGTCTATATTGTCTTGTTGATTACCTATTCTTATTGTGAATGTATTTTTTTTATATAATTTTGAGAAAAAGAGCCTAGGAAACAGAATAAATTTAGGTAACAGAGACAGGGTGGGTAATTCCACCTGAAACAGAAAGAAAAGCTCAAAGTCTAATTGTTTAGGATGAATTGAAAGGGAAAAGACTCTCACACTCAGAGAAATACATGAATAAGTTTGAAAGGTAACAGAAAAAAATAGAATAAGAGTAGAAGTGCTAGAGAGAGGGAGGAGAAGGGAAATGAGCAAGAATCCACTCACCACGTGGCCAGAAAGAACCAAGGGTGGGCTGGAGCTGAGCCAGGCACTGTGCAAACAAAACACCTGCAGGCATGAAGGTCCCTGTGTGATGCAGAGGTTGTGCTATATGGAGCATTATCTAACATTCCATAGCAGGGTATGGCAGTGCACACTGGTGGTCCCAGCACCTCTGGAGGCTCAGGCAAGAGGATCCCAAGTTCCAGGCTAGCCTGAGAGGAAGACCCTGTCTCCAAATGAAAGGGGACCTGGGTGTGTGGCTCAGTGGTAGAGCCTCTGGGCTCAATTGCTAGTGCCCCCCCACCACAGGACTTCAAGAAAGTACTCTGGGATTTTTAAGATTAAAGTGCCACCACCTTCCACTCTATCTCAGTGCATCATCTGCTAATACCTGTGCACATGTGTGTATGCCGCTCCTGTGAGCTGAGATTCGCCTCCCAGAACAGACATGTTTAGTCCCGACCACAGAAGCTCATGCATAACGTGAAGATGGGGCTGTGGCAGACATGATTAATGATCATGAGGTCAAGGCAGTCCTTGATCTAGTAGCTACTGCCTTAGCAAGACAGAGAAACTCCCTGCCAAGATACATACACAAGGAAGAGAGCCCCAAGAAGAAGAGGCGTGATTGAACACATGTCTGCAGGCCAAGGAGGCAGGGGTGCCGGCTGCCAGCAGAAGCTGAGATGCCTGGGGTGGATCCTTCCCCAGTGCCCTGCACACACCTTGGCCTCAGAGTTGGGGCCTCTAAGAACCAGGATAAATTTCTGTTGTTTTAAGCCATGTGGTGTATAGTATGAAGTTATGACAGCCTAGGAAACCAAGGATACTTATTTATTTCCTCATTTGTTCATCCATTCTTTTATCCACGTATATTCAGAGACACATAAAAATAACTGTTAACAGGTAGAATCCCTGCCTGCTAGGGGAGTGCATGACACATAGTGGAAGCGCAGTAGACACTTCCTAAGGGGGTGGATTTTTAGGGAGCAGATATTGAAATGGATGAAGAGACCTGGGGAAGGAATAATTGAAATAAAAATGTAAATAAAATGCTAGCAAGTCACTGGACTTAAGTTCAGCTCCCTGTTTGTGGAGAAGGGATTCTGATTGCTCATTGGGTTGAATGTCTACAAAGTATCCTTCAACTTTCAAATGTACTTTCCTAAAAGCCCAGAATGCAAATGTAAATGTGCAGGTTATTAAAACCTCACAGCATCTATTTTTATCTACAAATATCAAAATAATTAACATAAGCAGTTTTACTTTTCCTATATTTCTGGCCCCATTGAACCCTCCCAAACCCAGGTGCAGATGATTCTATGTGGCAAAACTTGGGAACACAAGTCCTGAATATTGCAGAATGCAAACAATCAGGCCTTAAACAGCTGAGTTCGATGCAATTCCTACCGAGATATTGGATTTGAACCTAATTGGCACTGCTACTTTTTTCCACTTAAATGAAGACAATCCAATTTTGGCTGGTCTACGTGACTTCAGTTGGAGAAATGTGAGAATGCCCAGTTTTGTTGACTTGCAGTTTCTGTGAAGCGATAATATCAAGAAAGGATTTAAATTCCATGCTCATCCTGCTCATTTTCAGTTTTACAAAGGATAAAGTGCACTTGGTGTGGCCGCCTGTGAGAAGCAGTGTGTGGGCCTGGGGCCGAGTGGAGTGGAGTGGCAGCAGTGCAGAGACCAGACCTGCCCCTGTGCTCCTGGCACACCTCACAGGAGCCTGGGGATGACAGTCAGATTTGGGTACCATCTCAGGAGGGAAAGCACCTGGACAGGGGTGACGGGTGATTCTGGGTATGTGCCAGCAGTCCAGTGGCCCATCTCCAGTTTGAAATTCCCCTGCTGTCTTCTCTGCTTTGCGCTGCTCCCTTGTTACTGTCACTCTGGGTACCTGGCCTCGCTCCCTTGTTCTGCCTCTCTGACAAAACACACCCAGCACTTGCATTCAATCATCAGCTGATAAGGAGTAAAAGCCACTTGCTTGAACAAAGCTGGGAGTCATTTTGAAAGCCTTTCCCTGGAGCAGAGACATGGGCTTTTGATGGGTAATCAAGATTTACGAAAATGAGTTTGCAGAAGTTGACAATATCGGGACATATCTCCCGGCCTCCCCAGACCAGGCAACGCTTGCTTTGTGAAGCAGAACACAGAGACGGAGGCTGGGGCAGCTACACTGCTGCTAGAGCTACATTGGGAGGGCAGCTTACACCATGAAGCACCTGTCTCCACCCACTCCTTCCTCCACAAAACTGCTAGAGAAGTGGCTTGGAGATCTCAGGAACAGTCGCACAGGGCAGCTACCCTGGACTCAGTCTTCCACAGCTTCTCTTTAAGAAGATTCCAAAACGTGCAGCACTTCACTCCACTTCTCCTCCAGCCTATGCTACTCCTGGACTCTTCCTATAAACTGACCTTCATATGACCTTGAATGTCACAACTTCTTTGCAAATTATTTTGCAAAGCAAGGAATTTTGAAACTATCATTCACTACTTGACAGAGGAGATCTATTTGGATAGAAATCTATTTGTGCTACCAGAAATCCTTAGCAAAAGCTCTGCTGAAAGTTGGGGGATATCAAGTTTGTTTCAATGCATCCATAACATTTTCAAGCCCAACTGTGTTCCACACAATTACAGCCTGTCATGGCTCTTTATTCTCCTTCCCCAAATCCAGGTTTTTCTTAGTTGGAAGTTCTACTGAGGAATGGGAAGGGAAGAGAGATGAGAGGCAAAGTGGCAGCAGCTGCCATCAAGACACAAGTAGGCATTTGAGTAAGGACAGACAAGAACAGGGCCTGGTACATGAGCCAGGAGGCCCTGGTGCTCCAATCAAGTGGAAGGCAGGACTCAAAGGCTGCGCGAGCTAAAAATACAAAGCTCTTGTCAGCACAGCGCTCCTTGGACAGTTATGCAGGAAACACGTCTAAGTCCGACTGTTAGGCAAGCATCTTCTCTTCCTCTGTGCCCTCCTGGAAGTGTGCAGGTGTCCTGCTGCCATCTGAACATACAGAACCTGTAAGACCCGCAGGTGCTCAGACACCACAGCACCTGGATCTCCTGGAGGACCAGGGGGGTGAGGTGTGCACCCTAAAACCACAATCTCAGCACAGGCTCTGCAGGCCCAAGCTCCACTGCCATCTGTCAGCGTGACCTCTGGTGTCATGTGTCTAATTCAGCACTCAAAAGTGGAAATGGTCCATTTGTCTGTCCTTGGGCTTACAGAAGGTAACCAAGGTGAGGAGCTGAGTCGGAGGCACCCTTACTGTGAGTGTCCAACACAAAGCTCAGCCCTCATAGTCGCACAGTAGTCATTCCTAGACTGGACTCTTGGGTGGAGTGCATGTGTATAGACCATTTATTTTCATGGGTCATTTGTGGGTGAAGTGAATTTCTATACTTTTAAATATAGGTGGCTGCATATGTACATTTACTTATGAATTTATTGAATTGCATATACATCATGTACCTATTATTTACATGTTATCCCTTTCAAAATGAGTCCATGTTAATAAATATTAATTATTAATATTAAGTCCATGTTAATAAATATTAATATTAATTTGTATTTAATTTTTAAAAATAAATCTAATTTTAAATTTAATTATAGTTTTTATTAATTAAATTAGTAGGAAGCAGTGTGGAGAGATGTTCAGACTCTACCTTAAGAGAAAAATAATTTGAAAGAGAATTGCTTTTAAGAAAAATGATTCAAGTTTAAAATAGTAAATTCAAAAGACTGTCCACTTTGGCCTAAAGTTCTCTATTTAGCCTAACTTGATGTATAAATAGATTGTAACATACTCTTCTGAAAATAACTAAATTTCAGCCAATCCCAGCGGGCTCGATGTTCAAATCATTGTTCAAACAAGACAGATAGGAGCCCTGACCAATCAGGCCATGTCCACCTCACCTCCATTTCTGTATGTCACTTCCTTTTTCCGGATGTAACCACAGAATAAGCTCCCCATGTAGTGGGATGGAGCATTCTGAACCACTTCTGTCCACATTGCTGCCTGACTCTAGCATTACCAATGAAGGCAAGTAAAATTTAGAAAATCAATAATATAGAGCAAGAGAAAAAAAAGAAAGTTTGCACTTTGCATACAACATCTACTACTGGAATCTCCAAGCAAATACATTAGGAACTCAGTGAATGGAAAACATTAAGTGGCAGGAAATGCTTACAGTTTAATTTATTGGCATGGATCTGATTGCTGAGAATGTGACACAAGCACTTTAGGGTAGGGATCAGAGAGAAAGAACAGACCCATGGAAGGGGGAGGGGCTGCAGAAGCAGAGAAGTCAGAGAGGCTAGAACAGGCAGCACTACTGGATGGCGGAGCGAAGCCCAGGAGGGGTGGCCTGATCCACAAGCATCACACAGCTTGTGGAAATGGCTCTTCCCTGAATGTCGATCATGCAAGTGGTGGTACAGGCACTGCCAGGAGTATTTGATGGCCACCACACAGGAGAATGAGCAAATATATAATGATAAACTCATACAAATGTGCTCATAGAACATAGCCATAAAATTGCTGAACTATCATTGTGCACATGAATGGACCTCACAACTAAACGTTGAGCGAAACCCTGGGCACTAGAGAACACAGAGTAAGTTTCCTTTTGCATAAACCTAAACTTTGAAGGCAAAGTTATACGCAGATTTTATTAACGCAGGCTCAGATGTCATCGACTGTTGCGCAGAAGAAGAACAAGAAGATGGCAGTGACACTCAGGAGCAGGGCCCTTGCTGAAGTGGGAGACAGGGAGGTGTGTGAGAGGGGCTGGGGACGGTCTATTCCTTGACATAGCAGGAGTGATGCTGGTTTCCTCTTGCTGTGACGGACTGGGCTATGAATTTTAGTTTGGGCCTATTTTTGAATGTGTTATATTTCTTAAGGAAGTTTTAAAAAGGGAGACAATTGATTTATTGAAAATCTGAGTAGGGGTCTGTTGCTGGAGGATGTCTGTCCATCTGTTTGTGGAGTGACCTCCTTCAGCTGCTCTGAAGTAGATAAGTTTTATGAACAGTGATCTTTGCAGCACGAGTATCTGCCCTTTGATTGGTATGCTCTTCAGGGTTGATGATGCCTACGTGGATGTTATTAGTACTTGTCTGGGAGCAGCTCCTTGACGTCATGGCATGGGAGGCAGTGGTCCACGAAGGACGATCAATAAATAAGAGCACTAGGAAGAACGCGAGTTTCCCTCTAGAATGTCGCTGAGCCAGAGACAGACCTGCTGATGGGGAATTCATTCAGAAAGTAACCCTTGAGCAGGAGGCTTCAAGCATGAATGATTTTCTTTACCTCATGGAAGCCTAAAGCTCACTGCCTCACTTAAAGCAGCAGTTAATTAGGCATCATTTAAACCACTACTTTATAGAACATAAAAGAGTAGACTCTTTAGACAGATTTGGACATCTCATGAGTACTTCTTATTTCAACATAATCTTTCTTCCACGTACATCGAGAGATGTACTAAAATGCCTTTTAATAACGGAAGAGTCAGGTTCCAGCCTTTGCAGTTTGAGTCCGTAAGAAAGCCACGCTCATAAAAAAAATTATAAAACTCTCTCTGCCTATGTTGCTCCTAAGCCCACAAGTTCACTCATCCCTGAGCTTGTAATTATAGATTATTATTGGACAAAATGATTTCATCACTCCTCTCAGAAAAGTAAACGTTCTTAAGAATGGAAACATTTCACTATTGCAATAGCATGGGGGTGGCTCTGGAACTTTCGGGGCTCAAACCCTGGCACTCACAGAGGCGTGTCCACATCCTTGCACCTCACCACACCCAGGCACAAGCATTTGTGAGGATGCACTGACAGACCTGGGAGAGCCTGGTGCAGGCCCTGGCACCGGGCTGCGCTGCCTGCATCGGCCCACGCTGACCCCAAGTGTCCTCCTCCTCGCGTCTTCCAGGTTTCCCACAGAACGCTGCACGTCCTCAAGGCTCTTGGTTTCTTCAATCAATATTCACCCAAAACAGTACTTTCCCGTCAGCCTCATCCCCATCACTACTCTGGGCTCCATTTCCCCACCTCTGCCCTTCCTGCCCCTGGTCCCACCCAGATGTCAGGTCAGACCTTGCCTCCTTTGTGTGTGGCCACCAACAGGGAACCCCCAAGAAGGCCTATTTAACTCTGTAGTAGGTCACCAGGCCCTCTCACCAGGCACTGCCCATAGTAGGTATTCAATGTTTGACGGAAAAGATTGCAAAGCAGAATCATCAATTCCTTCTGGCCTCTAAAATCTGCATCTGTTTCTGAGCGGTTCAGGAGGGTCAAATGGCCTGGGAATTAATATTTTTCTGACATGACACACTAAAAATCAAAGAAAACAACAACAACAAAAACTATTATTGAGAATTTTCTAAAAATACCCTGTTATTAAATTAAATACAGAGCTATATAGTTCTATAAAGTAAGGTAACCTTCATGGAAAATGACTGTGAGTTCAAGACTTATAGTCTAGATAAAATTGACATATTTCCACACTGTGCCCTATCAGCATACATTGGGTCTCAGCAGCATATGGATTGTCTAACATATGGATAATGACCCTGTTCCACAGAAGTCTGTGGTGTCTACAATCATTGTGCTCTGCAAAACAGGCTGCTGGATGTTTATGAGGAATAAGCTTATTCTCTCATTTATTTAATAACTATTTAGATAGTAACCACCATCTAAAATTGCCATACCTATATTATACTACTATTCCCTTATGGAGGAAATATTTGCTGAAGAAATAAAATGAAAATTACATTTATGTACCCAATATATTCTCAAAGAAGTTTAGAAGGAGAAAAAAATTATTTATCTACACGTATGATTGTATCTTTAAAAAATCCAACTAACTACAAGAACACATTATTGGAACCAAGAAATGACTATCAAATGAGTTGGTCTATGATAAAAACATAAAAAGCAACTTAACCCAGCCAATGTGAAAAACAACTGTTTAACAGCACAGGGAGTAAGTAGCATGTTGCCTTCACTGAATTGGCCTGTGACACTGACCCTGGACTGAGTACTAACCACGGGAGCTAGAGGTTATGGCACAGAAGTGGAGAGACACAGAAAGGTGTATTGTCACATCATGTGAACTAAAGAGAACATCACAGGTCAATTATTATCATCAGTTGCGTGTGGCTTTTTAAAGGAATTTCTCCATGAGGATATTGTAGGTAGCATTGAACTCTAAGACTGCTATGTAAAAAAGTATGGTATGGCAGGTCCTCAAAATATTAATAATGGAATCGCCATATGATCCAGCAATCCCACTTCTGGGTGCATATCCAAAAGAAGGGAAGCCAAGGTCTCGAAAGACGACTGCTCTCTCCTGTTCACTGAAGAACTGTTCAAAGAGCAAAGATAGGGAAACCACGTACATGGGAATGGATGAACAGATCATGGCATATACAGGCAGGAGATTATTATTCAGCCTTCAAAACCAAGAAAACCCTGATTCATGCTGCAACTGAACTAAACAATCACAGAAACAAATGTACTGCATGAACCTACACAGATGAGAAGGCTAGGAGCTCAACTCAGAAACAGGAGAGAATGGTGGGTTGCCGGGGGGCTGAGGAAAGAGATGTCAGGAATCGCTGCCCAATCGGGACAAAGTCTCAGTTACACAGGATGATGGAATTGTAGAGATCTCTGTGCAGTGTGGCTCCTGGAGTTAACAACATCGTACTGTGCATTAAAAATCTATTAAGAGGCGAAATGCTATGTTAAGTGATCTTACCTCAATGAAAACATCACAAAATGTACAAGCAAAATTCCTGACCAAACCTAACAGTTGCCAAATCTAATTGCTTTACCTTGCGTCATATACTACTCATATACTTGGTTAGATCAGTGGGCCTTTAGTTTGTAGAAGAAAGCTTTTCATTGCTTCATTATAGGATAATAAATGTTTTCCTTAAAAAATAGAAAAGTTTATCAATGATGTAAAGAGGAAACAGGAAACTGAAAATAAGAATTTTACTCACAGAATATCCAACCTAATGCCATTGATAAATATTTAAGAAGTAGAGGGATTAAATCATTCATTCAAATGCATGTCTATTTAAAGAGTATGATTGGCATTTTCTTTCGGAGGTCATGTGCCATTGGGAACCACTTAATCACTTAAGTTTTCTGATCCCTTAGTGTTCATAAAGTATCAAAGCAACACCACTGACGAGAGTTTCTCACCTGCTACTTGGTCCTGCCCTGTTCGAGAGGAGTGTGTGTCCGTCACCAGCAGAGCCAGAAGTCCAGCACAGGGCATCACTGTTTTGCCAAGTGTCTGGTTGAGACTGTGGCTGCTTCATTGGCAAATGCAGCCTCTGAGCAAAACTCTAAACCAGCTCTTGGGGAACTTCCCTCTTACCAAGGGGTGAGGTCTGAGTTGGGGAAAGGGGTGTCTTCAAGGTCTGAGTTGTGAAGTAAGTAGCAATAGCTCAAACTCTGAGAGAACCCTGGCCCTGAAACAACAACCGTGCCCACCTGACAATGAGGGCTGCAGTCATGAGGGCAGGTGCAGGCCCACGGGGCAGAATCAGGGCCACCAGGCACTGGGCAGGCCCACGGGGTGCAGGTGCAGGCCCACGTGATTCTGCTATGGAGCACTGCGGTAGCACCTGCAGGCCTTCAAGGCGCCTGGAGGAGGTGTCCACAACACCCAAATGCTACCACCAGAGTCTTAAGTGACAGGGAACAATAGAGTAATACCCTGAAATTTCTATTTCTACTTTCACCTCCACTGAAACATAGTCAGCCTGTCAGTTTCCTTCAAAATGCATTTTTTTTTCCACCAACTTAAACATGGTTAAAGTAGAACAGCCATACACCACCTACCAGTGTTTCAGTCAACAATGGACCACACATGTGGTGGGAATCCCGGGATATTATAATAAAATTGAAAAATTCCTACAGTCCAGTGTTTTTACTGGATTGTCTATGTTTTAAAATGTTTAAAAGCACCCATACTTGCCATTCTGTTGTAACTGCCTAAGGTATTCCCTACAATCACATGCCGTGAGGTACCTTCACAGTCTGGTACGTCATAGGCTATGCTGTCCCAGTTTGCATAAGTCTCCTGGGCATTTGCTCAACAAAATCACCTGGACACATAGCCCAGAATGCATCTGCCTCAACTGATCCGTGACCAAATACCCACCTCGGCCTTATCACTGACTGACAGGTGACTGCACAAACAGGGCATCCTGGTCATGGACTGAAGAGGTGACCGTGTAAACACTGCTGGTGAACTTCTGAACTAGCAAGCCCTAATTTGTAAGATAATTCTTAAATTAAGATAGAAATTCATGCCTAAGATAATAAGAATAAGAAGGCTATGAAATAATCAATGTGGAAGTATTGAATTTAGGTAGAATTTCTGACTTTTAAAATATATGGATAATCAAATACTTTTTGTTAATAAACAAAATTGAATTAATAAAGAAATTTCTATGGATGTTTTTCTAAGAGGTCTTCCCAATGGCTTCCCTTTCTTAGAAAATAAGTACACAGTAATATGATTCCTACTTATCATCCTGTACTTCAATTTCATAAGATCAAAAATATATCACCCCAAATTTTTGAAATTTTTCTAAAAAGAAATTGTCACTTGCTTAAAAACCCAAATGGAAACCCTCCATGTAAAAATTAACTCAGTGTTACATTTATTTTCCATAAAATTATTTCTCCTCAAATATTAGCTCAACCCTTATCTCATTAAAGAGTGGTTGGGAGTGAGCTCCACCCTGCTCTCAAGAGCTTCTCCCTTCAATGAGGCTGTTTGCAGTGTGCAGTCAAAACCATCAGTTCCACAGAGCGTGGCCCAGGCCGAGGAGGCCCCTGGCTCTGCCTTTCTCTCCACCAGCTTCAACAAAGCACGAGGTGAGATCCTCACTCTCCAGCAGCTCATGGCACTGTTTGGGAAAAGGCCCAGAAGCCCCTCCGCAGCCTGCCTGGTGCACCTGCTCCAATGGGGACCACTGGAGGCACATCTGCTTCCAACTGAAACAAGTGGGAAAGAATCATAAGAGGGCAATGGAGATGGGTACACCCACCAGACGGAGCAGAAAGAGGCCTTTTTGAAGGTAAGAGGTAGATCAGTCTACCCCAGCCTGCCTTGGTGACTTCTGATGAGAACTCGCACACCAGCAGGCTTGCTTTTCTGCACACGGGGTTCTTTGGAGCTGGGGGGCGCGGGTTGGGGGGAGTATAAGACACCAGCTAATTTCAAAAGCAGAAAACACTTGGAATGATATGAATGAAAGGGAAAATGCCATCACAGGAGGGACACACAAGAGAGACAAGCACGAGACCCTGCCAAAGAAGACAGGAGCAGGGCTTTCTCGGGCACCACATGGAAAGGAAACCGTGTCCATGCAGTGGACGTCTGGAGACGCAGAGCTGTCTGGAAAGGGAAAACAGTGAAACTGCTGATGGAGAAGAGAGGAAATACAACCATTTTCCTTTTTTGGCTCCTGAGAGTTGTCATTTTTAGCATCTCTCTGAAACTGCTTAAGCTCAGTCCGTTTGACAAATGGTTGCTGGGTGTCCGCTTTGCTGGATGCCGAGGGCTGGAAGAAGATGACAGTGGTGCGTCTTGCCTTCAAGAAAGCCTTGGATTGACAGGATGGAACTTGCAGTCAGTGCAAGTACCAGTGCTAAGGATTCTGACCCTGAATTCTACATGTAGCCTTTTCCAGGGTTCAAAATCAAGAGACCCCGATTAAATACCAATGAAATATGGTTAAAAAAATAGTTTTGTAAAATGTTCTTTTTTTAACAAAATCATGCTCTCTTCATAAACTTGCTGGATTAATTCTACTGCATACTAAAGAGATTAAGGAGAATGGCTTCTATGTAAAGAGTCAGGGGTTAGGGGCTGTTCCCTCCTACCAGCATCCCCTGAGCATGAGGCAGCTGGTCCTGAGACTGGAACAGATTTTAGCTGCTTCAAAGGGAGTCAGATGTATTTGAATGTAAAGATGTAAAACACTCATAAATTATTTCAGTGAGATGTCAAAACAGTGAGTCATGATATGTCAACTATTTAAAAATATTAACTTTAACTGTTTTCTTTTAATACAAGCTTTATAGAAGTTTGAGTAGCAGCTCTGCCTTGAAGAACATTCCTAATGAGGTGGAGGGCATTGGAGTAAGTCTCCCAGAGCAGACCAAAGGCCAGACAGGAGAGTGCCTGAAGGTCGCCCACAGGGGAAGGAGCAGTGAGTAGGCACTGGCCAAGCAGAGAGGTCCTGGCTCTCCCCTGGTCTCTCCCAGGCCCTCGACTACAAGATAACAAGGAAAGCAGCGGCGCTCCCACCTGCAGACAGCCAGGGAGAGGAGTGGAGGCCCTGCTGGCAGGAGCTCCTAGTGTAGAATCTCCGAAGGCTCCTGTTACACGGGAGGAGAGAGGGTGAGGTGAGGTAGGAGCCTCCAAGAGCCTGAGGTCGGGGACAGGAGAGGAGAGCCAGACAGACACCATGCAAGGGACAAAGAAGACACTCCTCAGAAAAGAACTGGCTGGGACGCAGGATGGACCTGAGGACGAGGACCACAGCACAGCAGCAGCTCTGCAGGGAGCCTGGGCACCGTGACTTTTACCAGATGGCCCGGACACCAGCCACACCTGAACAGGCCACCCCTGGGAATAACAAAGGTCAGCAGCCAGCACTAAGGAGAAAATCAGGCACCCCCAGCCTCACCCCTGGACAGAGTGTGTGTTGCAGTTTATTTAATGGACATTTTCTCAATTTTCCAGTGGATATCAACAACAACATTACCCTACAGATGAGCAACAAGGTAAGAATCCTCCCCTCACCGTTACTTTTCCACACTATACCAAGTGCAATAAGACAATAAAGGAATTAAAAGGTATAAAACTTGTGAAGGAAGAAATAAAAGTTGTTGTTCACATATAAAACAATTATCTATGTAGAGAATCTGAAAGAAAAAAAACACGATTGAAATAATGTGAAATTACAACATAGTTGCAGAACACACAAAATGTCAGCTGGTGTCCTATTTTACCATCCGTGAACAAGTGGAATTTGAGATGAAAAACACAATGCTATCTACACTAGTGTCCCCCAAAATGAGACCCTTAGGTATAAATCAAATAAAACATGTCAAAAACCTGTATGAAGTAAACTATAAAATTCTGATCATAAAAAGCAAAGAAGAACTAAATAAATGGAGAGTGTTCACATGATTACGGACAAAAAATAAACCTCAATACTGTCAGTTCTTCACAATTTCTTCTATAAATTCAAGGAAATCCCAGTCAAAATCTCATAAAAATATTTTGTAGATGTCAGCAAACTGATTCTGTCATTCACATGAAGATGCAAAAGACCCAGAATAACCAAGTCCACACTGAAACACAAGACCAACTATCAGTTCTCCACTTTCAAATGTCACCATCAGACTACCAGAATCAAGACAGTATGGCACTGGACAGGAATCTAATAACAGATCCGAGTGGCAGAAGAGAGTGAGGAAGAGACCCACACAGATACAGTCAAATGAACTTTAATGAAGCAGCAAGGAAAACATGATAAGAAAGAGGGCTTCTCAACAAAAGTTGTTGTGACAAATGGAAGTTCACGTGCTGGAAATGAATACAGACACAGATCTTATGCAACGCACAGAAATTAACTACCCAAGGACCACACACCCAAGTGTGAGACACAGGACTACAAAGTCCTAGAAGAAAACAAGGAGAGAAGTTCAGTGACGTGACATGCAATGACTTCTCAGTAGCAGCCCCAGTGTCCTGAGCCATGGAACAGAGCGTGGAGGCCAACACCTTTGAACTTCCAAGGGCCTTCCCTTCACAGCATTTGCTGTCGCTTGTGTTCTTGATAGCTGCCATTCTGACTGGAGTGAGACGAAATCTCAGTGTAGTTTTAACCTGCATTTCTCTAATTGCTTGAGATGCTGAACATTTTTTCATGTGTTTGTCAACCATTCATATTTCTTCTTTTGAGAAGTGTCTGTTCAGTTCCTTTGCCCATTTATTGATTGGGTTATTTGGGTTTTTGTTTTGTTTTGTTTTCGTTTTGGTATATATGCAAGGATTTAAAATAAGGATACTGTAGTGACACAACAACAATGTTTATAGCAGCACAATTCACAATATCTAAGTTATACAGTCAGCCTAAGTGCCCTTCAACAGATGAGTGGATAGAGAGAATGTGGTATCTATGCACAATGGAGTATTACTCAAACATTAAGAAAAAGGACTGTAGGAAATTTGACAGCAAATGGATGGATCTCGAGACCATCATGTTAAGTGAAATAAGCCAATCCCCAAAAACCAAAGGTTGAATGTTTCCTCTGATATGTGGAAGATAATGCACAATAAGGAGAGAGAAGTGGAAGAATAGAAGTATTGGATGAGACGAAGGGAATGAAGGGAAAGGAAGGGGAACAGGAAAAGGAAAGACCTTGGAATGGATGGATGTGACATTACTTTCCTATGTGCACATTATGGATACACCCCAGTGAACCTCACCATCAGGTACATTTACAAGAATGGGGTCCTAATTAGAATAAGATGTACTTCATGCTTGTACAATTATATCAAAATGGATTCTACTGTCTTGTATAAGTAAAAAGAGACAATGAAAAAATGTGGCTGCTCTTCAAAATGGTGGAGGGAGTGCCAGGACCAGCCACTGCCTGGGAGGAAGAATGGCAAAAGGCACGCCACACACAGCAGAGGTGTCCAAAGCATGCCAGCCCCTGAAACTCAGAACTCTGAAAACCCAGCAATAGAGCCACAAACAACCCAACAAGGAGATGAGCTGCAGGTGTTACAGATGTTTCACCAGGAGGACCTCAAGATGGCACATGAGCTCATGAAAGCATGGCCAACCTAACATGTCATCAGGGAAATGTACACTGAAGCAACCGTGAGACCCCAAGGTCTCCTGCCAGATTGGCCATGGCCAACGTGCTGACAAAGCCAGATGTGGGTCAGGACGTGGGACAGGCATCAATCACTCATTGCTGGGAGTGTAAGTGGTCACGCTGGAGGACCCTTTCGCTCTTACCACACAATGCTGCGTTCACACTCCTGGGGACTCACCCAGATCAGCTGGAAGCATGGCCACCTGGAACCTGTGCATGGGGTTCACAGCTGCTTTGCTCATAATGGCCAACCCCTTGGAGCAGCCAAGAGGCCTGCAGTAGGTGGATGGGTAAATAAAATGTGGCATAGCCAGATCCTGACAATGTGATAAGATTCAGGATTAATAAGAAACAAGCCGTAAGCCATGGAGGTACCTTAAACAACTGTTAGTAAGTGAAAGAAGCCAGTCTGGAAAGGTACATAGGGCATGATCCATTGCATGACATTCTGGAAAAGGGTAAACTGTGGGGACAGTAAAAGACCCATGGTTGCTGGGGGTCAGGGGGAGAAGTGATGTGTGGAAGCAGCAGAGAGGACTTTTAGGGCAGAGAAACTATCTGCATGGCACAATAATGGTGGGTACCTGCCATTTACATTTATCGTAAAATACATGGCAGAAATAAGCAATGACCCCAGATATAACTATGAACTTTGGGCCATCAGATGTATCAATGTACCACTCTGGTTATTGATGTTGATAGTAGTGGAGGCTGTCCTTGTGTGGGGGCAGGGGGACATGGGATCTCTGTACCTCCCATTCAATTTTGCCATGAACCTAAAACTTTTCTGAAACATAGATTTTTAAAGAAAGATTGTGACAAACTTCCAAGTTTCTACAGAACCATGCATTTGAACACAAGTCCACAAGCATCACCTGTGAAATTCTGATTGCACTAATGACCCCTGCCAAAACACGTCAGTAAATGAGTTTCCACCTTCCAGGCCCAAGGGGAGGATGGAACGTCTCGTGAGGACGGGGTCTGTTTTTCCATGGTGGGATGCTTTCAGAGCAGGAGCTTTGTTTCCTTGGGGCTGGTCACCTGAGACCAGGGAGAAGCCTCAGCAGTGGCTCCCTGGTACTGTCCATGTGAGAGTGTCCTAGAGCAGGGCTCAGACTCCAGTGAAGGTCAGAATCATCTGGAGCACTTTTTAACTGTCTGTAGTCTTCCCTCTGTGTTATTCTGCTTGGCTGTTTATGGAGTATCATAAACTGCATGACTTCAACAACAGGTACTTATCTTCTCACCATTCTGGAGGCTGAAGTCAAGATCAAGGTGCATGCACATTCAATCCCTGCTACAGCCCTTCCTCCCAGCTCATAGACAGCCACCTCCATGCTGTGTGTGCACAGGCCGAGCCAGCGAGCTCTCTGGTCTCTTCTCATGAGAACTTCTACTGAATCAGGGCCCCATCCTATGACCTCATTTAACGTAAAGTATGTCCTCAGAGGCTCTGTCTCTAGTTTCACATGGGGACCAGGTTTCAACCTGTGAATCTAAGGGTCTACATATTGTCAGTCCCCCAGGATGGATCCAAATGTCAAGGGAGCCTGACATGTGCATGTTCAACAAGCACCTCAGATGAATCTCCCGGGAAACTCATGCAGAGATTACTGGAGAGCAAAAATTGTGGGTGAGGAAGTGAGAAAAACTGAAAAAGCTAAGTGTTCAGCTCAACACTTAGCTTGTGACACCATTTAACCTAGTCGATTTTATAAACCTGGGGTTCTGAGTTTTCAAATAATAAAAGCAATATACAAACTGAGTCATCAAAAGGGAAATTCCAACTGCCCAAATGCAGTATTGGACGCTAATGAAGGGAAAGAAATTAAACCTGGTGCAAGTAGCTTCTCAAAACCTGATAGTGAAGACTGAGGATGTAATCAGGCGCACAGTCTGGGTGATTGTATGACTCACGCTTCGGAATGAGGCGTGGCTTTCTTTCTCTGTGTGTACCGTAAAGTCCACTCATTCCTCAACCAGACAAGCAGACTAAACACGGCTGGCTGGAGAGAGGCTGGATAATGAGGACCCAGGCCCATTCACCGGGGTTCTCCCTAGTGAGGATCTGGCCTTTGAAGCCCAGTGGAAATAATTTACATTTCTGTTCCATGGAGCTTTCCATTCTTAAAAATGAAGCAATCTCAAGCAGCATTCTCCATGCCCAGGAGGCAAATGATATTTTACATGATTTACAGAAGATATTCTAAAAATGAACTTCTGGGCTACTCTGGTGTGGCTACTAGGTACCTGGGCTTACCAGCTGCTTCTTAACTCTACTCATTAAGTTGTTCTATCCTGTTAGATGAGCGCATGTGATTTGTTGGAATCTCTGCTAGAAATGGAAATGCATGGAGAGGCCACAGTCCCTCATCTGACATGGCTCTTTCATCTGATGTGGCTCTTAGGCCCCAAAGAACAACATATGAAAACAGTCACAAAGGCAATTATAGCAGAGTGGAGGAGGCCCGCCATGCACTGGAGAGATGCGGGAAGCAGGGACCACAGGCAAGATTCTGCTTGAGACAGCCAGGGAAGGTCCACAGTGCAGGTTTAGTGAAATACGGGGTTTTATTAAAACTGCATGTTATTCAAAATTGAGTAAGGATAAACTCAGTTAACTTCCAGTCTGGGATTGTTGCTGCAGAAATCTAAATTTTATGAATAGCAACAAGAACAAAATACGAAGAGCTGCTGCCTTTGCAGTGCTTGTGTACTGTGAGCAAGGTGCCCCATCCCACAGAGCTGGCCAGGGATGGCAGCCTGCTCTTGTACATCTGTAAATGAACCCAGGGCGGAGCACAGTGTCATGCATCTATAATCCCAGCAACTTGGGAGGCTGAGGCAGGAGGATCACAAGTTCAGGACCAGCCTCAGCAACTTAGTGAGACCCTGTCTTAAAAGAAGAAAAGTGGTGAGGATATAGCTCAGTGGTAATTCACCCCTGAGTGGAATCCCCAGTAACAAAAAGTAAGATAAAACAAATGAACCTGAGGCAGGAGTTACTGTGTACTCTCTCCTGGCTGTTTATTTCTTCACTGCAGGCTGAGAACCTCAACTCAAAAGTCTGCTGGCACCAAGCTCAAATATTTACACATCCAATTATTTTAAAAATAGCCCAAACTAGCAGACTTTGGGCCATTTAGAGCCAGCCTGCTTTGCATACCTTGCAAAACCTCATGCGACAGCTGTTCCCCTTTGATAAGATGGAGCCTTGGAGTTTTAAGATGCGGTCATGGGCTCAGTTATGGCCCCCACAAAGTCACATGTTGAAGTTCTAACACCCAGGAGCTCAGCATGCTGCTGTATTTGGAGATAACTGCTGTAAAGAGATAATTAAGGTTAAACGAGGTCAGATGAGTGGCCGTAATCCAGTATGACTGGGGTCTTTAGAAGAAGCTATTAGGACAGACACACGCAGAAGAAAGACCATGGGAAGGCCCAGGGGAAGTTTCCAGCTGCACGTCAGGGAGAGCGCCCAGAGGTCTGCATTGACCTTGGACTTCAGCCTCCAGTTCCACATGCAGACATTTCTGTGGTCCGATCGCAGCGCGTGGGGCTGTAGACCACAGAGCTGATTACTGCTGTGTCTACACCACGGCTACCCTTGGGAGGCATCGGCCAGGGTCCACCCACCCGCTGTGCTGCTGAGCAATCCCCCAAGACTCCTGGCCTGCTCTGATGTCCTCACTGGGCATTCCCGCTCTCCTCCCTTCTGGGTGGTTTGGTTGGGCTCAGGCTGAGGGACCCTCGTCTCCTGCAGCTGGGACCTGCAGGCCTGGTGTGTGTTGCTGCCTCTCATGTGGTATCCTTTCCTCCTTTGTCCCCCAACCCCTGAACTCCCACCCAGAGTCTCTGGTCTTTGTAAATCTGTGTCTACCAACAGGTTCCTCAGGCAAACTTGCTGTGGGTCAACCCAGGAAGTATTGATTAAACAGGTCTATTTTGGTTATTTCTGGTATGATACAGCAAAATTATTTCCTAGATTTATAGTAGTTCTGGGATAGATACCATGTAATATTTGTTATAAAAATATGAATCTCATGACTCAAAATTACAAATTCAGTGTCCTAAAATGTCACAAATAGTGAAATGGGGTATACCAGATATAGTTCAAAATCTGAAAGACTCTTTGGATCTCTGCTTTTTTTGCATTTTAATGTGAATCAGAAACTCAGATGATGTTGTGGGCTTTTCCTATAAGTCTGTTCAAATGAAAAAAATAAATAACTGCACATACCAGTTAAACAAACCAATTAAGCTTACGAGACAAGATGACACTATAATCCAGTATTGTAGATGCACTATAAAACAACGTGCCACAGAGAGATTTTAGACTCTTTGTCACAATGGAAATTGCCTTGCAAGGGCAAGCAGGCCCCACTTTGAGGATGGATTTCAATGGTTGCAGGCTCCCTGTCCGTGTTGTCCTGGGTGTCCGTGGATCCTGCAGAGTGACAACCTCTTCATCCATACCGTGAGAATCCTAGAGGGCACGGCTCTGCAGTTGTGGATTCAGTTAGGTACCTGTGTGACACTCCTGACAGTCACCGTGCCATGCAAAGGGCTTAATGAATATTGATTTCTAACTCCTGTCATCACTTTATTCCAAAGCATTTTCATTTCATAGAGTTCATACCAAATATTTATCATATTTAACATGCATGAGACTTAAACCACCGAAGGGCCAGTATGCTGTTTCAAACTAGATAGTGGGCATGAATATATTTTAACAAATAAACATATTTGGCATGCGAAGACTTTGTCCTAGAAAGAGGGCATCTCAATGCTTCCGGTAATTGCTTTCAAAGCCAAACTTCAATACCCACAATAAACGTGTAGTTCTGAAAGGATAATGAAAAGTATGCAATCAATAGTTGTCCAATATGAAAGCCACATATCTTGTGCAGATCATCACATTCACAGTGAATAGGAGCTCATTTGCCTTTTCAGTGTCCACGTGGCACCTGCATGTTTTAACGGACTCATGTGACTATGATGGACTTCTAAATCTATTCCAAGAATTACTGACTGCTATTAAATTGATGCACATTCTGTTTAAGGAAGAAAACTACTGTATAGCTCACAGAAAGATTTGTTAGAATTTTAAAATCATACTAAACCCAGTGAAGACACCTGAATCACAGGATTACGTTTCTGCAGGAAATAGTGTTGCCATAAGACAAGAAGACAGGACGTGATGCTGGCGACGTTCCTGTGGCTGACTCCACCCATCACCCTGTCACAGGTCAGTGTTATCACTTCTCCCTCCCAGAGGCAAGCAGGCAGCCAGGTGTGCCGACACGGCCGCTGCGAGCATGGTGGGAAGCTGTGGCACTTCCATCCTCCCAACGAAGGCGTCCACGCGAGACAACTGGGAGCCTTTAAGATCTTAAGGACCTCATTAGAAAAGTACAGCCTTTAAGATCTTAAGGACCTCATTAGAAAAGTACAGAACACGGAGTTTTTGAAGGTGTGAGGGGAGCCGGTAGGATACAAATTTGATATCCTTTTCTGAGATGAAGACATACAACTAGTGTTTTAATATGTCAAAATCAAATCTAATTATAGAACTTTACAGGGCAAGGTCTAATGATAAAGCAGTTTCTCTCAAGAAGTCTTCAAGTAAACATTCCTAAGGTCCAGGAACGATGGAGTCCAAGAACGTGTCACCTGGAGAGTCACATCATTATGTTTTCTTACTTGCAAGAAGCTCTCCACTTTCTCTCTTGTTCCATGACAATCCATTTTCTTTTCTAATTACTTCTTATATCTAAATTTTTTCTCACCTTTTAGAACACCAAGAATCCATCTCCACAAAATCATCCTCATTCCCTATCACAGCATCCTGTTTATTACCTCAATAGTGTTTTACATTTTGTAATATTAATATATCAAATTATTGACCTCTAGTCAGCCAGCGTTCCCCAATAAATCATTAGCTCTCTGAAGGCCGGGAACAAGACTATTTCATCACTCAAATCCCACCTGGTGCGCCTGACAAAGTCACAGGATGGACCAAATACCCATGGCATGGTGAGTGGGTGAGGGCATGGAGGCAGGACACGGGGCTCAGGGGTGAAGACAAAAATAAACACTAGAGAGTAGACATCAGGAGGGGCCTATCCCCCAAACCAAATACCTGTGTAGTTAGCCAGAGTGCATCTTAACTGCTGCGGGAGCCCTGGGGGAGCCGTGACTCCCTGCTTTTTAAAGCTAAGGCTACGTCCATTGTGTAAGGCACACTCAAGTGAGGTCTTGGGACAAGGGTGTCGCTGGTCTTGGGTCATAGAGAAGTGGGATCGCAGTCCAAACAACGGTGACAGACACTAACATGCTCCTATTTGCTTCTAAAGTCATTTTGTAATCTCCCCTTCTTTCTCACTATAAAGGCCATCTAAGCAAAGAGTCTGCCAAATGGACAGTAGCTTGAACCAGAACAGATCCATGTGTAAAGTCAGCCCTCCGCATCCAGGGGGTCCACATCTGTGGATCCAGCCAACTGCAGACAGAAAATACTCTGAAGAAACCGTACAAACATGTATAAACTTGCTCTCTTGTCATTATTCCCTAAATATACAGTATGACAACTGTTTACATAGCAGTTACATTATATTGTGTATTAGAAGTAATCTAGAGATGATGTAAAGTGTGTGGAGGGCGGATGAGCCTTCAGTCATCTGCTGATCCTGTAGCAATGGCAAAAGCCAAGCCTGGGATATATTGCTGGCCAAAGGCAAGGATGTTATCAGGCATCCCAGGACAATGGGTTTCCTGAGTGTACCAGAATGTTCATAGCATTGCAACAGTGGGATAGCTGCAAAAACTGTTTCTAGCTCTGTAACATTTTAGTGGACAGAGAAGCCTCTGACAACTCACAAGCCTTAAACAATTCACAGTGCCCCTATAGTTTAACTTCCTCATTATGAGACCCTATATAATAAACTTGCAGAGCTAGTTTTGGGTCACTGTTCCTCCATTAGAGTGCAGTGTCCCACCTGGCCCCAACTTTACTTGATAATGTCTCTGTGTTTTCTTTGTCTCTATGTTTTTCTGCATCTCCAGTCACCACTACTGGAGAATCTGTTGTTGATGCTGGGCCGGTTGCAGCAAAAGTGTCCAGTGGGTTGTGCACAGGTTATGTGTTAGTATTTTATAGAATGGCCTTGAGCATCTAAGGATTTTGGTATCCCATGGGGAGGCAGAGAAGCCCTGGAATCAATCCTCCTGGATACTGAGGGACCATTGTATAATTAAATAATTTTTTTCTATATAACAATGTTAAATTTAGCAAAGAGAACCAGAATTATGGTCAAGGGGTCAAAGGTAGCTGGAAAGACAATGGAACTGGGGAATCCTTCCAGCAGAATCAGGCAGTTGCCAGTGGAGACCTGCAATGGTAAGGCAGACTGGGGCAACTGAAACAAGAATGCCTGGATAATGCTGAGCTGCATAGCTACTGGGAATAGCATGCATTATTTGTATTTTTATAGAGAATGATATACCTATTGCATTTATATGGTGTTCTTAAAAATTTGCATTTATATAAGAAAATTCTACTTCAAAGGTTTAATGGGTGAATATTTCCTCCTTATCTAATATAGCAGTGATAAATGATATAAATAAATAATTCCAGTGGAGAAATGCTTTTCGTTTCATTGTCTGATAGATACAAAAAGAGAGGGGGTGGAGAAAGAGAGGGAGACTAGGGTAACCCAACTGTTAGATAATGTGGCCCTTAGGTCCCATCATGGAGAAAAATCGTCCATTTGATTACCTTTGTCTGGGATAAGCCAAACATTTCAACAGACATAGTTCATAAGAATGGAAGATGTAGATTAGAAAACAGAACAACTGGCTCTGGGAGTAGGAAGGGAAGTCGAAGGGGAGATAGGGTGGAGACAGAGGCAGAATGTGAACTTGAGTGTGAACGCCAAGCAGACTCCTCAGATGGCCCAGTGTGTGCAGCCCCGCTGTCTCCTGAGGCACCCGTGTGCCAGGGCGCACTCGCCTGGCACAGGCTGGTCAGGGAGCCCCACCTCCTAAGCCAAGCATTGCTGAGACCTCAGACAGCCTGCCACCTCCTGTCCTGCTTCTCATTAAATTTTAGAAATCAAGTCAACTTTGAAAAACCACAAGAGCCATGGGTGAGAAAGTTTGCTACGAGTCTCATCTTACAGATCACAGGAGCAAGTAAATTACAAGACCAAGTGACAAGATCTAGAACGGGTTAAAAACATCTAGTTTATCCTTTCTGCCTGAAGACGTCTTCTAGGTTTCCTCTCTTCTAGGTCACTTGATTCCTGCGCAACCTCAGTCCTGGACACGCCTGACCAAGGCAGGCCCACGCCCCACGGAGCCCACAGCTACAGAGGCAGGGGCGGGAAACCAGCTGTGTGTGGGCTGAGGAAGCAGAAGCTGCAGAAGAAGAGCAAACAGTCACTGGTCCCTGAGGCTCTGCCGGGTCTTCCCGACTTCTCCTCTGCCTGATCCTAGGATGTTGCAAAGATGGACATTGCTGTCCCTGCTCTCCTCAGGAGGAAGCAGGACAGCAGCACTGTGCACCTGCAGGTGTTTCCCTGCCAGCCCCTCAACTTGTCCTCACATAGGCACAGGGCCACATTTTGGACAGACAGCACTTGCCATAGTTTCTGGGGTCGTGGTTTATTTTTAGAATCAATGAACAGATGGGCTTTGGAATATTCTCAAGAAATAAATCTCCAAGCATTGAACTGAAAAGCAAACCCAGTCCTATGTATCAATCCTTATTGTATAAAGAGGGCAGTGGGTGGAGCTATTAGAATATTTTAAAAAGAAATATTGAACATGGAAGCAATGAAGATGACACTTAAGGCAATTAATGTATCCATCAGTCAACAAATTGATGCAGACGACCTGCTAGGAAAAGGTACTACTCTACTCTGCTAAAAACTGGATGACAGCAATAGGCACAAGTTGCATTTAAATGTGCATGATCTCCATTCAGTGGCTCTGTACAGTTGAGAAGTGACGCTGGAGATGGGAACAGTGCCTGGGGGACACCGCCTTGGTGAAGCCCTTGAAGCTGGCAACTGGATGGTGCAGATGGCGGCAGCCTGAGATCACTACTACTCCTCCGCTCACTGGGAAGTGTTTTCTCAATGTCACACTTGTCACCTAGTGTGTCCTGTGTCAATGAAGCATACATGCTTATCTCGAAAGATAATGAACAGATAGACCCACAATTTTAAAAATTAAATCCATTTGTTAACACTAAATTTCCTCCCAACTAAATTATTATTAGCTTATTTCATTGAAAATTTATTCAAAGTTATCCAGGAAACAGTGGTGAGTCAAAATGTCACACTTTTTGAAAATTACTTTCAACAATTGCTATAATAAAAAATAAAATGTCTTACTTTAGTCCTATGTGGACTCAAAATATTCACCGTGTCACCACTTCCAAAGCCATATTATCAGAAAATGAGCGAAAATGTCATCTCCGAAGAGTTTGACGACTGTCTTTGTTATCTTTAATTGAGAAGTCAGTGTGTTCGGCTACAGGAACCAATTTAACTATAGCAAACTTCTCAAAAGACAGCCAAAGTGAACAATTTGCAATCAACTCAAAAATAATTCTTTGAGAAAAGATCACCTGCTCATCCTCCCCATCCCCTCCCCCTCACCACCCAAGACAGTGCTCTGTTGTAGGAGGGATGATGCAGTGGGAGAGAGAAAGACAAGACAGATGTGTCCTGTTGTCTACAGCCGCCGGCTTTGGACCCCAGGGCCCTGTCGGGGCTGCTCAGCTGACAGTGAGTGGGAATCCCCCAATCTCCGTGCTCACTGAAACACACAGGGGTGTCACCAGCCCCGAGAACAGGAATACTGTCCTCCACCTTAAGCTACACCAGCACACAACATGAGAACACACTGTCTGTCAGAGAAGAATGGAGCCATACTGCTGCAGTCAGTGCAGCTCCTCCGAGAGCTCTGAAATGCCCACTTACCAGGAATGATGCGGGCTCAGGGGGGAGAGAAACTGCCCTTCTCTGATTGTGTTAGTTAGCTTTCCGTCACTGTGACCAAGATATCTGACAAGAACAATCTAGAGGAGGAAAAGTTTATTCTGGCTCCTGCTCCAGCTCCGTCCATGGCTGGCTGACCTCAGAGCTCCGGGCTCTGGATGAGGTGGCAAATGGTGGTGGAAGGGCATGGAGGAGGGAACGTGCTCAGTTCATGGCAGACAGAAAGCAGAGAAGGAGAGTGAATGAAGCCAGGGAGAAGACATAGTCCCCAGGGCATGTCCCCAGTGGCCCACTTCCTCCAGCCACATCCCACTTGTCTATAGTTGCCACCATTTGAATTATTAGTAGTAGTCCATTCGAATCATTAACCCATCAAATGGATTAATCCACCAATGGAATTTCAGCCCCCATGATCTAAGCATTGCCAAAAAGGCCCTTTCTTGCTGTACTGAAGGCCGTGCTTTCAAAACATGAGCTTTTCAGGGGACGTTAAAGATCCATATAGTAGCACTGTGGCATCATTGAAATATATATGGGATCTCCTGGGTGAGTGCTGGTCAGAGGCCACCATCATCACATTCCTGTAGTGATTTCAGAGAGGACCAAGCTGACAGTCCACACAGAGGCAAGCCAGACACCTTCTAGAACCAAGACGTACTCAGTTTGTGGGGCTGGTGTTTCGCTGTGATCTCTCAACCAAGCCTAATTGTGGCCGAAGGTCCGTGATGTAGCCTGCCGCCATCCTCAGGGCTCCTGGGCCTCCAGTGCCCTCACTCCTCAGCAGGGGGAGCTCGGCATTGGCTCCACACATAGCAGGATACGGGAGGAATGTATCTTTGCTCTAGGCCATTCTTTATCTTTGGGACACAATTTATGAATAAAGAATTATTCGGAAAACCAGATAAACTAAAGTTAGGAACACAGAAAGGAGGGAAGTGTGGTGTTCAGAGGCAGCCAACGCTTGTGACTTTCGAGAACCAACTTGGTAATTCAGAGTATTCTTTTGAGTGCTGTTGTTCTATTATTAATTAGTATGTAAGAGATTCAAAACAAAAGGCAAATGTCCCTTGACCCATCAATCTATACCTAATATGCAATTTAACATTTAATATTAAATATATTTTTGCAAAATAATTGGAGAGAAAATTTATGATTTAGTTTGTGTGATTCTGTCCTTGGAGCAAAGATTGCATCTTATTCATGAATTCCCAATGCCAAACATCTAGCATTAAAAACATCATGGAACAAATGCTTGATGGTTTTTCACGTCAAATAATTTTCAGACAAACAAGAATACATATTCATGAAAAAGACAGTGGAAATCACAAAATAACTGAAACAGTTTGTGTTCCGTTGGGAAAGCCACAGGCACAAGAAGTGACAGGCGTCTTTCCTGCCTCTTTCACCAACTTGACATCACTTTTGGGGACAAAAAATATTTCTTAGACTCATTTAGCAAAAATATTCTAGAAGCAACAGAAAACTAAAAGGAGTGGGGTTTTTAATAACTGTCAGTGCTGAAATCTGCCTTTATATTTGATAACTAACAGGTAATGTTAGGAAGGGCTGTGATTCACCATGACCTGAATTTTCTTTCAAAATACTCTATCCCTGGAGTAGAAATCTGAAAGATGCTTTCCTGAGGAGACACAGGGCAACCGGACATGTTTCCGGAAGGTGACTGCATTCATCAAGCAAAGCTTAGCCAAGTTTAGAAGCCCTGGCTTCCTGAGGGTGGCTCTGGACTAACTGTGCTCCTGCTCTGTGCTCCTCTCTTGCTGCAGAGCCTGTGACTCATTCATATTTATCTTTGCATTCCTCCTGTCTGAATCCAAGCCAGAAGTTTCAGAGTATTCTCACTTGTGTTCACTTAAGATGTTTTTCAAGATAAGTAAGTTACCCAGTGACTTCGGCACCTCCATAATTCTTATCATTCTTACAAGGTGTTCCTCAAATCACAATTAGTTGTTTTGGCCACTTCAATTATCAGAACTTCATCCAAAATTAGAATAAGGATTCTTTTGTTTAGTATATTTATGGTCAGAAATGGAATCTCTTAACCCTTACACTGTTGTTGAAGTTCCCTCGGTCCTTTATTCCAGACAATAAATCTGACCAGAAACCACTATCGGCTTTCATACTCTGTACTCTGAGCTTTTGCTGTTTTCTTGGAGCTATTTCAGGCTGTTGAGTACTGTTAACTCTCCTTCCGGCAGAGCCTGTCTGCACAGGTGTGAGTCGAGGCACAGAGAATGGTTATCACTTTTCCACACGCAGGCTATCTCACCTAGCAGGTGTTTGTAGAGATAAGTTTTCCTTTGTTCAGAGATGCATCTTTTGCTTGAGAAGTGGGTAGGTGCCCATGTGGGAGTAAAAGTTCCGAGGACGACAGAGGAAATTGGAACACTGAAAGTGCACAGCAGAATGTGGCGATTGCCGTGCACCAGGTGTCCAGGAGCCTGGTAAGGGATGCAGCACATCAGAGGCTTGGCCACAGTGAAGTCACAGCCCTTCTCTCTTCCTGGCAAGGAGTCTCATGTACTCTTACACAGAAGGTGGAAATATTACTTTCTCCCACCCTAAGTCTTCATGGATCATATCAGCTCTTAGTTCTCACCTGCAGTGTGTGCCTGCAGCCCAAGGGCGTGGTGGCAGGCCCAGGCCAGTCTGTGCCACAGGCCTCCTGTGGTCTGCACTGCTCCCACTCAGGACCCTGCGTGCTTTGGGGAGGATGCACACAAGCTGAGGTCTCTCCCCCACCTTCACTGCCGAGTAGTTCTAATGGGTTCACCTGTTATGCCCTGGTCTGACTTGTCCTTTTGAGGACTGTTTCTAAAGTACCCAAATTGCTTGACATCTTCACTCTGACCTGTTTTCCTGGGGTCCTGTACCCACTGTGACATTCCATCTTCACTGAGGAGAGGAAGGCTGCCCTTCTGTGGCCCAGGCCCCTGAGTCCCTCTCTTTCTTGAGAGATGAACAACAAGGGCAACTGCAAACTGTTCGTTTGACAAGAACAAAAGGGGGGCTGGGCAGGCAGGAGTAGCCATGTTTATTCCAGGTGAGCAGAAAACGAGGAACACTTGGGGACAATTTCCACACCTTCCACAGACATGAAAATACTACATGAAATGAGAGTAAGTCCTAGAGATCTACTCTGGGCATAGTGCCTAGAGTTAATGACACTGTATTGAATGCTGAAAATTCTGCTAAGACTCAGTTCAGGGTCCTACCCAGAAAATAATAAAAAATAAGTAATAAATTTTTAAAAAAATAATAAGAAGAAATGAGTTAAAAAGCAGGAGGAGACTTTTGGAGGTGCTAGGTATAGACATAAGTTAATCTATGGCATAGATTGTGGTGATGGTTTCAAGGTATAAGCTTGTGTTCAAAGTCTTCCAGTTGTATATTAAGTATATGTAGTTTTTGTAGGTGAAAATTTTTAAATGTCTATGTTGCTCCATTTTTAGATGAGATGCACACATAGTCATCCATCAAAACATATCATGAAAAACTCTGCCTTTTTAAGAAGGGTTCTAAGAAAAGGTATAGGATCAAAGCTATCATCAGCTTTGCATGCTTGGGATAAGCAATTGATTCGAATCCAGTGGGTCATACAAAATGTCCCAGGGAACATCTTCTATTTCTGCTGGTCTTTGTGAGATTTACTGATGAAAAATGATTTTGTGTCATTGCTTACTTTGTGGTGACAGCCTGGAAAGGTACACACTGGTGAGAGGATACGAGTCTATCACGGGCAACAACCTGAGCCACTGAAGTCTCAGTGAGGTTCCCCGGGGACCCCGGGGAAGTCCAAGTTTCACCCAGAGTCAAGACAGCTGTCGTGTTGATGTTAGGTGCTTCCTTCCCCATCTCAGTGTCTCCTGAGCGCTCAGGGGGGTTTCTAAAAACTGCGTGATGCACAGTGTCACAACAGAATGGATGCAGAAGGAGTTCTGAGAATCCAGCTGTCTTCTGTAAACCAGGCATCAAAATTTTTACCTAAATATAATTGAATTGATACAGATGGTTTTGCAAAATTGTTTTTCTTTTTTTGGGAAAAGGGACTTATTTAAAACTTATGTTTTATTTCTTAAAAATGTGCTAGGAATATTAACATTTAATCGATTTTTGTTTCTTCAAATCGTGATGATTATTTCAATATTTGATGGATTTATTTGTTACTTTTAAAGGTATAAATAAATCTTTTAAAATGCCTGTCTTCATTTTGGACACAACTGGAGGTAGACATCACTTATATCAGTAAAAGCTCTTTGGGGCAGATTTGTCAGTTTTAGCAAAGATGAAAACAAAACTCAAATTTAAAAGTTACTTGTGAATTCCACCCAAACAGCAAATAAGTTATTAACATAAGTGGGTCCCATGGAATATTTGGTGATCCTACTTTGAAGTCTTCACAAATTTTTTCAGGGTATAAAGTGATCCTGACACTTTATTAGGGAACCGCTGCCTTGGAAAACCTTTAGGTGTGGCCTTCCATGAGGGCGGCAGCCTTCCACGGGGGGAGGAAAGCAGCTTTGCACTCTGCTGCTGCTGCTCTCAGTCTCTGCTTTGAGCCTTCCTCGCCCAGATCTGAACAGGATTCAGCTGACAGTTACTGCCTCTCCAGTGCCCTCTTATTCCTGGGTCACTGCAGAAGTCCTGCATTGTACCAGAGCTGCAGCCATGCCCAGTCAGGTAGTACACAGAAGAGACAGACGCACAGTTGTAACCATGTCCTTTGACTTCCAGAAGAGGGGCCAGATCCTCCCCTCTCTTAGCTAGATGTTCTTAGATGCTCTGCTGTCCGTCTTAACTGTGGGATTAATGGACACAGCTGGCTGTACCATCTCAGGAGGATGGAGGGGTGTAATTTCACCTAGCGGGTGGGAGACTCATGGCTTGTGTGCCCACGTGTACACACAGCCAGGAAGTCGGTTGTGCCACCCTTGATCTGCTGTTTTCAGTCTTGTCGAGAGATGATCTCCATGGAGGACATTTGGCAATCCATTAATTAAGATGACTAGATGTGCAATGGAATTTATTCAGGCCACTTCATCATAAGCTGGAAGAGTTAGACTCTGTGATTTGTGTCTCATGCACTGGGGAAAATCCTATAGGAAGGTAAGTAGGTCTTATTCTGGTCGGCCAACCTCTTCAGGGAATCCTTTGTTAACCCTCAGGATCCACGGGCTTTGTTCTTCTCTTCCACATAATAGGCCCCGCACACCTGCACCCATGCCTGGAGAAGGCTGGAATGAGGACACACTGAAGGTGCCATGAAATGTGAAGTCCTGGAGAAACCCAAGCTGTGCTTTTACCTCTAATTGCACCCAAACTTGGGAAGCCTGGTCTTTTTTCTGTTGACTGACACATTTCTCTTCCTGGCAAACCACCATTAATTTTCTATAATTTGTGTGCTAAATCCATAGCTTTTTAACATAAATAGTCTTTAAGTCTGTGTGCTACCTAACAAATCTAACATGTGGCCTTCACCCTAGAGAACAAAGAATCATTATTCTAAAACCTAGCTACCCTGTTCTCATAGGTCATTCTGTTTTGTATCTTCTTGGTATGTTTCAGAAAGCAAAACCCTAATGGGAGGCCAGGCTTCAGAATCACTGTGTCACAATGCCCCGACTATGCTCCGTGACCCTGCACTGCTTTATGTGTGATGCTCAAATTGTCAGGCTTAGCTCTTCTTTTAAACATTTTTACAGTAACAGCTTTATTAATATATAGCTCCTGTCTCATAAAATTAACTCCCTTCAAGTGCATAATTTGATACATTTTTATAATATGCAGAACTCTACAGCCACTGCCACAATCTCCTTTCAGAAAATGTCATCACCCTAAACAAATTCTGGACCCATTAGTGATCCCTCTCCATCTCCCCTTCCCCCAGACCCTGGTCACTGCTAATTGGCTTCCCGAAGATTTGACAGTTCTGGGCTTTTTGTGTAAATGGAACCTTACCATAAATGGAATTTTGTGATCAGTTTTTTCCACTTAGCATAGTGTTTTCAAGGTTTATACATGTTGTAGTGCGTATTGATACTTCATTTCTTTTTCCTAGCATGACATTTAAAGAGCGCAGTAGAGTTCCCAGAAGCCAGACTTTGGAAGAGACTCATGATTTCTCTAAAGCATCATGTTTGGAAAGCAAAGCTGTTATTATGTAAGGTATGTGCTATGAGTTGATGAGATAATTCATTTGGAATGTCTTCTGCCCTGGACCAGAAAGCTTTGAGATGCATGTGCTTTGGGTGCTGACAACCAAGGGCTGTTGTTCTGGTGACCCACAGGAGCTGATGGTGAGGACCACACCTGTGTTCTCCTGGCACTCTCTGGGCACCTATCACCTCACTTGAGGGATATGGCCAGACACTTGTGGAGTTGGCCAGGGGCTTAAGAATTTTCTCACAGGTTTTACAAATGACTGACAAATCTGAGATGGGGGTACTAGAAGAACCCAGTCCAGATGACTATCCCACAATTCCTGGAAGGAGGTTGTGGTGCCCTGCCCACTCCGAAATAGAGACCATTTAAGCCTTCACAGACACTGACAAACCAGAAACTAAAAGATGGTGGGATCAGAAATTGTATTATATTTGGGTATTTTAACAAAAGCTTACTGATTTATCTGGGTTTCAACATATTTCAAAGTATATATGCATAAACAATCTGGTTATCTAGCTATTGATCTATCTGGATATAATAAATATGATGCATAAATATAAGTTATATACTTTTACTAGTTATCTAGCTATTTATTTATCTAGATATCATAAATATATAAGTTATATACTTTTAGAGGGCAAACTTGTCAGTTTGACTCATAAAATATGAAGATAACAACATACTTATATGAATTACATACTTATATATTTAAATATCTATAAATATAAATATCTACTTTATACATATTTAAATATATAAGTATGTAATTCTCTTGATGACAAATAACTTATAGGAGACATACACACCCACCCACATACACACACACACATTAATATTCATATGTCTGTCTCCTATCAGTTACCAAACTTCTTGAATGCCTACATGATGTCACAGATGGAAAACTCCCCACCTGACCCCAGACACAGCACATGTCACTCAAACTATCCCAGGGAAAGTACCCTTCCAGTCCCCTTCAACTGTAAAACACCCATATTCCTCTAAAAAATTATTGAAAATGCTACATAAAATGACCTTCAGGTTTTCCGTACCAGGCATACATGAAATGTAAATGATTTCCTATTTAGACTTGGGTCTCAGTGCCCAGATAGCTCATCATCCATTTGTAAACCCAAGAACATTTGCAATTCAAAACACTTCTGGTCCCAAGCCCCTCAGTCAAGGGATCAGCTTGTGTGTGTGCGTGCATGTGTGTATGTGGGGAGTGGGCTCAGAAAGGATCTCAATTGCATTTGTCAGTCCGTCTAACTGAATGAGTCAGAAAAAGCAGGAATTCTCTAGGAAATGCAAGCTTACCTGTCACACCTGCTGCCTTAGGAAGAAGCCTCTATGGCCGAGGTCTGTCTCCGAGGACCCTGGGGTTCTGAGCTCACCCTGATTTCTATGGCTTTCCTTTGCTGCTTGCTCTCTGGCTAACTTGGAAACAAGTATATTTTCACTATAAAAGCCTGCCTTTGCACGGATGGTTTGTCAGCTGAAACTTATTTGTTTTCACACATTGACCTTTATTTTCTTGCTGGAATATTTACAACATATTTATTTATTTATTTATTTTTCATTCTTACCAGAACTAGGACAGAGAATGGAATATTAGAAATATATTATTCCTTATGGAACATTTTGGGAAGTTTAATGATGCAGTGGTATCTATATAGGATAAAGAAATGCTTAAAATATCATTAATATTCTAAATAACTACATTTGTTTTTAACAGCTTTCTCATTCTTATGAATTGTGAATACTATATATTTATTTTTGAAAAATTAAGCTTGTCCTAATGCCTTGAATATAAATTGGTATTAATACTGAAAATCAATCAGTAATCAAAATGGAAAAAGATAATTCACCAAAACTCCCAAATTCACAGCTTTTATCTGTGAATGAGGTCCAAGGATCTTAGAGTCACACACACAAAAAAATACAGAAATGAAAAGAAATCTCTATTCATTGTTGTTGCTGTTTACACAAAGAATTGAGAAAGTTGGATCTTCACAAGGATACTGTAATTATTTGCTTTATCTTATAATACATAAAGGGGAGCTTCAGAATACCAATGCCAATATTATGCATGCTATTGTTGAAATTTTAGTTTTAAGGGTTGGGGGGTAGTGTGCTGGGGGCAGAGCTTCATGAGGTGCCTCTGTGTGGATGTGAGCCATGGGCTCATGAGCCAAGAGGACTGTCTGTTCCGTCCTGCAGCTAACTCTTAGCAGTGCCTTCGCATTTCTGTTTTTCCTCATACATCATGATCATGTAAAATGGTTCACACATGATTCTAGATAGATAGTGCCACAAAAGCTGTTGAGAGAGCTCAGGCTTCTTCCCAGTTCTCAGCGCCCAGTGTCTCCCCTTCTGCGTGCAGCAGTCATTGGTGGTGGTGTGTATCCTCAGTTTAAATTTAAACCCAGGAGGGTGATGTAACCCTCCCAGACCTTCTTAGTAGTGTAGTGTCACCCTCTTTCTTCTCCACCTCATCTTTTCCATGTCGCGAGTCTTGAACACACACCACACCTGCAGAGAAGTTACCTCTTCTTTTCACAGCAGCCTCAGACTGTGTGCATGTGTACGGTGGGTGGGCAGGCTTCATGGTGGAGGGGGACAGTGAGACTCTGTCCCGGTTACCTGTCACCTGTTCATTTACACTTTGCTGTCAGAAGGAAAATCCTGCATTCCTGTCACTCGCACTCTCCCACCGGGCACGTGGTAGGTTCTAGACTAGTTTGCTATGTGGACCAGGTGGGCTGTCACCTCACTAGACACGGGAGGTTGCCTTTCAGGGAGGCCACAGCATTTTGCATTTAAACAATTAATTGAGAGAGTGCCAGTTCTCCAGTACCTCAGCTATGGAGGAAGGAGGCTGTGAAACTTTGGGGTTTTGCCAACTGGATAAATGAGTAATGCAATGGTATCATTCTAATTTTCATTTCTTTAACATACCACACAAATGTTAATGTGGTCTGATCTTTAACACCAGAAGTGGGTACTTAAAAATGACTTGGCAATCAGAAAGGAAGGTGTATAAAAATAAATATGACCTATCTTAAATGTGTATGTGTAAGTCTGATTGTATTGCAGTTTAGGGCCCACTGTACTTTTAAAATATAAAACTCTGTTATTTATATACCAACATAAAAGCAAAAGTGCAATTTGTTAAAAGACATTTGATTTAGAGGGTACTTATGTTAAAGGCAGCAGGCATTTTTGAAAAATAATGTATCCCATCTGGGACCTTGCTTACACCTTTGTAAGTGCTGTTGCTATGTAACTGAATAAATGTCAGAAGGGTAGAAAACCATGTGCAGAGATCATCTTAGTTTTGTGGGAAGATGCAGAATCTCCTGGAGTCTCTTTTCTGAGATCACTGCTGCTGTTGCTATTGTCATCACCAGTCATATTATCATTCATTGTACAGGTGTTTGCATTTCCAGAATTGGAAGGTGTGGGTGATTTCAAAGAAGTTCTACAGTAATGTGATAAATGCAATTTTTCAGATTCTGCTGAACAACATTTTGCAGCCTGGGCTCCACTTGGCTATTACCCTATACCACCTCATTAGAATTTCAAGCTGGGTATTGATTTGCATTATTTCTTTCTACTTGAAAGTTCAATCAGGTGTGCTCCTCCATGAAGGTGCTGAGTGGGTCTACCCAGGCCGGGGGAAGCAGGCCAGTGGTTGCAGCAAACTTTCAAGCCAGTGTTGACCCAACAGGGTGCCCTGATTCCTGCAGTAGGGCATGGTGTATGGTGTGACCACAGCACACAGGAGTTACAATGTCTATTTTCTCATTAATTCCTCTGTCCCTGGGAAATCTGTTTCCCTGACAAGGCAATTTGCTTTTAACAGCTGTCCCCATAACCAGGTTCCCTGCTCTACCATCATGTTTCTTCAAAGAAATGGATAGTATTACAATATATAAATACAGCCTTTGATTTCTCCGTATTTCCACTAATGCTAGAAAGGTTTTTTTGCTGTGTCAATCAATCAGTCTTAAATAAAACCACTGACAGCCAATGATGAGGTCATTTGGGAGAGGTGCAGGATGGTACACTGGGTTGGAGATGGCTACATTTTCTGCCCTTTCTTACTACACAGTACCCCAGATTCTCAGTACCCTTACACTTTCCTATTTCCTTTCCTTATGATTTAATTTCTGTTCCCATCAATACAGTGCCACACATGTTATATCTTCTGTAGGTTTTCTTTTTCTTTTTTTTTTTTTGGTATTATTTAGAGACAAGGCCTCATTTAGATGCTTAGTGCCTCGCCATTGCTGAGGCTGGCTTTGATCTCCTGATCCTCCTGCCTCGGCTTCCCAAGCAGCTGGGATTAGAGGTGTGTGCCACCGCACTGGGAAGTTTCAGACACTTGACCCACATCCTAGCAATTCAACTTTGAATCATTGGGTGAAATCATTATTTTCATCTCCATTCTTCAGACAGGAAAGAGAAGCTCAAAGAAGTGACTTAGGTCACTTAGCTAGTGAGTCTATACAGGATTTTCAAAATGAGCATCTGTTACCTAAGTTTTCCTTCTCAGGAGACTTATAACCCCAAAGTTCATGCTGAATATAGAACACTTTATTTGTTCAGCAAAAATACTAATTCTGGATTCAGTTATCCACACAGCTAAGATAAATAAAGGAACCAGCTCCCTTCTCTGACAGCCTCATCCTTTATCACCAGTATTAGGTGCCAGAAAAGAGTTTGGCATTTTTCTCTCTTTAGAAATGTTATATGATGACCTTTAGCTTAGTGTATTCTTTGGAAGAAGCTAAAAATGGATTTTCTGTGAATTAGCATGCAATTTGAATTATTTTGCAGTATTTTTGCACTCGAGGTTTACCACAGCCATAACTCATCAGACATTAAATACTGCACTCAGCTTCCATGTGCAATATTTCCGGAAGACAGTGTGCATATGCAGGGTGTGAAATACATCTTTTAAGACATCCAAGTAGACTTCCAAGTCTCCTTCCCTAAGCCCATGGATCAGCAGTAATGCTTTTAGAGTGTGCCTATAGAATAATCATTTCATTTATGATGGATTATGTTCTTCATCAGCCTCCAAAAACACTCATCTGAAAAAACATGGGTAAAGAATGTAAGCAAATAACATTTCCCCCAACTTTTCAACCAAAGGAATCTCACAGAAGAAAGAGTTGATAAGACAGCAAACTTCATATATTTTCCAATATTACACTGGCTTATTGTATTAAAAGGGACTTAAGAAAAGATGGGTTGATAAACCACAGTGGACTTTAAATATAAATGGTTAAATTATGGGAATTTTTTCTTATTAAAACTTTGTTACAAGGAAAAATAACCTGACTGCTTCCCCAAATTATTGCAATTCTAGGGGGAAACATGTTTGTCTTCAGTCATTTAATCTCTAATATGTTGGGGTACTTGGATTTATTTTCCCTGTGGCTTTATGGTCATGCTCACTAAACATTTTCCTCACACTCTTCTGGGTTACCATCTGCTCCAGATGTGGGTCACAGAGAGAGGGTGGGTCTGCCAAGTCCTCAGACCCACCCGCTCTGCACCAGCAGTGCAGTGTGACCAGGGGGCACCACAGCACCCTTCATTAGCATCAGTGCCACTGCCCCCTGCAGGCTGACGCAAACTGACCTCCTCTGCAATCCTCCTGCTTCCTGTCCATTTGCCTCCGTCTCCAGCAGGCACTGCCACAGCTCTCCAGCCACACTCTGGCTGCCTCCAGTCGCCTAGTCCATAATCCTGTGCCAGCTTCAGTTAACACAGAGAGCATCGTGCAGGTGACGCCACACCCTCTTCCTCGGCATGGGCCAAGTGTCTAACCCACTCTCCACCCCGTTGTTTCTAAACTCGAGTCACTGGAGCCATATGAAACGTTGCCCTGCATCATTACTAACTCTATATCATCTAACTTATTCTATCCGCAATACTTCCAGAACTCTGAGAATCCACATCTGGCCAACCTGGAATTTCGGGTTGTCTCTTTGCCAACTTGCTTTCCTCAGGATCAACACTTTATCCTTCAACCTCTGCAAATTTTCTTTGTCTTTATTCTCCTGTGCCTGCTTCTTCCCTCAGCCAAGAACTGTTGTCTTTATGAAAAACACAGCCAGGTCTCAGCACTCACAAGGACTCAGCTCTAATCATCTCCGCCTTTGAAGTCTCCACCCGCCTGGCAACACAAGCAGACCACTAGGCTCTGGCTTTGCATCTGATAATTCTCTGGATACTCGCCCCTAGTTGGCTAAAAGGTTGTTGAGGGCCAAGACCTGGTATTTACCTTTGTCTGCATCTTCTTTAGTTTTCTAATTCAGTTACTAAAATGCACTCAATATTTATTGAACAAATAAATATGTCATAAAAACCTGCACAAACAACTACTAAAACCTCCCAATGGCCAAGACTGTTATGTAAGGTATTAACTTTTCGTAAAACTAAATATCAAAATGTTAGATTCTAGAGAAAAACTCAATGCCATGGGCTGAACTGTGCACCCACCCTATTCACACTTAGAAGTATCAACCCTGAGGACCCCCGAATGTGATGTCATTTGGAGAAAGGCCTATACAGAGGTGATTAGGTTACAATGCCCCCATATCCCTCTGATATAGATGTCCTTACAGGAAAGTACATTTTGGACACACAGAGAGACACCAGAGATGTGCACAGGAGGAAAGACCATTCGAGGCCACTGTGAGAGGGTGGTGGCCACCATGGGGAGAGGTCCAAGGAGAAGCCAAACCTTGTTGGCACCAGGATCTTGGACTTCAGCCTCCAGAGCTAGGAAAGACAAATTTCTTTGTTTAAGCACCTCAGGTTGATGGCGATCTGCTGTGGCAGGCTTAACCCACTGTCTTCACAGGACTAATCTGCAATTTGGGAGCAATCCCTTAAAACATGACAGTGTCTACGTCACGGAATATCATGTTCTAGGAGATGTTCATCCAAGTGTGGCCCAGAACACCATCCATGACTTGACTGTTCAGTGGCCCAAACATTTCTGCAAAATGCAGCAAGCCTTCCCCCAGAGGCAGCAGAGAGAGCACGAAGCCTTCTCCTTCCCTGGTTAAAAGGCTCTTTTCCTTCCATCCCCTGAGTCCCGTCCTGATGTACCAACAGTATGCTGACGCTGAGCAGAAGCTCTACCACACATACATGTCACCCTGGGGAGGAGCCAGCTCAGCCCACTGTCCCACACAGACCTGGGCATGGAGCAGGCAGGAGGACTCAGGAGCTCCTAGGACACTTCTCCAGGTGAGTCCCATGCAGTCTTGCCTTTGTGCCACACCAGGCTCTGTGGCAGTGAAAGATGGAGCGTGGCTGAGGTGGCCAGACCACATGGGCTTCAGCTGAGGGTAGAGAGTGACAAGAAGAATTTGCTTTGAACTACACTTGCATCAGACAACATGGTACCACCACAGGCAGTAGAGCGGGAGAAGACCCCTGACCACAGGTCTCCAACCCTGACAATGTGGCAGCAATGAAGAGGGAGCATCTTAATGACAAATGGTAAGTGTATAATGAAGGTGAAACCAAAAAACTAGAGTTTAAGAGGGACCCAGAAACAGGAGCAAGTAACAGTGTCCAGAAGCAAGTAGAACCTCAGTGAGTTCTTGACCGAGTTCACCGTCACGGCTGACGTTTGACAGCTGTCAATTTACCTCATTACACACTCCAAACACTGAAGTAGGCTCTATTACTACCCCCATTTTACACATGATAAAAACAGAGGCAAAAAGTGGCACAGGCCTGCCTCAAATGCGGGGACACAGGAAATCTGGCTCTTAGTTTCTCTAATGTTCTGTCTGTAGTTTTGTGGAGCTGACATGGTTTGAATGTGTCCTGAGAATGCAGGTGTTAGAAACCTGTGGGGACAGTAGTGGACGTGACAGGCAAGTCTTGAAACAGGTGAGAGGTTAGGATGGCCCCATTGCCACAGGGGAAGGGATGCTGGGGTCCCGGGAGCGTGGGAGTGGACCCTCTCGCTCTCTCTCCCTGCCCCCGCCTTCCCCTGTCTGTGGGCCTTCCTGCCATGAAATTGTCATGGGGCCTGCAGGGCTGAGTTGGGGCGGCCATCACAGTCCTCGGGTGCCTGTCCTTGTGACTCTGCCAGAAGAAATTCAAGTGGAACACAGTAGTAAGTTCAGTGGAGAGAGTGAAAGGAGAGGGTTGTGGACGGCACAGGGACAGCACGGACGGCCTTGAGGAGAGGACAGGGTGCAGCTCATGGGGCGGAGATTTTCAGGAAACTGAGTCCTGTGTTCCTGCCTTGATCCCCTCTTCTCCCCTACCCTTTGGGTAACTTCCACTGCGAGGGCCTGGATATTGTGGTTGACAGGATGGTTGTGACTTAGTTGGTTGTAAGAGATAATGATGACACTTATCTGAAAACCTTAGTGCCCCCCTTGAGGGGTTAAAATTAGCTGAAGCTGGGGGCTCCTGATGTACCAGACCCCACTTTTCCGATACTTATCTTTTTTATTTAGGGTCCCAGGATTGTAAGTAACAATTCCCCCAGAGGATGCGAGCTCTCTGCAGCCTGGCGAAGTCAGGCCTTCTCACTTCCCAGTGCTCGCCTGTTCAGATAAAGCTCCCCACAGTTTCAGTTTTATGGCTTCTGGATGCTTCTTGGTGCACAGGCCTAGTGCCTGTCCTCCTGGTCCTCTCCGTCTGCCCACCTGTTCATTGCTAACTAACCTACCGCCAGAATGCCCAGCGTGATGTCCCTGGCGAGGTGTTGGCCCTTCAATCCTGGATTTTCAGCCTCTGGAACCGTGAGCCAATAAATCTCTGCCCCTTGCACTCACCCAGTGTGTGAGGACCTGCTACAGAGCACACAGGGACCAGACCAGGCCAGCGGCCCAACATAAACCGCCAGAGACTGGTGTGCTCTAGTATCCGTGGGTTTGCCAAAGGGTCCTGGGGAAGTGGAAGCCGGGAAAGAGCTGATTCTTAACCTTCCCGTACTACTTGACACAGTGCTCCTCGAGTTTTACTGTGACTGACATGAAGAACATTTTGTCCTCCCCAAAGGCGGTACCGTGTGGAGAGTGGAAGATTATGTGAATTGCTTTCCAACCGTCAAATTGAGCCGCTGATGCTGCTTGGGCTCTATTTTGTGAAATGAGGAAAGCATTTCCAGCGGCACCTGGGCCTGACTTGAGGTCTCAGCTTCACTACTGATGGGAGAGCAGGTGAGTAGAGCCCTCGGCCTCCTCTGTCTCTGCGTCTGAAGGGATGCGGTGTGAGACAGCTCCTGCATGCAGTTGGTCAACAGCTGTGCTTGCTACTACTTCTGGAATTACTTTTAATTTATGTTAAAGTGTTACTTTTTACCCACTTTGCATGATCTTTCCCACCCCTACACATCTCAGGTGCTATGTGTCATTAAAGTCACTTTCGTATCACCTGGTTTGACAAGCACAAGGAATAAATCCTGACAAAATGGTAGAGGCAGCACCACCAATGCCACAGTCACCTGCAGTCGCCTCCCTGTGTGCTCACAGGACCAAAGCAGCAAGCCTGGTGGGCTTCAAAATGAGGACAGGCTGACCCAGTGTGGCACGGTGGCTGCTAAATGCCACACGCAACAACGGTGCTCCCAGAAGGAGCAGCCAGCACTCACAGTGGACCTTTTAAGCATCTCACCAAAGAAAACAAATGCTCTCTTCTGGATAATGAACTCAGGAACTGGGGACAAATGTCACACAGAATCCACAACCTTGCAACACACAGTCTGACGTCTCCGTGAATACAAATGCTCCATAGCGTGATTCATGGAGAACAGACTCAAATGCTTTTTAAAAGAAATGTTAGGATAAAAAAAGTTAAACAGAGTCACTAATAATGATAATATAAATTGCTATCTTCCCCAAAGAGGATGTTCCTTAAACTTATTTGGTGAGGATATTTTAATTCTCTAATTGTTTGTCCTTCCAGAATAACTCTTTAAAGCCTCCCTGGACGTTTATGGAGCACAGGATGGGAAAGTTTGGGATAAATAATGTTCCTATTATCTATATGGCATTGTCCAGGAGACAAGGAAGGTGAAGAGATTGCCAAATCCATTCTTCTAAACTCTCTGAAGTACCACTCTTGAAGACTTTATGAATGGCATTCTAATTTAGGAGATAAAAAGATTGCTACTTTGCCCAGTGTTTTACGTACACCATTTCGATGACACTTCTTCACTTTGCTTGATTCATTCTGATGAGGATAAACAGAGGTCACTGCATAACCACACTGTTTGACATGGCAGATGCTAGTTGGAATCTATTAAAAATTACCAAGCATGTAATTGAATGGATAGTCATGAGAAAAAGAAACGAAAGCACAAGGTAAGTGTTTGGTAGCTATGGATCCTTTTAAATATTAGAGGGAAACTCTCTCTCTCTCTCTCTCTCTCTCTCTCTCTCACACACACACACACACACACACACACACACATGCACACACACCTGCCAGCTAAGGAGAGAAAAGCACCCGGGGTGTCTACCCTGCAGACATGGAGGCACCTGACCCTAGGAGTTACAGTCGTAGCAGGCTTGTGACCTGTAACAACGCTGAGGAGATAGACGGATTATTTTAAGAGCAGATTTAAGTTTACAGAAAAAGTGAACAGAAGTCTGTTTCTATTTAAGTTGCTCACCCATCCCCTGTGCTTCTCCCCATTAGGAACTGCCTGCATTTGTGTGGCACCTTTGCAGCCACGGAGGAGCCAACAGTGATACATTATGTTAGCTGAGGCCCATGGTTTGCATTTCGGTTCCTCTTTTGTGTTTTGCAGTTGTAATTTTTAACAGTGTATTTCGGACACACGTCCCTTGGTAAAAGTGTGTTTTGCAAATATTAATCCTATCCTGAGACTTATCTTTAATTCTTTCAATACTATCTTTCTCAGAGCAGAGATTTTAATTTAAATGAAGTCTAAATTATCAAATATTTTTTCATGGATATTGAAAAATGTATCCTAAGCCCCAACACCACCTAGTTTTGCCCTTCAATTTATGTTCTAGGAATTTTCACATCTTACAGTTAGGCCTATGATATACTTTGAGTTCACTTTTGCAAGAGGTGTGTCTTAGTCTGTTTTATGGTGCTATAACAAAATGTCAGAGACAAGGTAGTTTATAAAGAAAGCGAATGTGTGCCTTACATTGCTGGAGGCTAGAAATTCTAAGATTTGGGATTGCATCTGATGAGGGTCTTCTTTCTACATGGAAGAACTGCAGAAGGTACTCCATGGTGAGACACAGCAAGCGTGCTAGTTTGAGTCTGTTTCCTCCATTTATAAAGCCACTAATGCCACCATGGGGGCCCTACCCTCATGTCCTCATCTAACCCTAATCACTTTCCAAAAGCTCTATCTTCAAGTACTATTAACAGTTGAATTTGGGGATTAAGATTCTGACCCCTGAATTTTCTTTGTATGTGGATATGCACTTGTTACCTATAAGAATCATAATCTGGCCGGGGCTGTAGCTCAATGGCAGAGCACTTGCCTAGCATGCGTGAGGCACTAGGTTGGATCCTTAGCACCACATAAAAATAAACAAATAAAATAAAGGTGTTCTGTCCATCTACAACTACAAAAAAATATTTAAAAATAAAAGAATCATAATTTCAATAGTTACAAAAGATCCCAGTAGTTACATTTAGTTAAATTTTCTTTACAATTTGACCTGAAATGGTCTTCCAGTTTTGCTAGCATATATTCATTAAGATTAACTGATGATAATTACTCATAAGTCTATAGAGGACATAGGAAGGAAAAATACGTACGTACGGCAATCAAAAGAATGCAGAAAGCTCTGCCTGGTAGGATGCCCTCTCCACAGCTTTGCCCAGCACTGTCAGATGGCAGCCTTCTACCCCTCATGGGTCTCAGGCAGTGCCACAGTTCAGTTCTGAGTAAATTAGTTCTTAGGGGGAATTCAGTGACCCGCTCTTAACTAACAGACGGACACTGGAACCAAGCTTCCAGCCGCTCGTTAATGTGTGGCTGCTTCCAAAACAGCGTCATGGCGTTGATTTAGCAGCAGAAACCAGCAATATACCATCAGTCTTTAATTTTTCACTTACATTGAAATTCAGAAGAAAATCTTTGAGAAGTTTGAAATTATAATGTACCATTAATTATTTACAGTCATGCATGCAGTCCATTTGACTCTATGTGTTCATTATACACATATATACCTGAATATATAATCAAATTTAAATTCCATATGTGTGTGTGTGTGTGTGTGTGTGTGATCATGTGTGGGGGGAAAAGGTGTTGTTAAGAAGAAGCAGGGTGGTACAGTAGGAAAAGCATAGATTTTAAAGTCAAACAGAACTTTTGGTAAATCATATTGCAAACAGTAGCTTTCTGAAGTTAGAGAACTGAGTTTCTATTATCTTTGCTATAAAAATGAGTGGCCATTTTCACAGTGCTATTTCCAATACAAAATTGCATACTTGTTACAAGGTGACTCAACAGTTTCTAACAGCAGAAAAGTTTTAATAAGTCTTTATTCTTCCCTTATTTCATTCTCCTCTAAATATGGAATTTTCAGCGAGAGAAATTTGAATGGATGCATTGGCTAATTAGGGCACTAGAAGTCAGGAGACTGGTGAAGGTAGGAGAGGAGGAGACTTAGTGTCTGCTTTTCAAGATATTTTTAAAAATATGTTGAGTGGGAAGACCTCAAGGAAACTTGGAAGAACAAGCTCCAATAAGCCTGTGTGTGACACAGGGAGGAAAGGTCCTCTGGGTCTGAGTGATGCTGGCAACAGGAGAAATCTCTCCAGTGAGAGAAAGCAGGTGTTGACCATGCTGAAGAGGAGAGGACCTGAGGGGACCCGACTGTAAAGAGACACTCTCTCTCTCTATTCTCTGTTAGCGTTCTTCCCTCCGGCAGGAAGTTACCCAATTTCAAAGTTATTCACAGAAACTGTTCCTGCCCCTGCGTCCATCCAGCATGCTCCAACACATTTCAGGGCAGGACTGACCGCCCTGTCAATTCTCCCTCCGTTATTAGACCTTTGAATGAATCATTATCTCTTAAATAATTCCTATTCGTTTGTTAGTGTTTCTCTATGATTAAAAAACCTTCGCTGTATTATACTCAATGAAATTTTGTGAACGAATGACTGGGTTCTGTCATGGCAAAAAAGAAAAATGGCAAAACATCTTATCTGGAAAGGAGGCTCTAAGCAGGTGACTCCGATAAAAACAATTTTGAATGAAAACTGTTGTAGCCTAGAAATTTAATTTTCGAGAAAATAGAGAGCTGCTGTGGCAGAAGAGCACCAGAATGAACGGTCAGATGCTGTTGTTGTTGTGTGGGAATTGAACTTGATAGCCCATCAGAATACTGAGACAATAATTCGGTCAGGACAAAATAAAGGCCTAGAAAACATTTTTGCTTTAGGTATGGAAGACAAAGGAAGGGTAATGACATTTATTGAGCCAACGTAGGCCAGGCACTCCCCAGCAACCCACTGCTCCCTCTGCATAAAATGACGTGAACACGGCCAGCCTTGCAATGAATTCAGAGAAAGGCTCTGTATAGAGAAATAATTGGAAGTTGTTCTTAGCTAATCCACTTCAATGGTGATGCTTGAAGGTTTGGATGCTATGGAGTGTCCAGGAGTGAAGTCTGCCACATGACCTTGATTGGGCCTATGATATCCCCAACAAAAATTGACATTTAATAAAATTTTAATGATGAGTACAAAAATTAAAAAAAAATATTTCCATGAAAACCATTGAGAAGGATCTACTTTTCTGTTTACTCATGTATATGTCTCACTTTTATTTGGATAATACCAACCTCAGAAGCACTATGATTTTTTGTTGTTTGTTGAATATTTATGGTGTTGATTTAGATGCATAGTCTATTACTTTGTTATGCTATAACATTCCCAATTTTCATATAAATATAAAATCAATCTAATTGCATTCATATAAAGCAAGAGACAAGCCCTCAGAATGGAAATGCCATACATACTCACAAATGAATGCCTTTCCTTTCACACTGAATTCAGAGCACAATTTTTCTTTTTAAATATATAATTAAATATGATTTGATTAGTAATAGATGCAAATGGTTTTTTCATGAAAGGATTTAAAAAATCATTGCAATTAGGGCTTTGATTTTCCATCTACCTGTCTGCAAAGCATTTCACTTTTTTATCAGATCTCCAACTGCCACTGTAATTGCAGACTGAGACATTTTGAAAGCAGCTGCTTTCCCAGGTGCCTTACCATTAGTTCCCAGGGAAGTCTGAATCAACCTGGTGCTCTGGAAGCACACACCCTATGGGTCTTAGAAGGCAATGTGATGTTGGGGTGAGGCCAACTATCTGCATGAAAAAAAGAAAAAACATAAAAAAACAAGAATTCTGCTACATGAGAAATTTCTTTTCCAAAATATGACTGCTGTGTGTTGATTTTGTGTAAAGTTTCACAACTCAATTTTATTTTGTGTGTTCAAGATTTTAAGATAATAAGTTAAGTAAACTTTGGTGTCTTTTTACTCTCATTGTTAATTTTAAGTGTCATAAAATTTTGTTGGATTTGCATGAGTTTAAATGTTAATAAAAACAGACGGTGGTTTTAAAAAGAAGTATGATGTCCCAACTGTCCTCTTTACACAGACTGAATTGAGGGGGGTCCATCACATTGGCTAAAAACCTGAAAAAATACCACCCTGCAGACGGCCATGTCACCAGTCCTGTCATCTTCTGGAAAGCCCTGGAAAATAAACCAGGGAAGCAGAAGGCCACGCATTCAAGAGACTTTGCAGGGGAGGGAAGGAAATCATCCAGAATAAGAACAAGAATATTTTTGTCTTGTAATGGAGCATTTTGATTAATCTAAATGTTATGCTAACAATGCTTTTCTGACTGTGACTTCTTCCAGCCCAACCTCCTCTGTAGTGTAGCTGCTTCTCTCAGGTAGGCTTCTGTGACTCCCACTCCTCAGGACTGTGCCACCCACAGAGAGCTTTGCAGCCCCCATGTGTACACAGGAAGCCCTGCCTGAGCCACGACTCTTTGCATTATGTGGAGTTGGTACTGTTCAGACCTGGAGAGGAGATGGACCTGTTCATGGACTATTATCAACACGCCTTTGCCTCGGGAGCAATAACTTGTGTATCTCTGCAAACCCGGGTTAAAAGTAGAGCAAAAAGTAGAAACAACAGCAACGGTCGTTTCTTTCTTTAGTACCAGAATGCCCATGTTTGGTGGGAACAGGTTCTAGGAGTGGCTGTAGCTATGGGAGGTCTCAGCCACTGAATGAAGCCAGGGATGGGGGATGCAACATTAACCTCTGGAGGAGTTGCTGCCTAGTGTCACTTTGTCCTCCTGTTTCCAGGGATGTGGTTTCAGGAGCTAACTGTTTTTGGGGTGAAGGACAACACTGTTCAGTGGGGGACCATGTAAATGGAGAATCCTCGTCCCTGGCTGTCCTAGAAACAGCTACCTCTACAATTCCTGGCTGGCTCACTTCAGGTGCTTATTCGAAGAAAAAATTAGCAAAACTACTGTAATTCTTGGGTTTCTTTGATACCTCATCTTCTACCCTAATTATGAGAGAGGTATTAACTAAAAGTGCCTACCATTTTTGTAGGGGACATTTTATTTAGATTTTAAAAGTTTTTGGAAGAAAGCCCATGAATTCCACTTAAATGATGGAGGCAGATGTCTGGATTGAGGAGGAAGGTAATAGATTATCTAATCCAAGATGGCAGAGGACCCACATCCCCTCCCTCCCCTTCTCAGTATTTTGCCAAAGGTGTCTGATGTTCGAAATCAGCCTTCCCACCCCTCCTGGGTCTGAAGCAGCTTCCTCTCTCCCCACACCGTGTTCCTTGAACCACAAGTGATTCACAGCAGCAGAAGTTGAAAACTATTTGCTCTCCCTGAAAAAGTTTGGCATTGTTGCTTTCCACAAGAGTAAAGGAAGACCAAGAACTCAGCTCAGCTAGCCTCCTGAGTCTCTGAACAGAGGCAGTCTGTTTTGCAGAATCCATCACAAAGAAAATAAAAGCCGCACAGATGAACGGTGCACCTATAAAATCTTGCCGTCCTCGATAAGTTCTCACAACTAGATTCATTCTTCACGAAAGTTTCAGTTCCATGAAGAAATGCCTGGGTGCACAGATGCAGCTCTAGTGTGCTCCTGCACGCTGGGGTCACAGGACACAGAGGCCACTGTCCTTCTACACCACAAACGGAGCTGGCTCCCAGCCCCTTCTCATTCTAGGTAGAGCCAGGTCTCGAATCCCTGTGGCTCCTGGTTTGGGAGGCCTGTTTGGTGCTGGGCGCTGCTCCTGTCCACTGCCCTCAGGTTCCTGGCTGCCAGCCCTTGGCTCTGTGGCTTCTTCCCTTGAATCTTCAGTCCTTGCCAAGGGTTTGACCTGAGGGTGGTACTCCAGGGTGAGAAACACCAACAGCTGGAAACTGAGTTCTGACCACCTGGATGTGAAAGACTGAGCCTCACCAGCCTATGGCCGTCCCTCCACCTGGCCCTCCCTGCAGCCACCAGACCTCCCGGTCACCCTCCCTTATACTGTTGCTCCCCAACCCTAGGGCGCTGCCCCAGCACCTAGGACTGTGCTGATCCCCACACTTCTCCAGGTCTCCTCACTTGGTCCCTAGAAGACGTGAAGGCAGTTTCCCAGTTCAAATCTAAAACCACTGGTCCACACGGTTTGCTGTCAGGGGAATGAAGCAAGCCAGTGGTGCACACTCACACTGATGCAGGTGCTGCATGTTAGGAGGCGGGAGACCCAAGGGCCACTGGGATGGCGAGTGTTATTTTAATCATGAGATACTCACCTTTGACCCCTGTGACTAGACCTCTGCAGGTTAGCAATGCAGCTGCTCTTCCTGCTCTTGAATGACGTGAGGATCTGTCACTTCCTGCCTGTCCCAACCCCAGGACTTCCCATGGTTTCTCCAGATTCTGTGTTCCTCAGCAAGAGCCAACTCTAGCCAGATCTGAGTCAAGACCTGCATCCTCTGATGACTCCTAGTGATTCAAGGCTCGTGGAGGAATAGACAGGCATCCTGATAAGGGGGTCTGCCTGATCAACTAGAATAGGCCTCAGAGCCCGCATGCTATCCCTAAACCTACGCAGGTCATCAGCAAAGGTGAGGTGAGGATAGAAATGAGGGGAGTAAACAAAACAGTGGTGGATAGTGAGGGATTAATTAGCACTGGAAGGTTGTAAACCAACACTTTTGGGGTCTGAGCCCAATATTTTATTCAGCTGACCTTAAGATAGAATGTGGTGGATTACTTAGCACAAAGATTTTTCAGTTCTCAGGAGTAGGTGTCATGCCTATAATTCTGGAAATAAAAGGATTTAAATCTCTTAGATACACAGGGGTGACAATTTCCACCGCCCACACACATATCCAGAGCTTTGAAGAAGATTCACTGGGTCAGTCCTGCATACTCCAGAAACATACTTCTTTTGCAATCACAGTTGGACTCATTGTGGTGGGGTCTCTTTTCTGAGGTCCCAAGCATAGCTATATATCCTAATGTTCCAGACCATTCCATCACCCCAAAGTGCATTCAGAAGTATTAAAATTTAAAGTGGAACTAGACAGCCATCACAGGGGAAATCGTCTCAGGAGCATGGTAAAGTGCCCTTCACGTCTAACCCTCGGCCCACAGAGGTAGCCTGGCTGAATCACCACCCTGGTTAGGTGGACGAGAATGCCCAGGGGAGGAGCTCCTCTGGTGAACAGCTTGCCAGGTTTTTAACTGCAAGTGCACGTTGTTTGAAGAGCCATGTCGTCCCTCCCAGTTCTCTCTGCTCCTTGTGAAGCTCACTCGTATGTGCTGGGGGTTCTGTGGCCTTTCATGAAGCCAGGCCCTGAAGCACATGAATCATGTGCTCATGTTCTTAAAATATTAGAATGCCGCTGTCTAGGGCCCCTCGCTGCTGCTCAGCATCATGTCCTGGGTACTTTTGAGCCTTCAGCTTTGGACAACACACTGTTGCTTGATTTCCTCGGTTGCTCTCTGCCTCCCGGGAGTCTCAGCCCCAGAGACCTGGGCAGCCTGTGCCAGTATCAAGGGGAGCAGCTCCCCAGGGCATCCCACCAGGAGGCCTGAGAGCTCCCGTGCACCTGTCCCCAGGACTACAATCAAGAGGGAAGTGGAAGGTGGCTCTGCTTTGGATTACTTTCATTAATCACACCTGAGACGATTTATAAATTAAAAATAAAGCCTAAGCAAAGGAAGTCTACTGAAAAATAAGGGAGGGAGAGCAGATAAAGAGTTTTAATCCACTTCATAGGATCAGCATTTTCAGTTTTCCTATTTAAGAGCACATCAAAAATTCTAAATTTGATATTTTTTTTACCTAAACAAGGCAGCTTCAAAGTATAGCACAAAATGTTTCCATGAGACTATAACTATCTGAGCAAATTCACCACTATTTTTAGGATTTTAGAGTAATGCCATCAATGTCCAGAACATTTCTAACTCCTTAGAGTACGACAGAGAACAGTCCTACTTCTGAATTGAGAGACCTTCGGATCCATGTGGAAATCGGACCCATTCATGATGGACTTGATTGGGTCAGCCTGGATTCTACAGGACAAGGTGAGCACAGACCAAAGAATCTCCCCAAATCCAGCATGGAAACTCGGGTGGGTGGTTCAACTGCAGCTGACCGCAGCGTCAGGAGCTCCTCAGCCCACGACTCTCATCCAGGCTGTCCATGGGAAACAGTGTGGGCTGAAGGTCAGGAGCCTGGGGATGTGGCTGCCAGGTCTCACGGCTTCTCCTTCAGTGCAGTCACCCTCCAGAGCCAAACTCCAGGGTTTGCATACTCTGTGATAATTCAATGTAGTTACTACACCGAACCCTCTGGAAACGTTTTTCTCTTAATCAGTTTTCAGTAATAGGATACTTGTATGATAATTTGAGAAGCAGAACAATTTTCCTTTTCAATACCAAGTTGACTATGAAAATGACCCCAGTGATAGCAGCGCAGTTGTACTGACGTGACAATTGAGTTGTATATGACTTGTACGTGGCATATGCTGTCCTCCCTGTTGATTTATCTTATATTGAAGCCACTGTTTACTCTTAGCCTTAAATGTTAAAGATGGTATGATATGGATCACTATACATATGTGAAGTGGGGTTTCCAAGATGCTTCTCTTGGTGGCCTACTGGGGCATTATTAGGTGCTAATCACTGGGACACAAGCAAGTCTCGAATGGCTCCCCAGGTGTTGAGGTGGCTGGGGATGTCTAAGTGATGATGGGACTGAAAGCTGAAGGTGCATGACCTACAACTAGGCAAAGGTGGTGAAATGCTGCGCATGTGCTCAGGGTGTGACAAAGGGAACTCTAGAGAACAACCACCTGCAGTTGGAGCCAGGCTGCCCACTCCAAAGGCCAGTGGGTTCATGAAGAACATGGACCATGGAGGGCAGGTGGGTAGACCTGGGCGGAGCCAGACAACGCAATCTAAGAACCTACAGCCAAGATTTGGGTCTTCAATTTTACAAATGATGGAAGGTCTTCAGATATTTTAATCAGTGAAGAATATGATCACTTGTACATTTAGAAAAACATCATTCTGACTTTAGAAGAGACTGGTGGGTAAGAGGGGATGCAGGGAGACCAGCTTGCAGGTGACTGCATAAATCTGCGGGGGCGGGGGGGGGGTGCCTGCAGGTCCAGCAGGCAGATGCAGAACAGGTCCAGGAGGGGTGTAAGGCAGGACTGTGGTAGGTCTAGGGTGGGTGTAGAGGGAGGCTGCCGGACCTGGGAGCAGAGTGAAGGTGGGAGGAGGGAAGGCCCTGGGGGGCCAGGATTTTCTGGCACGTGCCCTTGAAGGGAAACCGGATCTGGGTGCGATGTCATTCAGGGCTTGGCCAAATGAGGGAAAATTCTAAACAGAGGAATCTGCCTGGTAATGGGACCTTCCCAACTTTTGTTTCCTGTTAACATTGTCTCCAGGAAGGATTTTTGATATCTCACTTTGAATTTAAGTGGATTAATCTCTCTGGGTAAACACAAAGAAAATTCTATCTTTGTCAGTAGAATGCAATCAGTAATGCAGAAGGCACAAAATGCAAAACACATTGAGACTGAAAAAAAATAAATTGAAAAACCCATTATTTTTCAATATCCTATCATTTTAACCAGTCATGAAAAGGAAAATTGTAACTGAAGACTAACTTTCTTTACAGGAAATTTAAGAGTGATCTTGTAGAAAATAGAAAAGAATGATTTTATTATTTTTTACTGTAGAAAAGTAAAATATATTTCTAATAATATTAATCCTTTTCTAGAGCTAAGCATATTTTTTGAACGTCAATGTTTCTATTTCCATTGTAATAACTGGATTAAATATGTTCTAACTAAAAAATTGAGTTTATTTTTATGTAAAGAGGCAATGTTTGGCTCAAACTAAAAAAATAATCAAAAAGTGTTAAGATTTAATTAGGAGGCTACCTGTAGATCTATTCTTTTCCTTAATTCTTTTAAATGTGGGACAGCATTTTATCATTGACATACTACCTTTTTGTTTGTTTTCCTTTTTTGATACTGGGGATTGAACCCAGGGGCACTTTACCACTGTGCCACATCCCCCCACCCCAGCCCTTCTTAATTTTTATTTTGAGACAGGGTCTTGCTAACTTGCATAGAGCCTCAAAAAGTGGCTAAAGCTAACCTCAAACTTGTGATCCTCCTGTCTCAGCCTCTCTTTAGTTCAAAAAGTTTGGATTTCTCTTGAGTGAGAAAATAAAATTCATTTCATCATACTTTTGTGTTAAAATTAATCCTATTTTCATAAGTTTCAATAACAAAATAGTTTAAAATGATAACTTAAAATGATATTGAAGGGTATGAAAGTAGCCAAGAATTGTTTTTACTATAACAATTTTAAAACATCAATGAGTAATAAGACTACTAAGACAGGCCAGGGGCAGACATGTCTCCAGAACTTCCATTTCCCCAGCTACAGGCTCATGGAAAATAGCTGAGTGACGCCCTGAGTCCCTCAGTTGTATCTCAACCTTGGTTTCTTTTCCATAAAATAGAGAAAATAATACCCATTTGTCTAAGTACAAAAAACAAGTGAACAGTGTATGGTAAACTCATCTTGGACATGTTAATAAACAATGGTGTAAGCAAACAAACAAAAGTTTTCTTTCTAAATTTATTTAATGGTGATACTGAGCCAAAAAATTATTGAGTTTCTTTATGCTGCTTTAAGTAAGCTAATGTGCCTTGTGAATTAAAGTCAGGGCTGATCATGGAGTATTTTCCAAATTTTACTTCAAGGATCCATTTTTTTAGCAGTCACCCTGGGTCAAGAATTAACACTGTGAAGTGAAATGGTTCATACATCCCAGGCAAGGAGGGAAGCTTCTCATTGCTTTTTCTTTCCTGGTCAGCTAATCCATTAGAATGTGGAGTGGCTCTGGGGTCCTGAACTCCAACATGATGTGGGGAAACAAACACAGAGCTCCCTGGCTCTTGTAAACACATGCATCAAATTGGTCTGTATTTATGTTGATGAGAATCAATAGGTTCCAAAGGAAGGAAGGAAGGAAGGAAGGAAGGAAGGAAGGAAGGAAGGAAGGAAGGAA